>NC_060066.1:3070434-3373913 GCF_922984935.1 Meles meles
CGGTTTTGAATGTTATATTTCTTAATTTAGACTAATGAAAAGATGTTCAGTGGGGATTGTAGAAAAATCACCGATCGTTTTGCTACTCCCAAGTATAACATGCTCATTAAGCAACTTACTAAGTAAATTGATTCAAAGGTAGAGTTCACAAGCGTATATGTTGTGCCCACCGTAAACGCTGTTACCGTGGTGCCCTGGGGTTTGGTGTGTTCCCACTTCTTATTTTTTTAGCTGTTTGCAAGAGTTAACGGTTCAGGCGGGTTCTCCAGTGACCCTGAACCTTTCGAGATGACCAGATTAGTTTGTTGTTGATGTTGAACAACTCAGATCTGGAACTAAGTCTGGGGGACCCTAGTCTAAGAAGGCTGTTTCTTTGGTTTTATAGCCCTCAAGCTACTGTGTGTTACAGGCTCAGGGTGTTGCTACAAAGTAACTTTTGTGACCTAGAAGTCTTGTTTGAGAGGTGTCTACCCGGACCCTGACTGGGAGAATAACCAGTGCCGCTGGGCTCCTCACGCCTGACGCCTCTCCCCACCCCCACTTACCAGTGATGCTTTCCTGGTCCCTGGTGATGGTGTGCGTTTGCCATCCAGCGGATGTCCCCATACTCGGGTCAGGCTGCCGCAGGCCGGACTGCACGGATCTGTTATAAACTCGGAAGAAATCTGTAAATAAGTGTGCACAACACAGGAAAACAACACAGAAAAGCTTCAAGTCTAGTCTTCAAACCTTTCGTGTTCAGAAGCAGAGTATCATTTCCCGTTACCTGCGCGTTTCAGCGTCCAAACTTGGAACAATGGCAGGCCGGTCTATTCTTTGTAATGAGTGTTACCTGTTTCTGGTAAAATACGTTGTTGTTTCGTGAATCGTTAACTGTGGATGTTCACAATGTAACACTTGAGTTTTGTTTTGTTTTGTTTTAGTTTCTCTTGTGGACTAGTGTGAGCGCTCGTAAGACACTCCCGTTTTTCCGTCACCAAGCCTCGGCAGCTGTCAGGACGATCTGGGCTTCACATATTTGCCCCTTTTCCCCTTTTGCTCAGTGAGTGTGCTTGAAGGCCAGTTCCGGTTCTGTCATTTCACCCCAGATACTTAAGTCCTGTGCCTAAAGAACAGGGTCCACCCAGACCTGTTTTCACAACAGGCGGGAGTCAGGTTCCCCCGTTATCTCGGGAGTGTGTTTACAGCGGGTGGTGTTGGGTCGTGGGTTTTTTTTTTTTTAAAGATTTTATTTATTAATTTTGACAGAGAGAGATCACAAGTAGGCAGAGAGGCAGGCAGAGAGAGTGAGAGGGAAGCAGGCTCCCTTCAGTGCAGAGAGCCCGACGTGGGACTTGATCCCAGGACCCTGAGATCATGACCTGAGCCGAAGGCAGCGGCTTAAACCACTGAGCCACCCAGGCGCCCTGGGTCGTGGGTTTTAATAAAAGTTGACATATAAATTTGGTTTGGTGTCTTTTGGGGCCCTTTAATCTGGACTCAAACGCCAGCACCCCTCCCCCGCCGGTCCCCCTGCTGTGGTCTTGCTGGAGACACTTAGTCTGTAAAAGCCCCCCTGCCCTGTTTTCTGAAAAGAACCCTGTTGTTCAGGATCCCTCTGTTTTGCTGAGTAAGGCTGGTTGGAGCCCCGTTTGCCTGTGGTTTTAATTCTGACACATCTGTCTTAAGCAGTGTTTGTCGACAGACCCCTTTGCATCTGGAATCTTCCGTGGCAGGAGCATCCTGTCTGCCGTGGTGCTCCGGGCGGAAGGCGCTTTTCGGGACGTATAGAAAACGCGGGTGGTACTTGGGAGGCGTGCGTTTGTCTCCGCGTCTTTAGGGAAGATGGGGTGTCTCTTCCCCACGTGTGGGGGGGGCTCTGCCGGGTGAGGCGGGGAGACGGACTCCCCGCGGTCACCTCTGTCCATCCAGGCTTGTTCCTGTTTCCCTAAACTTTGCTGGCTCTCCCCTGACTTTGTCACCTCGTCTCTGTGGGTGACCCCGAGTGCGGTGCCATGGCCATGGGCACACTAGCCAGTTAAAACACCACGAGTTACACTCTTCTCATTTTTTTTTCCTTGCTTTTCTCAAAGTTTAAAAACCTGAAACCACTGTCTCTGGGTGCTTACTCTTCGTGACCAAACACCTATACCGTCCCGATTTATCTTCCAACGGAGCTGTACCGCGGGTGACCAGACAGTTTATTGTCTACACTGGAAACTTTTCAAGTCAACCGGGAGGTGGGGGGCTCCTAGTGACTCCCCTGAGACGACAGGCACACGCCAGGGCTGGGCGCGTCAGGACGGATGTCTCCCTGCCTCAGAGCATTTCGTACGTCTTGGGCTTGTAGATCGGCTCACGAATGAAGGGCTTAAACATTTTATTTATTTATTCTAAAGATCTACACGCAACGTGGGGCTCGAACTCACGACCCTGAGATCAAGAGTCCACAGGCTCTGCCAACTGAGCCCGCCAGGTGCCCCTGGGCTCACTCGTTTTAAACTTGTTTCACTCTTCAGTGGCTTTGCTCTTACTGAAATCCTCAGGTCTGAAGGATGCAAGCCTGGTCTTTTTTTTTTTTTTTTAATATTTCATTTATTTATTTGACAGGGAGACATCACAAGTAGGCAGAGCAACAGGCGGGGGGGGGAGGGGGTGAAGCAGGCTCCCCGCTGAGCAGAGAGCCCGATGCGGGACTCGGTCCCAGGACCCTGAGATCATGACCTGAGCTGAAGGCAGAGGCTTAACCCACTGAGCCGCCCAGGCGCCCCACAAGCCTGGTCTTTAAGAGATGCCCCTGATTTCCCTCCATGGCCAGCTGCAGTCTGGAGGCAGGCCCTGCCCCCCAAACTTAGAAAACCTCACTTTTAATCTTCCTCTTCCCCGTAGTCACAGCTCAAGCAGCGGACAGAAGGGGTTGTCATCGGCGCCAGCCCTGTGGTGTCCTGAGTCTCAGTTTCCTCATCTGTGAGCGGGGAGCTGGGTCTGGCTGCCTTTGGTCCCCTCTGCTGACCTCGGACAGGTCAGAGGCTGGGGCTGAGGAAGGAGCCAGGGATCCTGGGAACCCTGGGCGTGAGGGCCCTGGGGGCCACATGCTGTGATAAGGACGGTGGCCCAGGCGACCGGAAGGTCCATCCGCTTTGCTGATTCTGACAGCCTCGGAAGGGAAGAGAGAGGCTCTGGGGGTGTCCGGAGGGCTCAGGCGGTCGAGCGTCTGACTCTTGATTTCGGCTCAGGTCCTGGGCTCAGGGTGGTGGGACTGGGCTCCCCGCTCCGCGGGGAGTCTCTTCTGTCCTTCTCCCTCTGTACCCACCCGCCACCCTGCTCACGTGATTACACTGTCTCCGACTCTCTTTCTGTAAGATAAATGAATAAATACATCTTAAAAAAAGGGGAGGGGTCTGGGCAGTGGTGTGGGGGCAGTATGTGGAAGCGGGGAAGGGGAGTTCTGGCAGGTGGTCAGGGCCTGAGGCAGTGGCGGGCCCCTCTGGGTGGAGCAGTGGGCAGGACCCCCTTGGGCGCCCCCGGGCATAAGCTGGGGCCCAGGGCTGGGTCTTGGCTTCCGTACTCAGTAGGTAGGTTCCGCTTCCTTAGTGACGTCTGCTGGTGTCTGGGCCCCGAACCGCCTGTTCCTCGCTCGGGGACCGCGGCCAGCTCCGTCATTTTTCTAAGCCTCCGTTTTCCTACCTGGAAAATGCGGCTCATCGCACGGCCCTCAGGGTTGTTGAGAGGACAAGGTGGGATGTGCTGGGGACCGCTGGGCGAGATCTTCACTCTCAAGGGGAGGGGGCGGTGGGTTTGTAGGGTGGTGGGTTTGTAGGGCGGTGGGTTTGCAGGGCTATCTGGCCCTGCCCTCTCGCAGCGCAGGGCGCTCGGAAAGCGTGAACGGGCGCTCGGCACGGAGCCCGCCCAGAGGAGGCACCCCCAGCTGGTGGGTGGGGAGCTGGCCGGATCCTCGTCTTTGTGACCACATTTGTGACCGCTTGGCCGAGCTCCCTGGGGGACAGCACTTCATCTAGCTTTGTTATGGTCGGTGATGACAACGTCAGGGAAAGTATGAGATGGTAGACCGGCAGGCGGGGGGAGGAGAGGCCCGTGTGGCAGGTGGACATGTGAGACTTCGGTGGCTCTGGGGAGGGACTGGAGGGGCTCAGGGAGGTGGAGGACAGGGCTGAGGGCCAAGCGGGGGCTCCTGCGGCCTGTGGGGGAGTGAGCCCCGCTTCTCCAGTCTAAACTGCTCGTCCAAGAATCACCCGAAGATCCTGGAAATTAAGTGTTGCAAACGTCCCAGGTGATGGCCGTACTGTGTGCGGTTTGAGGCCCGCGGGTGGGAGAAATGAGGGAGCAGGGGCGCCGGCCCTGGGGCCGTGTTTCTGGATGTTTCTGGGAGGTGGCAGTGTGGAGGCTCCACAGTGGACTTTGCGACGACTGGAGCGAGTCAGGCTTCCCCGGCTGTGGTTCCCTTTCCTGATAACGTCGGCCTGGCGGCCCCCCCCCCCCCCCCCCCCCCCCCCGGCCTCGGCTGCAGCTTGCCGCACGGGTCGCCGCACGGGTCCGTGTTGCTCTGAATGCAGCCCGGCACACCTTCCCTTAGAACTAGGCCGGAAGACTTGAAGGGCTCCTTCTGGGGGCTTCAGTAAGTTCCCAGTGAAAACTGTTCTGTTTCCGGCGCTAAGAACCCGTAGCAACAAACCCAGGACTATCGGGAGCCTTCAAGCCAGCCAGACTGTGGGATCAAGGTGGTTCCTGCCCCGAGTCTCTTTCATTGTAACTTAAAGCCCTCTCGAGGGTTGCCCAGGGCAGTCACCCGAGGGCAGCGTTTGGGGAGTTTTTCAAGTTATTCTGGGTATTTTGGCTCTGAGCTCTGGTACTTGAGAGTTGGCACATAAAAGGTCAGAATGCTGGGGTTCATAGGTCAGACTCATTTCAGAAGCTTGTCAGCTTTGACTCAAAGCAGAATCCTACAACCGTTGGGAGGTTTTTCATACAATGTCTCGCTCGTTGGTCGGTGGGGCAGCTTGAGCCCAGCAGGCCCGTCCGCGGGGTGGGGGACTGAGTGGGGGTGCTCCACGAGCTCGATAGTGGGGGCCCCTCAGGTCGGTCTCGGACCACGTGCGCGCAGGGCGCGCTGGCGCGGGGCACCTGACACAGCTGGGAGGCTGCCCCAGGCCCTCCTGCCCCCAGGGCACTTGCATTCGGGACCGTGGCCCTGTCCTCCTCGGAGCAGGGTCCTGGCCACATACAGGGGGCCGGGCAGGGTGCGAGACGGCACGGGCTCCAGCGGCGGTGACTCCTGGTCCGCGCGGCTCGCGGGCCAGGCAGTGTGTGTTCCTTCGTAGAAACAGAGGACTTGATAGAGAAATTCTAGCCGGCGGCGGGGAGAAAGCCAGGGAAGGTGTGCGGAGATGGGGAGGGCTCTGGGCAGAGGCGGGGGCCAGGTGCATGCAGACCCTGCGGGTCGTCGGGTGTTCCCGGGCTTCCCCCACCCCTCCCCCGCTGCCACGACCAACCCGGGGCAGGGGCTGCACGCGGGGCCACCCGCGCTCGCGTCCTGGCTGAACCCTCAGTGTCGTCCTCGTCCGGAGGGCGAGCACCTGGCGGTGGAGGGGCCTTGGTCGGACGAGAGAAGGCGGGCGACGGCAGCGACTTGCCCCGCGCTCGGGGCCGGGACAGCGCCTCCTAATTCTTACTGTTCCTGCCGTGTCCGTGTGTCCTTGTTGTCCGCCCGCACCGCAGCCCCTCTGGGTGCGGAGGTGAGCTCCCAGGTGCCCCTCCTCTCCGTGGCCGACCTCTGGGTCTTGTCTTTGCAAGCGGTGAGGGACGGGAAGACATTTCAGAACCACGTCCCTGGTAAACGCCCTCTGCCGGGTGCCTTGTGTCCGTGGCTGCCTCGCGGGGCTCAGTACCGGGGAAATGACGGCTCGGCCTTGGGGCTCCGAGCTGGTGCTCCCGTCGGCGTCTCTCAGAAGGGCCCCACGGCTGACGCGGGGCGGCGGTGAAGCCGGCTCACCGGGACTCACCGTGCTTGGGGACCCGGCTGGCACCGTCGCGTGGACAGGAGTGACGCTGACGGAGCACCCGGCTCGGTCTCTACCCGACGCGCCTGCTCATGGCTGGTTGGAACCCTACTCCGGGTTCTGCTCGTCGTTCCTATGTGGCGACCCTAGAGTGGCCGCGTCAGGGACAGGGACCCCCCGGGGGGGCGCTGCTGGGAGACTTTGCCCCTAATGTGGTGGTGACATGCTCAAGCACGTGGCTTGACGCGGAAGGTGTCTCAGAGCCACGGGGACTGGAGGTGACGACCTGACCTCGAGCTGTGGGCAGGGAAGGTTCGGGGATGGACTGTCAGAGGCTCACGTGAGGGGCCATGGACGGTCAAAACGGGACCGGCTCCGGGCAGGTGGCCGTGCGGCAGGGCTGGGGTACGGGGCTGGGGTACGGGCTGCAGGAAGGCCGAGCAGGGTGGGGGCGGGGCACGGGGCAGGTGGGGGGAGGGGGAGGGGCAGGCGGGTGCAGGCTGAGGGGGGGGAAGTGGGCTGTGAAGGGCTTCATGCCCAGGAGGGACGAGCCGGGCAGAGATGTCGACTGAGTTTTCCGACTTGCTGCTGCGTTAGGAACAGAGCGGGGAGGGTGGGGGCAGGGAGTCTGCCTGGAGGAGGCCACTGTGGGGGGCTGAGCCCGGGGAGTGGAAGCGTGTGTGACCCCCACGGGCCCCCCCGGCGGCCGGCATGCACCCCAGTCACGCTGTCCTCACACGGCTTCAGAAGCAAGCCCTGCCAGGTAAGGGGGTGTCTCTGCCCGTGCCCCTCTTCCATTCCCTGTCCTCCCGGGGTCCCAGCCCTCCCCACCGTCCCGGGCTGCCCAGCACCCCTTCACACCCGCCCTGGCGACTCACGGGATGTGGATTTCAACAGGCGACCGAGTCGGGCTCCAGCTCGGGCCCACGTTGTGGTGGGCTGACGAGTCTTTTCAATTTCTTTGAAAAAAGGAACAACTTTATTGATATGTAACTCGTGTACCGTACATTTGCCATTTAAAGTGTACCATTTCGTGTGTTTTAGTCCATTTACAGACTGGTGCAGCCACTCGCCCAGTGTCTGGACACTGTCCCCCCCGCCCCGGGAAACCCTGTGTCTCCAGCTGTTCCCCCCCGACCCCGTCCTCCCCAGCCCCGAACAACCACGTCCTGACTCCTCGTCTCTAGCTTTCTCTTCCTCTCCCCACTTCTCACTGTTTCCCGGTAGAAGTGATGGCTCCGTGTGCTTGTCCCCCACACCCTGGATTTCCTCGGTTGATGACATCTTGGTGTCATCCGACGTGTTCCTCTGTCCTTGGTGGATTTCCTGCAAGTCAGTGGTCAGACCCAAAGGCTTGATCAGGTGCAGGTTCCACTTCTTGGCGTTTGAGAACTTGGGGACGTTGCTGCTTTGCCGCGGCTGTGGGCCCTTCCTCAGGAGGCGGGTCTGTCTGCTGTCCCCTCGTCAGGCTCCGTCCCTTCATCAGGACGTGATGTCGATGGTGACAGCTTGGCCAGACCCCTCTTTGGTGATGGGTGTACCTGGAAGGCAGAAGGATGTCAGGGGGCAGCCTGAAGGCAGGGGACAGCCTGTTGAGAAGAGAGATGGGTCCAGGCGACGGCTGCTGGGGGAGCCTGGGGGCTCTGGAGGGGATCTGGGTGGGGGTGGAAGGCGGGGAACGGGACGTGGTCTGAGGAAGGGGCCGCTTTGTTCCCTCGAGGCAGGGACCCCTGCGAATGGTTAGCAGGTGTGTGACAGGTGGAGGCAGGAGGTCTCACGCACCTGCAGGCGGGGGGTGGGGTGGGTGGGGGGGCACTAAGATTTTCGCAGGTGGCTGAGCAGGGGGATTGGGGGGGGAGAGGAGCCTGCAGGAGGGACAGGGTGGGGGGGTTGCGGGGGCGTGAGACCCTCCCCTGAGCTGGCCAGAGAGGAACGCCAGTGTCGCTGATGACGGAGCAAGGAGGGAGCCGCTGGGGCAAGTTTTGTTTAATTTCTAATTTTTTAATTTTTTAAAGAGGTTTATTTATGTATCTTAGCAGGGGGAGGGGCCGAGGGAGAGAGAAGCCTCCAGCAGACTCCCCGCCACGCGCAGAGCCTTGATCTCAACATGAGATGGTGCGGGAGCCGCTGCACCTGCGGGGTGCTGCCCCCCGCCCCCGACTTACAGACGGGCCGCGTGAAGGCCATTCGAGGACGTCCAGGCGAAGAAGCCACGGTCTTCCCTTAGCACATTGGTAGCCCCCGGTGTGTTTCGTCTGGTGGTCGGCGTCCTTCAGTAACAGACGCGGTCAGCTGCGTCCATGTGGGCCCAAGTCCTCTCGGTCACCCTCGGTCTGTTTCCAGCGCCCGCCGTGTTTCCTTTCTCCTGCCTGAACGTTTATTACATGTAATTGTTGATTCTTTCACTCCAGTGACTTGAAACTGGTGTACACTTTTGAAAACTCCCGCACCCGGCCCCCCTTAGTGCTTTTTCTGGCTGTGCCCCTCCCTTGCCCTCTTGCGTCTGTGGTGCTCGGCGGCCGTGGTCTCTCCCACCCCTGTCTGGCGTGCAGGGTGGCACCTTCCGTCGAGGGTGACGTGTGCTCGGTGGTCTGGAGGAAAGAGGACAGTGGGGGCCGCTTCTGGAATGACTGACTTACCCAGGCGATGGACGTCCGTGGGAAAAGTCGGGTCCTAGCATGTCAGAGAGCCGCAGAGAGCGGACACCGAGAAGCCCTCCCTCCCCTCCGGCCCGCAGCTCCCCTCTCGGGGCTGCGTCAGTTCTAGACGCGGGTGAGGGCAGTGGGCACCCCCAGTCCGTTCCACTGAGCCAGGCTGTTGGTGTGGCCGGTGGGCGTGGGGTGAGGGGCAGCTCACTGCCTCCCTCGTGGCCTCCATCAGTTGTGACCAGAGCCATGCCCTTGGGAAGTAGGTCTGGAGGTGGCCAGTGCTGGGTGGGAGGCGGGGCCCCTGGTGCCCACCTAGAAGCTTCGTGGATGTGGGAGCCTCAGCCCCTCTGGGCTGTGCCCCTGAGACACCACTGAGCCTGTGTTCAGCTGAGCGTCTTCACGTGTGAGAAGGGGACAGTGGTCTCACCTGCCTTCCTGTGAGACTTCGATGCATGGACACATGTCAGTGCTTCTAGCTGGCCTGCTGCCAGAGCCAGACTGTGACCTGGGCCCGAGCAGGGAGCCGTGCAGCCCCCGGGCCCAGAGTCCTCGGTGAAGAGCTGGTCAGCCTTTCAGTCATGGCATTCTAGAGGGGCATTCTGGAAGAAATGGACGTCTTGGGTGAAAATTCTCTAGAAGGTAAACATATGAAGTAAACGGAAAAGATGGTAAAAAATTTGGTTGTAAAGCTGAAGGAACTCTGTGTGGCATTTTTATTTTATTTTATTTATTTTGTTTTATTTTATTTGTCTTTACAAGAAAAGCAAAGAATTCGGTTGCCTTTCTGAGGGATTTAGATTTCATTCCATCAGGGAATCCTCTCCCTCCTGCGGGCTGGGGGTGCTGTCTGTCCCGCAGCCTCAAGGATGAAACGTAAGTTGTAGTTTGCAAGACTCACTTTTAAGCTTTCCTGCCGTACCCGGTGTCATTCCAGTAAATGTTTGTTTGAAACGTGGTTTGTATTTTATTTTGGCACATTTTTATTGAGATGAGGTAGTCTCGATCTGTGTCATAGGACGGTGGTTGTTAAGTCGGCTTTTGGTTGGCTGGTTCTCAAACTGATGCTGTAAGGGGGTTGTTTGCCCCGGTGTAGACACCTGAGGCCTCCCGGAGGCAGCGCCCTGCCCTCCAGCGCTCTCCACCACCGGTGATACTCTTTGTGTGGTCTTTCCCAAGTGCGTCTGTATCCTTAACAAGGGGAAAAGAAAAATACCAGGTGTTTCCAAGAGGAAATTCTTTCAAAATGCCGTAGCTTTAAAAAAAAAAAAATTAATTAATTTGACAGAGAGATCACAAGCAGCAGAAAGGGAGAGGGGGAAGCAGGCTCCCCGCTGAGCAGAGAGCCCGATGTGGGTCTCAATCCCAGGACCCTGAGATCGTGACCTGAGCCGAAGGCAGAGGCTGAACCCACTGAGCCACCCAGGCGCCCACCGTAGCTTTTTTTAAAAAAGTGAGGTGAAATTCACACGACACTAGGCATTTTATTTATTTCATTTTTTCCCTTAAGATTTTATTTTTAAGTAGCCTCCACACCCAGAGCGGGGCTCAAACTCACAACCCTGAGGTCGAGCTACCCCGGCCGAGCCAGCTGGGCGCCCATCACAGGGTGTTGTAGAGGGAACAAGTCCGCGGTGCCGTCACAGGGTGGCGTACCCATTGCCTCCAGCAAGTTCACTACATTCGATAACCCCAAAATGAAGCCCTGTACCCCTCGCCCCTACCCCCGGGCAGCCGCCGTTCTGCGTGCTGTCCCGGCGCACTGTGCGATCTCATCTGGGTTGGAGTCGGACAGCTCACATGGGTGGAATCCGAAACCGTGTGACTTCGTGTCCGGCTTCGACGGAGCATGATGTATTCGAGGCTCGCGCATGCGGGTCGGCGCCCCGTCCCTCTTCGTGCCCGAGCGCCCCGTCCTGTGGGTGTCTTGCGGGTGGTGGACACGTGGGTTGTGTCTGCCCTTCGCCTGTGGCGGATACGGCTGCCACGAACGTTCATGAGCCGGTGCGCGGACCTACGTTTTCCGTTCTCTCGGACGCGTCCCTGGGGGTGGTCGCGGGGTTCTGCTCTGGGACTGGGGACCTGCCTGTCACGGTGTCTCCCCCAGCGGCTGCACTGTTTAGCATTCCCCCCAAGCATTGAAGTTTCTAGTTTCTCCACGTCCTTACCAATATTAACTGTTTCCACCGCCTTTTAGAAAATGAAATTCTTTACGTAATAACCCATTTTGGGTGTACTTACCATTTACCAAAGTGCAAAAAAAAGGAAAGTTTAGCCCTGGGCGCGATGCTCTTAACCCGGAAGGCCAGGGGCAGGGGAGAGAGCTGCGCAGCCGTAGTGTTTGCAAGGGAGCAGCCGGCCACGTGCGGAGAGCAGCCGCGAAGTGGCTCAGAGATGACCCGCATGGCCCACTGCACGGGTACTCAGGGCAGCAGATGGAGCCTTGGGACAGGACCTGGAGACGCTGACTTCGATCTCTTCGGTTTGGCCGGGTGGTGCAGGGCACTAGAGGTAGTGAGCAGATTGATGTTTGCAGGCTTTGAGAAAAAGTTTTAAAGGACTCATTCGTAAGGAGAAATTCAGATGTACGTACGCAGCAGAGGAGAAAAGGAAAAGAGAAGCCGCCCCATGGTGACGGGCACCGTCGCTCCACTCCCCGACTCAGCCCAGCCCCGCTCGCCTGTTTCTCTCCCGCCCTCCGGCCTCCGCTTTGTGCAACTTCATTTCATCGCCTTCCTAGATACTCTTTTAACTGACCCTTTATCTTGAGGTGATTGGAGACTTGGGGAAGGGGCTAGAGCAGTGCAGAGTTCCCGTCCGAGCCTCGCCTTGAGGTTATGTTACGGGATCATAGGACGGTTGCCAACAGCAGGAAGGCGGCATTTGTGTGCTGTTACCTAAGCTACAGATCTTCGTCTGGTTTGGCTGTTAGTCTGAGTGTGTCTGTTTTCTGGACATAGCGTGTCCACTTCGGGACCTCATCCAGCCTGGGGGCCCCCATGGCATTTGTGGTCCCGTCTCTTGCCCTTTCCGATCTGTGACAGTCCCTTTCTTTGTCTTTTGTGACCTTGACGTGAAGCCCTTTCTAGGAGTACCTGCGTCCTTGCACCCCACCCCGTTATGTCGTAGAATTTCCCACTTGGACCTGCAGGCTGCTCCAGGCTCACCTTGTATCTTTTCCACCCGGTCCGTTCCGTCAGGGAGCCCTTGTTCCTCTTACTGGAGAACGGTGAAAGCAGGGAAGAGGGGGCCCTGGGTGTGGGCTTGCTGTTGGGGTGTCCTTGTGGTAGACACAGCTAGGAAACAGATGTGTCTGTTCTCACGCACACGCGCATCCGTCTGTCTGTCCTCCTGTGTATGTCTGAAAACCCGTGAGTTCGTGCTCGTGTCTCTGATCCCAGTCCAGTACCACAGCGTTTCTTCTGGCTTTGCTCGTTCCGCATTTCTAACTTCTTGACCAGGCACTGAGAAGCCTGTGCCTCGTTACCCACAATACACTGGCATATTTGTTCAGACCTAGTACCCAGAGTGGTTTCGGAGTTGCTAACCGGTGCCCCTGGGAGAAACGAAGGTGCCAGCCAGAGAGCGCTGTCTGGGCATGGCTTCTCTGTGCTTCGCCCAGTACTGGGCAGTCCGAACCTTGTCTTCTCCGTTGGATCCTCCTCTGCTCCCCGCTCCCTGGCAGTGACCGTCGGCGTCTGCCTTCAGGAGTCCCCCTATGCCCCGGCATGACTGTCTCATGGCTCGTGTCTTTGCTTCTAGGTCTAGCGGAGGAGAGATTCGGTTCCGCCGACTGTGGGGGGTGATGGGTCCTCTGGAGTGGGAAAGGAGATTGTTACTAGTGTTGCACTTAAAGTCAGAAACAAATCGAGGAGAGCCAGAACCCCCAGCTTCCCTGCAGGCTGGTCTTGGTGTTGCGGGAGGAACCGTGGGAGTGGCTGCAAACAGTCGCTACCAGGTCCGCCCCAGAGCTGGAGCGCGACTTGGTAACAGTTGCCGCCTGATGCCAGGTGCCTCCGTTTGCTACACGTAGATACACTGTGTGCCCGGGTACGCCAGGCTGTTGGGCTCTGCGTGACCCCGATAGATGGGGCTGGGGGGCGGCCGCCCAGGATAAGCACCCGCCGCGGCCCTTATCAGGGCAGGTGCCCTGCGCAGTCCACCCCTGGCGTGGGCCGGCCCACAGGCCTTGTGACCTCCTGATTCCAGTCTTCCAAAAATTCTTCTCTTCCTGATGGAAGGAATACATCTCATCCCAAAGCATTAGGAGATGCTGGAATAATAATTCCACTATGGGAAGTGCCCCGTATGGGAGATACATCCAGTATGGGAGATACCCGTAATCACCCCTGGGAAGGAGAGTTAATACGCATCACGTTATTTCCAGACGTTTTCTTCTCTTCTTCCACCCGCCTCCCCAGCCGCCTTCTCAGCCCCGTTTATGACTGTCCTCCCAGCCTGCTCCTCCGGTGTGAAAGGGGTGGCCAGGTCGTGGCTTCGCTCAGACCTTCGCGTCTCCCGTCAGCACCGAGGACCCGGGCAGCACCCCAGACTGTTGCTTTCCTTACTCGTAAGTTTAAGGCATCAGACACTTTTTCCTTGTCTTTATCGATTTAAGATTGTATCTTTGAGTAACCTTGATGCCTGAGGGCATTCCGCTTCTGACGCCTGAGCCACCTGGGCGCCCTTAGACGTTTCCCCCTACACGTCTGGCCAGTTGGGGTTCACCTGCCGTTCCGATTTTATGTCCTGGCATTGTGAGCATTTGACTGCTGTTCATCTGCGTGGAGAGTGGGGGGCCCCGTGTGTACCGGGGAGCGATGGTGGCTGCTCACATGGGTTCAGTGGTGGCTTCCCGCGGGCCAGACCCCACGAGCTCCGGCCGCTGGGGCCTGATTCCCGGCTCTGGGCCCCCAGCTGTGCCGCGCCTCTCCCATGCCTCAGTCTCCTCGCCAGGTGGAAGGGGGGGCGTAGAAACTCCCGCAGTTGGGGCGATTTCACGAACTGGCTGCCTGGTCTGCGGCAGCGGTCCCCTTCGCTGCTGCTTTCCGTGATCCTGTAGTCTGTGTCTGCCTGGCACACGCCCTTTCCCTCCGGGCACTTGTTCGGTCCTGGGAGGAGTGGAGGGCGTGATCTGTGTCTATCTCTGGCTCACTGGACGTGGCCGGAGGGCAGGACCGTGCCTCACGGCTGCGCTGCAGCACCCACGGTGGTTCCTGGTTGAGAACTGTAGAGTGGAGGCAGAGGGTGCGTGTGAGCCTGCGTGCACGTGTGTGTGTGTGTGTGTGTGTGTGTGTGTGTGTGTGTAGGGTGGGGGAACAGATGCTTAATAAAACCACGTAGGCACTGAGGTGTCAACAGTTAATGCTCGGGCAGCTGGGGGGCTCATTTGGTTAAGCGTCTGCTTTTGGCTCAGGTCATGATCCTGGGATCGAGCCCGCATTGGGCTCCCTGCTCAGCCAGGAAGTCTGCCTTGCTTCTCCTACTCCCCCTGCTGTGTTCCTTCTCTCCTTGTGTCTCTGTCAAATAAATAAATAAAATGTTCAAAAAATTTTTTTAAAAAGTTAATGCTAAAACATGACTTCCCTGAGAGGTTGACCACAGAAGCCCTCCAGTAAGCTGACTTCATGGGGGGGGGGGGCTCCAGGACATCTGCTGAGCACCCCCATGTGGGTGTCGCACCCCAAAGGCTGCCAGTAGAGAGGAATGGTTCTGTCCCAGCTGCATCCCTGGGTTCAAGTCCTGGCTTCTCTTGTCATATTGGCTCTCGATGAGGAAACATTTATGAAGTGGGGATAATGAAAGTGCCAATTTTAGTTATTATGAGTAACTATTAATATAAAATTATTCTAGAATTATCAGGATAATTAATATGGTATTTTTTATGTACTGTAGAGACATATTTAGTTACAACAAATAACCATTGGTATATTTATTTAATTATCGATTGTTTCAGTTGTTAATGATGTAGTATAATGATTGTTTCAGTTATTGTAATTAACAGTCATTACTGTGAAAGCAAAATGGGCTACCGCATGAGAAATGCCTCCTTGTGCCTAGGATGTGCTCAGAGCATGTTCCTTTTAAGGGGGATATTTTAGTGGGCAGGAGCAATGGCGCAGCTCATGGGGAGTGCCGTTCTTGGGGACTGAAGACTCCTGGCGAGCTTGTTTCGGCGTTGTGTGTTCCCTGGGCCGGTGAGGGCTGCATAAAGCAGGGCGCTGCTACGACGGGTTGGGGAATTCGGGGGACCTTTCGCTGTGGCCTGGCTGATGGGCTGTAGAAATTGTGTAGAGCTGGGCTACGAGGTGCCCGTGCGGGGTTGTGGATGACTCAGTGCAAATGCCGTGCAGTCCCCCGAAGGTCCCCCACTGAATCCTACGGGACGGCGCGTCCCTCTGTCCATGGAATTTTCCGTCGTGCTCCTGAGAGGCCCGTCTCCCCGCTGAGCCGCTGCTCCCACCGGAGACTGCAGACCGACACGGATGAGCGCGGCACACGTTTGTCGTGAAGCACCTTCTCCGAACGGGAACAGATTTCTCTGATTCTCGTAAGCGACTCTTCCGTGTTTGGTGCTGGTTGTTGGGTTGGACACTGTCAACGTTGTTTTCTAAACAAAGGCCCAGAAGAAACAAAGCAAACACGTTCGGGCTGTAACTCAATAGTGTGTCTTAATTGGAAACAGACCGCGGTGTGGATGGGATCCGTGGTGCAGGGAAGGGGACAGTTCTGCCTGTAACGACGGAGAGACTGGAAACGGACACTTGCAGGAGGCTTGTCTAGAGTTTTAAAAACAAAACAGAAAAACCCCCAAACCTCTCTGAACATGTTTAAACTTCGTGTCCCGCGTGTTCTCGCATGCGCGTGCTGACCCTGAACCCGCTGTGGTCTGCAGGTGCGCTTGCTGGCCTGACGTGGGTCCTGGTGTTCTGCCCCTTCGGTTTCGGCCGTCGGTCAGCTAGTGGAGAGCTCCCCTTTTCATTTTGCTACTCTGGCCCTGACTCTGAGTCGCTGCTGCTCAGATGGCACTCGGGTGTCACGGACGCTGTGGTGTGTGCTAGGCAGACACTGGCCCGGGAGCAGCCGCCTCGTGGGCCTGGGACCGAGAGCAGGTGCGGACAGCTGGTGGCAGCTGACCCCTGGCCCACCGTGCCTGGCCGACGGGACCGAATCCTGCACAGTGCCCCGTCACTGTCCACTGCACTACCTTCTCGTTTATTTTAGAAGTGGTCTGTCTTAGATGCTGGCATTCGGCAAATCAGTGCCTTTAGCCTTAGAACTACGAGTGCTCTTTGCAGCATGACTGTGGGACCAAGGAGACGGTCCGTAGTGGGCCGTGGGGCAAGCAGGTGCGTGGCAGGGCCCCCGTGGGTGGGCGCAGGCCTGTGTGTGATGAGGATGGGAAGGCGGATCCCACACCTGCAGTCGGAGGCTCAGGAAGTGCGGGAGCCTAGACGCGGAGCTGGGCGGCTGCCTGCACATTCCAGAACCTTGACGCCGTGTGTGTCATTGGGACAGGCCAGCGCCCCTGCCGCGGTGGGTGGACGCACGAGGAGAGTACCTCGCGTTGCTTGGCCGAAATTGTGCAGACATAGAGGACCCTTTAAGAGAACTCTCGCCAGCAACACAGACTTCGGAGGGACTAAAAGGAAAACATCGACCTCGAACTAGTGGGTTTGGATTTTCCGGTGTTTTAATTAAGGAGCAGTCAGTTGGAATTTCTTTCCAGATGCCCTTTTGAATTAATGAATACTGGTTTGAGTTTTACTCTCGCTTTCTTCTTTTACACCAAGGACCTGTGATGCCCTCTGGTGACTCGGGGCACTCAGGGGCTCCGCTTACCACCCTTGTTAATAGTTGAGGCATTTTCTGAAGCCACCTCTGCTGCCTGAAGTCCGAGATCACTCCCATATGCTTTTTTTTCTTAATTTTATTTATTTTTTTATTTGCGAGAGGGAGAGCACAAGCAGGGAGGAGGCAGAGTGAGAGGGAGAAGCAGGCTCCCCACTGAGTAGGGAGTGGGACTGGGGACTCGATCCCAGGACCCCGGGATCATGACCTGAGCCGACGGTTAACCAGCTGTGCCCCAGGTGCCCTTCTGTGTGCCTTTCTGTAGGATGGTGCCCAGAACTGGGTAATGGGATGAAAGGCCTTTTGGAAGCGCAGCTTCTGAATCCCTGCGTGGTCTCCCCCTCTTTCCACAGCAGAGCAGAAAGGGCTGCGCTTATGGGGGTGGTCCAGTGAGCCGTGGTGGCTGTTTGGGGCGCCCAGCCCTATGCTTTAGGTGGCTCAGGTCGCACAACCATGGTTGTGCGCTGACTGCTCCTTAGCCCGTGTCACCGTAGGGCATCCAAGATGGAGCTCGGTTCTGTCATGGGCGGGTGGCATCGCCGTGTAGGCGTGGTTGGCACGTTAGTGCAGGGGCACAAGGGGACCTGAATTCAGTGGCGGGTTGTTGTTTGAAGATTGAGCTATAGGGTAGGAAGAGGAAGGCACTTTTTGGCATTTCCAGAAGTCTGCAGATGGTCCCCTTTCTCCTCCTGCTCAGATCACTGCCAACAGAGCCCCCAGGGCTGGTGAGGACCCGTCATCAGGCCTGTAATCCCCGCTCAGGAGCTGGGCGAGAAAGCTGTTTGCTCACTGGCGTGGCGCGAGCACCTGTTTGCTCAGATCTTTTCCCGCGTGAGATCTTATGTATTTTGAAGTGAATGATGTTTGCTGCTGTTGAGTTGAGCACTTGATAATAAATAGTTGTTTAAACTGAAGGAACAGAATCAACTCGGAGATAACATGCCGATTTGCCAAAGCCTCTCCCTCTGCCCCCAGAAAGGTAATGTACTGGGTGGTTTCTGGTTCTGGGTGGTTTCTGTCGGAGGAGACACTAATTCAGTGAATCTAAGGACATTTGTCAATGAACTTGGTGCACCGAGCGGTACCTGGATCCTTTCACTCGCTCTGGAGCAAGCACCAAAGCAAGCACGGACTGTTTCCACATTTATTAATGGTTAACTCTGTGTTTGTTCTCTTGACACCTTCGGTGTGTCTGCTTCCCTCTTCTGGTTGGCAGTTTCCTAGAGAGAGAGGGCTGTCTGCTGCCGTCTGCCCTCCCCGCCCACGTGTGAGATCGTCTTTGCGCTCTGCCGGCCGGAGCGGAGCTTCCTGGGACGGGGCCGACCGGCCAGGCCTCTAGCAACGGGCCTGCGTGGCCGCTGTTCCCGACCTCTGCTGGATCCCAGACCCCGCGCGTGTGCAGCCCCTCAGCAGCTCGGGCTCCCGGCGTGCCCCTGAGAGCTGCGGTTGTTGCAGTCCTTCCCAGAGACACCCGAGGGCAGAGCCACGGGGTCTCCAGAACAGTCTGCGGGACAGGCCGCACCACAACACAACAAGGTCAGGCGCTGCTTCTGGAAGCGTCTGCCTCAGGACCTCAGCGTGGTCTCTGGTGATCAGGGGCCCCAAAGACCCTTCGTTTCTGCGGGTGCTCCTGATGCTCGCGTGTTGGAAATCGAAGCCGAGGGGTCAAAAAAAAAAAATTAACGTGCCATAAAGACAATGAGAAATGTGCGGGATGTTCATAGATTGTATTTTTATGGAAGATGTTTTTTTTAAACAAAAGTGGAGTGAGAAGAGTGATACTGTTTTGCACTTTCTGTAAACATCCTTAAGGTCTGGCCCAGCGCAAGCCGTGGTCGCAGTGGTTGGCCTCCGCAGGGGGCTCCTGGAGTTTGTTGAAGCTGAGTGGGAAGCTGGCCAGCAGGGCAGAGCACACTAGTGGCCTTCTCAGCTCCGGGTGGACGTTCTTCTCTGACCGGTAGTTGTTTGTTGTTTTGTTGATAGAAGGAGCAAGCGTGGGAGCCCGGCAGGGGTGGGGAGGAGCAGAGGAAGGAGCAGAGGGAGAAGCAGACGCCCCGCCCAGCACCGAGCCTGATAAGGGGTTTGATCTCAGGACCTTGAGGTCACGACCTGAGCCGAAATTCAGAGCTGGATGCTCGGTCCCCGCACCACCAGGCACCCTTGGGCAGCCCCAATTTCATGCGAGCTGCTTGCGGGCGGCGTCTGAAGCCGCCTGGACCCAGTGCCGGAGCGCGCGCCCAGCTGGGTGTGACCGGTGAGGTCCCGCGTCGTCGGACGGCATCGCTTTCCTGAGTTGTGCGGGGTGTCCGAACATTGGCTGTGTCATTGCACACAGACAGACACATGTCCTGTTCGTGGGTGTCACCGTGCGTCTTAGCAGATGTCTTTGAGGATCTGGAACCTTGAAGCTGACGGTGGTGACCACCGGTTTTCCCTCAGTTGTGACTTTCGCGTTGAGGCTTGACGCGCATCCGTGCGGCGGGGCCAGGCTGCAGCCTTGAGGACGTCTGTCCACCACCCAGCCCAGGCCGTCTTCCCCGGGAAGGGACGCTCACCCCTGCACTTCTCCAGATGGCGAGAAGGCCCCACATTGAGGGAGACGCGCACTTCCTGTTTCCTCACACAGACAAGAGAAAGCCCGAGAGCCCCTGTTTCAGCAAACCAGTGCTTGTGGCTGCTTTTGGAACTATTCCCAGATGAACTGGCTTTCGCCGCTTCTCGGTGGCCTGTGTCCTGGCTGGGGCCGCTGGCTCCGTCAGAGTGTCTGCTCTCAGAGTCTGTGTTATGACAGAAATCCTTCTGACCTTGGGAATCCCCTTAGCGGCTCCTGGGGACCCTCCCCCAGGACTCCCTGGGCTGTTCTGCGAGAATTGCTGAGTTCCTAAATTCCATTCTCTCCCCTATGGCAGGTTTCTGTGACTCGTAGCAGAGACTGTTAGAGGGTCCCTCCTGCCTTACAAACGTGTTTTACTAAAACTGCCCCGGGAGGGGTCAGATCTGCAGGGTGGGACCCCGTGTGGATGCGGCGGGCCTGGCCCTGACTGCCAGAGAGGGCTGGGGGCTGGGCTGGTGTCTGCCAGGCGCCCGCTCCCCCGAGCGGGTGGGGGCCCGTGGGGAGAGGCTCGCGTCTCTGGTG
The DNA here is from genome assembly GCF_922984935.1 of Meles meles. Lineage (NCBI taxonomy): Eukaryota > Metazoa > Chordata > Mammalia > Carnivora > Mustelidae > Meles > Meles meles. The sequence goes on from NC_060066.1 coordinate 3,090,063, forward strand.
CGGAAGGAAATGGGGCCCGACCAGCTGGGCGGGTGTTTTCTTCTGGGTTGTTGGTGAAGGACCTCAGCTCCCCTCGGTCCCACAGATGCTCTTTGAAAGGACGCAGCTTCGCCAAGTGGCGTCTTTAGTTTGGTGAGTTCTGTTCGTGCGTTTGTGGAGGTGTCCGTGGACTGCTCCGTTCAGAGGTCCTCTGGCTCCGCCGCTGCTGCGGGTTTGGTTCCTCGTTGCTGAAGCCCCTGTGGGGTGGGGGTTCACCGGAGGGAGCCCAGCCGTCCGGAAGCGGCTTCCATTCAGGGCTGGCTCCCAGAATGAGTTTAAAACATTTTCTTGGGGGCACAGGAGAGACCCCTCTCCCTGCCGCCCGCCCCTGCAGGCTCCTTGTCGCCACCGTGTTAAAGCAGAGTGTCTTGTCCCTTCTGCCAAGGAACAGCCAGAAGCCCACTCGGGGGTCTGTTGGTGGGGGTCCTCAGGTGAAGCTGGTCTCTGTCTTTGCTTTTGCTAGTAGCTTCCGAGCTGCCCTAGAAAAAGATGAGAGGATGGTGTGACCCACGTAGAGGAAAGTGTTCTCATTGATACCAGCAGGCGTTCTCCTCCGAGTGTTTGAAAACTGTTGGAAAAGAGCTTCCTAACTGATGTGCGGCCTTGTCATAGCCCAGGGCAGGACAGAAACCTCACTGTCTGTTGGCGGGACCGGTGCAGGGCCCTCCCCTCAGCGCCCCGCCTCCCGTCCCCCCTGCTCCCGAGCTGTGTCTCTGCAGTCTGTCACTGTGCCTGCCTTCCCCAGTGTTTGGGACACCGCCATGTGCTGAGCCCTGTGCCAGGTGCCGAGCAGAGGCAGGCCCACATGGAGGGTTCTTGCTGTCGGGGAGCTTGTGACCTGGGGGGGGGGCAAACGCACGGGGGACAGATGCGTAGTGTGTCTAGTGCAAGGACTCTGTCATTAGGGTGGTTTGGGAGGTGCTGTCGGGTGGCGGGGTGGGGGCTGTCAGCGCCCAGGGCAGGCAGGTGGGTGGCGGGGCCTGCCGTGCCCTGCTGTGGTCACTCTGCCTACTTGGCCAGTTGCAGAGGCTGCCGTCTATTTATAGAAGACACCGTAAGCCCCTGGAGCCTGGCGTCATGGCCCCGTGTGACCTCACCAGCCCACACCAGCCTCTCCCGCTTCTGCCCTCGTGCCCGTGGTGCTGCTGCTTGTGGTGTCCCGTGGGTCCCTGGCCGTGGGGCCAGTCCCGCCCACCCGTCTCCTGCCGGTGGAAATTCCTTCTTTCCGGGATCTGCTCAAAGTGGGTTTCTCGTGAAGCCTTGCCAAATAGCTAAGTAAGAACGCCTCGGCCTCCTGTCCAGGTGAAAGCCTTCTTCATTCCACTGGAACAGCCTCGTCCCACGGGGCTGGCCTTGCGCTGCTGGAGCCCACGGTCGACGCTCCCGGAGCGAGCCAGCGGGGGCCGGGGTCCCCGGAGGTGATGGCAGCGGGTCCACCCTGGCAGGCCTAGAGAGAAGCCACGGTGCAGGGAGAGGCACCAGTGAGAAGGAGGAGCCCTGGATACTGGGGATGGACAGATGGACAGACGAAGGCTTTGTGGTCATCTCCCCGGCTCCGCTGTGCTAGCTGTGCGTGGACGGACTGTCCCTGAGGTCACTCTGATTGCCTGTGGGACCGTTTGGGCGTTCGGGATGCTCTGCTCTGTGACCGAGCAGATGACCCTACTGCCTCTCTCTGGAGCCGCTGGAAAGTAACGCATCCATGGGGAAGTCTGTCCCGTACTGCTCCCGTCTGGCTCCCGGAGCGTTTGGGACTTCTGGGGTGGCGGACCAGTGGCCCCAAACCGCAGACACTCTGCCCGCCTAGCAGAGGACTTGGTGGCTTTCTGGGAGTGAGCGAGCGGCTCTGGGTGAGGTTCCCTCAGCCCACGACGGCCCCTTGGGGTTTCAGGGTGTGCTCTGCTCTCCGGCCCTCTGCCGTGTGCCTGCCTGCGGGGAGCCATGGGATGGGGGCCTGGAGACCCTGTCGGGCGTCCACTAGGCACTGGGAAGAGGTGCGCAGGCCCCTGGGGCCGCTTGTGCTGGACGAGCGCTCTGACCCGGGGATGCACCGGGGCCCCCCGGAGTGTGTGCTGAGTGGCACAAGGGAGGCGTGTTCATGGAGGGGAAGAGCGGGCCAGAACCCGCGTTCGGCTGCGTAGCCCTGTCTCGGGTGACCCAGCACTCGGAGAAGCAACGGCTGTATTTTTGTCAAGGTAGAGCTCACCAAGCCCCAGCTTACACCGCGTTTCTGTGTGTGGTGGGGAAAGACCCGAAGGACGTGTTTGTGCTGGTGGCTCCCTGGGGCGGCACCCTTGCGGCAGCCGCCCAGGGGCCCCGCTCCTGTCCCAGGCCCACGGGGCGCGTGGGGCTGCGAACACACAGCGCACGTGTCACGTAACTCGCCGTTCCTACAGCCTGCTGTGCAGTGGCCTTGAGTCCCTTCGTGGTGTCAGTGACGCCCACACTTTGTCACCCCCCAAACAGAGACCCGTCCCCACTGGTTGGCTCCCTCCCCGGCGCTCCCCCCCACGTCCGGCAGTTTCTGGTCTGCTCTCTGTCTCCGTGTAGTTGCTCGTTCTGGGCATCACGTGTGGACGTCGTGCCCTGCTGTCGTCTCAGAGCGCCTCCAGGGCGGCCGTGTGGTACGGCAGGTTATCGCTACTTCATTCCTTCTCGTGGTTTCCTGGCTGCAGAACGTTCCGCTGCGTGGACATACCACGTTCTGCTTTATCCATTCGTTTGACAAGACCTTTGGGGTTGTTTCCAATTACTGTATTTTTAAATTGTAAAACTCTCCATTTTCTGTGCCTTAAAGCTTTGCCAGAATTATAAATGCGTGTGACAATTTTGTTGGGATATACAGGGCAGTTTTCCTGGCTTTTTTTCGGGCTGTGCGGGAGCATCGGCTTCTGGGCAGGGTCACAGTTGTCCCACGTTGGCTCAGTGGGAGGGGAGAGCGGCGGGGGCCTGTGTGTGAGCCCCTGGTGCTGGAAGCTGTCTGCCCAGCCATCTCACGGAGCCCCCGTCCCGAGTTCGGGCTCTGCCCGCTTCCTTTAGGCAAATCAAAGGGCGGTTGAGGTTCAGAAGGACATTGTGCATCGATGTTTTTCCTCCGTGTGATTATGGGAAGATCTTACCATGTTTTTAGGACGCCTGCCTGAGTTGTCTTACCGGGAACCTGACAGTTTATAATTGTACAAAAGGGCGTTCTGCGTGGTCGTCGCGTTGGCCGTGTTGAGTATGTCTGCCGACTGGAAGGCAGGGACTGTTGATAGCAGAGCGGGGCAGACAGTTACTTTTGACACTGCTTCACCTCGCGGGAGTTCACTGGCGTGTCCCTCACCGGACGTCTTCGTCTGCGCGAGAGCCGCGAGGGACCCTGTGCTCGCTTCGCTCCCAGGCTGTGGGGAGCAGTCTGGTGCTTTCTTTCCACCTTGCTGGCAAGGCCCCTCTCCGCTTCCTCAGCCGAGTTCGTTAGCACTCGTGTTCCTGCTCAAGTCTGTAGTCCGGGGGGAGGTGGCCGGAGGACGTGACCGCTGGGGCTTGGCTCCTCGTGCCATAGTGGACGGCAAAGCTGGACGCCCATACTCTGAGCAGCCTGAACCCCTGGGGACAGCCCCAGCCCTCCCCACCGGCCCCGAAAGGTGCACGCGGGCTCATCCACCTGCCCCCTCGCCCCGGGGGCGGCCAGACGCGGGCCCTGCCCCCAGCCCGTGAGGAGCCCGGGCAGTGGTCCTGTCCGGCTGGTCCCCCCGCCCGCGCATCTCTCGGACTTGGCGCGGTGCTGCTCGCTCGCAAGCGTGTGCTGGCCTGGTCTGATGCTCCCCGAAGCCCTCGTCTCTCAGCCTCAAGCAGCATGAAGATGTGGCCAGTTTTCGCTCCTTCCTGCGCGTCCTCACTCACCCGCCGGACCTTGGTCTCTGCTTAACGAGGACAGTTTCAGCGTGGAGTCACGGACCGGGACGCCTGAGAAATGGCTGTTCCTTACCATCGGATAGATGGTCGGGGCCCTGGTTGTCCAGTGGCCTCAAAATCGCCTTTTCTCCCAGCTGTTGGAGTTCGTGTCGGTGCGTGGTGTTGGCCGTTCCTTCCCGAGCCTGAACCGGGTTGCCGGCTGATTGTCATTTTCCTGGGAGTCACCTCCCAGCGGGGAGCCGCACCCCACCAGGCTCGGGGTGCTTCTGACTCCCCCGGGCCAGAGCACACGTGGTCACTCCGTTGGTTTTAGGGACGCGCGTCCGTCTCTGCATCGCTCAGGGAGTGCTGCAAACCGCGGCGTCGAGCAGCCTGTGCTGGGGGCCGCCGCCGCCACGTGCTGTGGCCTCGCTGTCGCCTCCCCCAGGGCAGCGATCCTGTGGGCCCCAGCACGCAGTTCCTCTGAAAGCCCCAGGCGCTCACGGGTCCCTCGCTGCGGGTGGCTGGCTGGTAAAGGCCGGCAGGTAGCGGGCTTTGTGACCGTGAGCTCACCGGGCCGCGAGAGCGACGACGCGGATGGTCGCCAGGGAAAGAAGCCGCGCGTGCGAGTCCGGTTCGTGCGCTGCCCTGAGTGACTCCGGAGACAGGAGAGCCCGTGGTGGTGCCAGGGCTTGAGGACAGGAGGGAGTTGGAAGTGCGGAGTTTCTTTTTGGGTGAGGACGGCCTGGAGCCAGACGGCGGTGCACAGCCTCGGGAAGCAGCTAACGCCACCGGGTTGTCCTCGGGAGTTGGTTAAGAAGGTCCGTTTTACCTTACGCGAAGTCTAATACGATTTCAGAAACCTGACCCTGGGTCACTTTGTGCATATTCCCGAACCCAGATTTGGAGGCTCAGCCGTGAGCTTGGTGGTGCCGGCGCACCGCACGTTATGGTGGGCGGTTTGGATCGGCTCGGACAGACCGAAAATGACGGTGGGATCCCACCTCATGCTAACCCGGCCCGCCACTCGGGTCGCCACCGGCTGCAGAGGGTGCGGGAGACGTGCCCCCCCAACTGATACCAGATGAGACAAGATCCAGCCAGTGGCTGGGAAAGTGCCTCATTGTGTCACTGAGAGATAGCGGCGCCCTGCGTCCGGCACAGTCCCTTGTCTAAGGTGTCTGCAGGAGTCACTTTCAGTCTTCTGAAGAACACGGAGCGCATTTCCATTTACGCTAAGTTGTGGGCTCGTCTCTGTTACGGAGGGATTGATTAAAGAGGCCCGCTGGTCCTGGGGATTCTGTCTGCTGGATATTCAACACATTTACTCCTAATTAATTATTCTGACTCAAAAAAAAAATTGTACCTCTACAGGGTGCCGGTATTTAAAAGCGACATTGCAGATATCTAGCTGTACAAATTGATAGCATTTTCTGGTGTCTGTCATTTGGTAAATTTGCTTTTAAGTATCCCCTCGGGGGATCGCACTCTTTCCGAGAGAGTTAGCCTCCCCTCGAACCCACTGAGCCGCAGGCATCCCAGGCAGGAGGCTCGCCGAACACGCGGGAAGTTAGACCAGAAACAATGCTAACGCTTCTGTTACTCGGTCTTTCCAGATGCCTTTCTTGGGATAAGGAATATTCTGGGATTCGGTTTTTGGTGACAGCACAAGGGTATTTAGTAGTGAACTTGTGCTGTGTTTTGTTAACATTAAAATAACGAAACTTTTCGCAAAAGAGAGGAATGGGAGTTTTCTTACGCTGAAGTCTGAGGTGAGCCGCTCGATTGCTAAATACGTTTCTGCAGGGGGATGGCTCTGTTTTCCTGTGTTGGCGGCAGCGCTGCAGACGTGGCCCCCAAGTGCCCAGGCCGGGAGTGTTCTGATGTGTAGCAGGAATCTGTGTTTATCACGGAAAAGAGACACGCAGAAGCCGAAGTTTTCCCTTCATGATACTGATTTCTTTTAACCTCTCTTACTCTCTTTAAAAAAAAGGACTCGGGTGCTTGGGTGGTTCAGTCCGTGAAGCGTCTGCGTTCGGCTCAGGTCATGATCCCGGGGTCCCAGGTCAAGCCCCACGTCGGGTTCCCTGCTCAGCGGGGAGCCTGCTTCCCCCTCTCCCTCTGCTCTTTGCTCCTGTGGGTGCTTTCTGTCTCCGAGATAAATAAACAAAATCTTTAGAAAGAGGCTGGAGGACCCTTCGGTGTTCACTGTGGAAGGCAGTGGCTACAGAGGGACAGAGTCGTTGGGGTGCACAAAGCCCCCAAGAAGTTTCTGTGTGTCCGTGTGAGGCTCCCGGGGCGTGTGGGCCCGGCCACTGCAGTCCCCGTGGGAGGTGGGCTGAGCCCAGTGTCACCCTGAAGGGAGGGACCTAGAGGTGGCCTGGGGCTCTCCATGGTCCCCCCCAGACCCCCTCCGGGGGGCAGCCTGGTGGCCACGGGCCCATTTGCCACAGAGGAGTGGGACAGAGAGGAAAGGGGAGCCTGCCAGCCTGCTGCTCGTGGGCCCCGGGCCGGGGTGCCCAGAGGACCTGCCCACATGGTTCCCCCCTCAGGGCCGTGGAGCTGGGCCCAGCTGGAGGCCATGGCTGGGTGATGCACGTGGCACAAGGAGGTCTCTCTGAAAAGGCCGAACTTGAACACAGACCTGGAATCGAGCAAGCCCCAGGGTGTCTGGGGGGAGACATATTTGGGGGAGAAAGGTCCCCGCGGAAGCCGGGTATGGGGTGTGGGGGGGCAGGTAGGAATTTCGGAGTAATCCCGCCGGGAGGTAGCGAGGGTTTGGACCTGTGTGTTTGCGGTGGAGAGGGGGAAGCTGACGGATTCTAGGCCCATGGTACAGTGTCTTAAAGGTAGAAGCAGGAAGATTATATTTTTAAGATTTTATTTATTTGACAGAGACACAGCGAGAAAGGGAACACAAGCAGGGGGAGTGGGAGAGGGAGAAGCAGGCTTCCCGCTGAGCAGGGAACCCCATGGGGGCTGGATCCCAGGATCCTGGGATCATGACACCAGCTGAAGGCAGATACTTAACCAACCGAGTCACCCTGGTGCCCCGAGGCAGAAAGATGTAGATACGGGCTAGATGCGAGGGAAAGTCAGGGGAGGACAATATTGTGGCCCTGAGCAGTGGCCTCTTGACTGAGATGAAGACATGGTGGGTGGGTAGGTGTGTGTGTGGTCAGGTGTAGAGAGTGCTGGAAGCCATGTGGCCAGGAGAGATCACCAAGGGCCTGCTGTGGATGGATGGTGATGGGTGCATGGGTGGGTGGATGGTGGGTGGAGGGAGGGAGGGATGCATGGGGCAGAGCTGGTGAGCAGGGTCCAGGACGAAGAGGCAGGAAGGCAGGAGGAACCAGCCCAAAGACCCAGGAGGAGCCGCTGGCGGCAGCCCACACTGGACGGAGGAGTGACCCGCTTCCTGTCCGGGGCTGCCGTTGACCATGTGATACGGCGACCGGGCCGGAGCAGCTCCGTGGCGGGGGCACACGGGTCTTCCTGCAGAGCTGGGGAGGGGTTAGGAGGCGACTGCAGACGACCGGCGGATCGGTGGGCTCCAAGGATTGTTTTGTTCCTGGAGTCTGTTGGGGCTCACTTTTTACGTGTGCACATCTTTGTGCTCGTTCTGTAGTTTCTCTGAGGACACACTCCGGGGCTGAGAGTGATTTTCTTTTCTGGCGTCTGCACTATCATTGCTGTGTTTGGGGCGCGCCTCGCCGTCGAAGTCAGCTTCGGTCTAATCAGGGTCGCTCTGTAGCTGCTCTGCGATTCTCTCTCTCGTGCCTTAAATCTTTTCCCCGTCTTTGTCTGGTTTTGTTTAAAATGGAAGGAAGTGCAGTGAGTTTGGCTGCTGTTGGGAATAGCCTGCCGAGAGGGGAGCGTTCGGACAGAGAGGAGGGGTTGCTGGCGCCGCGTCCCTGACATCAGGCACTGACCTGCGGGGGGGTGGGGGCTGGGCCCGGCAAGGACACCATAGCTCTTCCCGACGACAGAGGCTCCCAGAAGGCGGGGGGGAGGGGGGCTCTCTCCTGGTGGCTGCGATGCCCCCTGTGAAGCCCATGAGTCGGACGCTGAGGGGAGGGTGCGGGAAGGAGCGTACAAGCTGCTGGAGGGCCCAGGGGAGGCCGGAGGGACCAGCCGGGAGCACGATGTTTGTGTCAAAACGTGTGGGGCCCAGGTTCAGACCAGCATGGCATCAGCCCGGGGTCCCCGTGGAGCCGCTTGTGCTCAGCCGACTGGCTTCTCGTTTTGTTTCCTTTCTGCCTGTAGCGCTGTCCCTCCCCGTGAGCCCCGTGGTGCGTCCGAGAGCCCGAATCTTCCGGGCGCTCTACAGCAGGATGTCCCTTCCCTGTGTCGGACTGGGAGCTCGCGGCAGCCCGGGACGCAGCGTTTCTGGCCTGTTGTTAGTGTCCCCCCTTCCCTCGAGTGAGGACGTGACTGGCGGAGGACTCGGTCCTCAGCAGCGTGCGATCTGAGATGTGCTCTGGGGCCTTCTTTGTCGTGACGGGACGGACTTGCAGTTGGACATCTCAATGGCCCGTACCGAACCGGGGCCTTGTAGGGAACAGCACTTTGGCCAGGAAGATCTGGCGGTTCCACAGAAACTCGGGGGCGTGTTTCGGTCACCTGTCACCGTGGGGAGAGCCCTCGGGGCTGAGCGGCCTGAAGCGGAGCTGTCGTGCTCCTGGACCCTGGGGGTCGGAAGCTTGGACCGGACGCCGGGGGCAGATGCTGCTTCTCGGCTCCAGCCTGCCTCGGCCGGGAGGGACGGAGCGGCTCGGGGCTGGGACCGTCTGGAGACCTGTCCGCCCACACGTCTCGCACCCGGGCTGGGTTGATGCCAAGGCCGGTTTCAGTGGGGACTGCTGGCCAGAGTGCCCGTGCGGCCTCTCTGTGTGGCTTGGGCTGTTCTTTGGGGAAGCGTGTCAGGAGGAAGTATCTGGAAAGCAGACGTTCCCAGGGAGTGGGAGGAAGCCGCATGGCCCTTTCTGACCCAGACTCAAGGGGAGGGGACACGGACCCCGGCTCTCAGTGGCAAAGGATTTGGGCTGCTTTAGAACGGCTGCCGTGTTGTCCTTCCCAAACACTCAGGACCTGCCTCGGCGAGAAGCAGAGCCTCAGAGCTGGCTGCGTGGCTCAGGGTAGCCGTCAGGTGCCTGCTGTTCTTACCGACGGGGCACGGGAAGACCTGACCTGTGTGAGCGCCTTCTGCTCTGTCTTCCCCCGGCACAGCAGCTACGAGCTCCTGACCCTTCCAGGCCCTTCCAGGACATCCCGATCTGGCCAGGCAGCCAGAGCAAGCATTGCGGCTTCCCGGGAGAGTCCAGGCTTTGGAATCGGAGGTGCCTGAGCCTAGGTCCCAGCTCCGCTACCATGGATCTGGGGGACCTCGGGCGAGTCACTTCATCCAGGGCCATCTGGGTCTCTTCTGCAAAATGGTGAACATCCCTGCCTTGCCAGGTGTGTCGCCAGCGTCACAGGAAAGATGAGGTGCCATTTGTCTGGGCACCTGGCGCTTGGATTGTCATAACTGGGAGCTGTTGCTGGGGAGTAGCCTTCCCTGGTCCCGCGATTTCATTCATAGAGTCACACACCCCACCGTCTCAGTTCCAGCAGGAAATCACCACCCAGAATCTGGCTTCATTTTGTTTTTGTTTTTGTTTTTGTTTTTTAAAGAGAAGGAGAGATGGAGCGAGCGCAGCGCGCATCTCAAGCAGGCTCCACACCTAGTGCAGAACCCGAGGCGGTCGTCATCTCTCGACCTCAAGACCGTGACCTGAGCCAAAATCAAGAGCTAGACGTTTAACCGATTAGACCAGCAGGCTCCCCTCTGACTTCCTTTTTCTGTGAACAAGTGAACATTTATTTCTTGGATCTTTAAGCCCCCCGTGATGCTGACTTACCAGCATGCGGCAGGGTCTGAACAGAGAACACACGTTAACACGAGGCCAGATGGCAGAGGCGATTGCTGAGCTCAGGACTAATTAAGGAAGTATCTTCGTGGCAGAGTCTCTCCTTGTCCGTCTTTTGTACCTGTAACAGTTACCTTGTACCTGTTTTTGTTGTTTGTAAATGGCATCTTTGTGAAAGTAATTTTCCTAATTAGTAGCTGTTCAGGTATAAGAATGCAATGGATTTTTAGTCTTGTTTTCAGGAAGCTCGTTGCATTCTTTTTAGTTTGGACAGTTTCTGCAGATTCCATCCTGGTTTCACACGGGAGGTCGTGCCGGCTCCCTGTGGCGGTTTCGCGGGCTTATTCCCAGGCGTGATGCCTGTTCCGTTTTCTTCTGTGACTGTACGTGCTCGAGTCTGCTGAAGTGGAGATTTTAAGCCTCGCTGTTCGGTTCTGAGCTCAGGAGAAATCCTGTGAGTACCCCTTTAGCGGGAGTGCTGTGTTCAGGAGGTTTCTGTTGGTTGACCTTTTATTGGGTCCGAGAAGTTCCCTCACGTCGCCAGGTTTGTCCGCCGTGTTTGCTCTCCTTGTCTCATCCGTGAGACAGTCTTGATTCTGACAACACAAGGAGCGTCTGCTGGGCCACTGTCCATCTGTGTGACTCCCTCTGCCAGACGGCTGCCTGGACCTCCCAGGTGGGGCTGGGGACCCCATCACCACAGGCTCTCATGGCAGAGGCGCACCTGCCAGCTGGCCACCCAGCTGTAGCTCAGCCTCGGGGTCTGTGGAAGACCTGCAGCTCGGCCACAAACCTCTGAAATCCAAGGTCGAGGGCGCTCTGGCACCGGCTGCGTGCACGTGGGATAGAGGAGTCACGGAGGGGCGGTGGACTGGAGGGCGTGGCATGTTATTGTCGTGAGGCTCTGGTTGAACACCCTGGACGAGAGAACAGAACTGGGCAGGCAGTGAGGTGGGTCTGGTGAGCGGCCACATTGGAAGGGCCATCCCGCCGGAAGGTGGCCGGCGCTCCAATGGCTCTGGGCCCTGCAGGATTTCCAGGAGAAATGACCCCCGCGGGAGCTCTGGTTTTTAGGGGAGAAAGAGAGGGGCAGGTCACAGAGAGGGGCAGGTGGGTCGGGGAGGGAGAGGGCAGACGGAAGCTGAGTGGGGGGCCTGCCGTAGTGTCAGGGTGACCCGTGCGTGGAGAGCCCGGGGCCGCCAGGAGTCCGGCCACCTGGCAGGCTCATTCGAATGCAGAGGTGGGGGTGCTCTCCTGGGGCAGCTGCTGGGCCCGGCAGGGAATGGGGACGGGCAGGGGTTTGTCCTGGATAAGATTCTGTGGAAGTGACTGGGCTAAACCGGAAGGAATGTGACAGGACGGCAGGTTGGGATAGAGGCTGGGTTTGGCAGAGGGTGAGAAGCAGCGGCTTGGTGATGTCATTCCCTGAGTACCTACCTGCCCCGAGAGAGCAGATCCTGCTGAGTCCTGCTGCCTTGGGCTGAGATGCTTCTCTTGGGTGTGATGGCGCCACCGTGTCTGAAGAAGCCCCGACTTTATCCTCCATAAGGCTCGGGGGAGCTCCTGTGTACGACCCTTTCCTGCCTGGGCTGCCTTGTTGAGCAGCTGCACTGCTTTGTGGGGCCCTCAGCCCGTTGTGCTGTCTGGTCTCATTCCTCCTCCTCCGTTTCTGTGTTGGGCCACACAGAATCCCTCGGTGGTGGACAGGCGTCCTGCAGCCTGGTGCCCCGTGTCAACTCTCCGCTCCCCACATGGCAGATGACAAGGTTATGTGTTTGCGGATGATGGGGAGACGGCGGGGGCTCACTGCCTCGCTGCTAAAAACAGATGTTTGTTCTTTTCAAGACAGGCAAAAAGTTTAGACTTCACTTAGGAGCCTCGTGGGACAGGACCAAGGCTGTGGTTTTTCATTTTTGATATCATTTTCTTCTTCCTGATTCCTACACTCTTAAAATACATCGGGCCTCCTGAGCTAATGCTGACGGATCTGGTTTCCGTGGGTTTGTGTTCGCTGCAGACACTGGGATGCTAGTTTGTCTGAGCCCATTACCACGTTTAAGGCTTGAACCAGGAGTGAGCCCCCGCGGAAAGAGCAGCTCCGGCCCGGGAAGCCACTCCGTGGCCGTGCCTTCCTCACCAGGAGAGCCGAGAGGAAAAGCCGCGGCTGCCACACCTCCACGGCCGCTCCCGCGGGGTCTTCTCATGGCTGGCTGTGTGTGCGCGCGGCGCCTGGCCACGCTTACGGCAAGTTTTGGCCCGGAGATGAGATGTGCTCAGCGTTCTGTTTTCTTTTCCATTAAAAAAAAAAGCAAGTAAAACATTGGTGCTGCCTGCATTTGGTGGTTGGGGCTGTAGCCGGATCGTGGCCCCACCCGCCCGGGGATCAGTGCGGCAGTCCCCAGGCTCACTGGTGCCCCCGCATGGGGGTGTGGCAGTGTGCGCTCAGCACCGAGACCCCGGCTTGTGCATGCTGGAAGGCTTTAGGTAAGTGAGGTGGTTTCCGGCTGCCTCAGAAACCGATGGAACCGTGTAAGCTGAAGCGGGGGAGATGGAGGAGCCCCCCCAAACCGTCATGAGCCAGCTGTGCAAAGTAGCGGTCTTCCTGCAGAGCTAGGGCCGTGGGGCACATTTATAAATGAGTGGAAATAGGTCTCTTAAGTTTTTTTTTTCTTTTATGCACTTTCAGTATGGGTTCCCTTTATCTGGGATATAAAACCCAAATCATGGCTTTAATGTTATACTTTAACACGCTGCATGCAGTGGCGCGGGGGAGCGTGAGCGGTTTGGGGCGAGGCTGTCTGGGTTTATATCCTGCCCTGTCGGGCACCCTTGGGCAAGTCCTAGGGACTGACAAGCTCCGTGGGGTTCCCTGGGACAGGGCCTCGCGGTGGAACGGGGGTCAGATGCTGCACCTGGCGGCCCTGGCAGGCGGCCCGTGGGCGTCCATCCTACAGACCGCGGAGCGTCTCCTCCGAGCCCGGTGCCCACCCCTCCACCTGTGTGCGTCTGTGGTGCTATGGATGGGGGCTTAAAATATACGTGGGAATCATCACACATCCGCCTCAATCTTGAATTGGGCAAGTTTTTAAACTCTCCGGATGTCCGTTAAGTGGGGTGCCGACGATGTGTACATCTTTTTATTTAAGTTTGGAAAATGTCGAACTGAGAAAAACAACAGTAAACACCCATTTATCCTCCTCCCAGATTCTATTCGAAGTTGCTTTCATCAGTTTTTAAAAGACAGCTTTACTATTATTTCTCTAATAATAAATACAATGTACCCACTTTAAGACGCCAAGAAGAGCAAGTTGTAATGTGAGCACTTGGAAATAACCACCGTGGATATTCAGTTTTGTGAGGCTTCTGTTCCTCACCTCCTGTTCCCACACCAGATGTGTGTGCAAATGCAGGATTTGCACGAGAGCTTCCTCTCACTCAGTCCCATAGGACATCTTCCCGTGATGGTGTAGACACACGGGGTCAGTGAATGAGCGCAGCAGACGTTCCCCGGTGAGCAGTCACACCTTCCTGTCCCCTGTGACGGAGGGTGAGTGCTCTGTGCAGGTGTCTGCGTGTTTTAGGATAAAAGCCTCCATCTTGGGTTACTCCACAAAAGGGCACGTGATCTTGAAAGATTTCCGAAATATACCGTCAAGATCATCGAGCTTAAGAGAGTGATCATTTTTTCAAACCTCTTGTAAATATCAGCTAGGCAAAAAAAAATTTTACAGTTTTCATTCACATTTTTTGGACGGAGGGCGGGGTATGTTTTCTGTTTGTTGGCTACTAGTATTTCCTACACGTATTGTCAGCCGTAGTCAATGCCCACTTTCTTGTGGGAGTTTTAAATCCTTTGTCGTTTATTTTACTTTTTTTTTTTTTTTAAGATTTTATTTATTTGACAGAGAGAGTGCGCGCACAAGCAGGAGATGCAGAGGGGGACGGAGAAGCCGGCTCTCTGCTGAGCAGGGAGCCCAGTGTGGGGCTCGATCCCAGCACCCTGGGACCTGAGCCGAAGGCAGAGGCTTAACCAACTGAGCCACCCAGGAACCCCAAAGCCTTAGTAATTTATATAAACTCTGTATATCCAGGTTTATATTTTCACATTTGTGAACTTATTGTCATAAAATTTTCTGAATTTGTAGGGCAGTTAGAGAAGCTTTAAAAATCTCACATAGTCAAACTCATCTTTGTGACCCCGGCATTTTGGTTCCAAGAACGAAAGCATTCTGACTCCCAGATCATGGAAGATTATTAAATTTTGAAGTACTTCTAAGGATGTTTTTGTTTCACTTAGAAATGTGAACTCTTACAATTTGTATCCGTTTGGAATTTGTTTTGTGATAAAAGAGGTAAGGGAGCTCACCTCGCCTCTCCCTCAGCTGTCCCGAGGGTTCCGTGCCAGCTGTCCCTTCTCTGCCGTCCCACGACTGAACTGCCATCTCAGCCCACCCCGCACCGTCCTCACGGCCGCTCCTGCCGTCCCTCCCGATTCTCTGCCTGCCATCTTCTGGGGTGAGGCCCGAGGACCGGGATGCCGTTGGAGCTCAGGAAATGTTGCGGGAGTGGAATCAGTCAGCGTACCGGGAATGCTGGGGGGGGGTGCTGGGCACACAGTCAGACCTCAGTCCCACGGCAGCTGTTACCGTGCGCCAAGTGCTCACTGAGTGAACTTGGGGCCCGTGTTCTTGTGCGCTGCTCAGTCACCTGTCTCTTCTAAAACACTCGTTTGACTTCAGTAGACCCGCTCTCTGCAAAGGCGAGTCCGCTTGGCCCGGCGGCAGGGCTCGCGTGGTCTGCGAGCAGCAAGACCTGGGCTGAGCCCAGCTGTCCCTGCCCCTTACCTGCCCACTGTCCCATCAGTACCCTGGGGGTCACCTGTGCCTGAGCTGGGGTGGGGAGTGGATGCGAAGGAGGTTTCTGTGGCAGGCCCGGCGCACCAGGGGCCCCGGTGCTTGCATGGGTGTTGTGGGAGGGTGTGAACCAGCCCACGCGCCGGAAGGGGCAGTTCCACAGGCCGTGCTGCTGCCCAGAGATGTCCTTGGTGACTGAGAGGGATTCGTCACTGTCAAAGAGCACAGAATTCTGAATTTTCTGCTGAAGAGGGATGGGAACAGGAAGGCAGTGGGTTAGATTCTTGTAGGCTTGGGGTGATGAAAAGAAGGATTTAGGTTCTTTGGTGAAGGAGATGGTCCTGAAGTACGGGAGATGTCCCACGAGCTCTCTGTGAGGGAGATTGGTCCATTCCACGGGCCATGCTGGCAGAGGGCCCCGCCAAAGCAGTCTTTGCGCTGTGCTCCGCTGGCCCGGCACCGAGTCACCCTCCAGGGAGCCCCAGCTCGTGTCCGGGAGGGTGGATGCGAGGAAAGACGAGGAGGCGTCTGGAGCGCACCCCAAGTCTCGGAGATGCTTGATACATGTGGCTTCTTTCGTCGCAGCGGTGGAGACGGGGTGCGGGAGACCAAGGATGGTCTTCACGGGACGCCCCGTGTTTGTGCCATGAAACGCTTGACCCTGAGTTACAAGGGGAGGTGTTTCTACCAAGCCTGTGACATTGAGATATTCTTTCTTTCATCTGTTCATTCATTCATTCATTCATTCAGCAGTCCCACAA
The DNA here is from genome assembly GCF_922984935.1 of Meles meles. Classification (NCBI taxonomy): domain Eukaryota; kingdom Metazoa; phylum Chordata; class Mammalia; order Carnivora; family Mustelidae; genus Meles; species Meles meles. Next base: position 3,105,501 of record NC_060066.1, read on the forward strand.
AAGCAGACGTAATCCCTGCCATGGCGTCACTCATGTTCTAGTGGGCGAGGCCGTGACTAGCCAGAGGATCACAGAGTAAGTCAGACGTGGTGGGCGCCGTGGAGAAGCGTGAGGCAAGTGCACCACGGGGTGGTCCGCGTGTTCACGGAGCTTTTGAGACGGGCTTACGTCGCGTGGCGACGTCCTGTGACAAGCCCGCAGGAGTGTTGGTCCACGGAGCCCACGCGGGCGGTGCTCATGCCAGCCGTTGGGGCGACATTTTGGTGGGAGGGAATATGCGCTTTACGAGTATTTAATTCTCCCTTGTATGTATTCCAGCTTTTGTTGTACTGCGGGCAGATGGGGTGGGTCAGAGGAGGTGTCTTTGACCTGGGGGGAGAGTTTATTGAAACAATTTTTATAGGAAATTTTTCTATTTACAGATCACAGGGATGACTTTGGGGACCGTTTCTCAAAGAAATCGTGTTTTAAATGATGGCTGGAGGTTCACCAAAGCCTGTTTCAAAATCCTTTGTGGGTGAAGTTCTTTGCGTTTGCAACGAAGATAAAGACCCGTCTTGTTAGTCACTGACTTGAGGGCGGCTGGGTGTGCGGTTCATAACCAGCCCTAGACTGTACGTCTGCATCACAGATCCTCAGGCATGCGCATCGCTCACTGAAATGAGGTTAAAATAGTTTTGGAGTATTACTCATTCAACCACAAAAGTTGACTGAGGCAGTTCAGTAGCAATCTTCCTGCCCACTTGGCTTGCCGCCCCCCCCCCCCCGCCTTGGGCACCTGCCAGGACCGCGCCGTCGCCGGGGAGCACCTGCCTTGCCCCCCATCATCCCCACCCCCCACTGCCCCAGAGTGACTGGCTGCCCCCCTCTTCTCCCATTGCCTCCCAGGGCCACTTTTTTGGGTGCTGCCAAGACTCAGGCTGCAACAGATTGGAATTTCCCAGAGGGTTTTTTTACCAAGAGAGGAAGAAATGAAAAGATTTACAGGAACCGTGGCCCGCATGAAGGTGACACATTTCCAGAGAACAGCTCTTGGACTCCGTGGTTGGCTTCTTTCCCTGCGGGGCTGTCCTCCCCCCCCCCCCCGCCCCCTTGCCCTGGGGCCTGCCCAGCCTTTTGTCTGGTTCTGTCTCTCCTCACCCTCTTTCAGAGTGGGAGGTGCTGAGCACCCCTGCCCCAGGGTGAAGGGCGGAAGCCAGGGCCTCCCGTGGCTGGGGACACGTCCCCATGCTGGAGAAAGGGAAGAAGGGACTCATTGGATGGTCTGTGTCAGCCTTGGGGTGTTTTCGGAGCCCCCCCACCCCCGCCCTCCGGGCTAGCACCGAGTGTCCCCCTGAAGCTCCAGTGTGGGGCCAGTGCGTCCTGAGCCCAGACGCCGGGTTCTGGTGTGCTGGGCGCGGAGTCCTCCTAGGCCGTGATTATGCACACCTGCTGAGCCCCTGTCCGCCTCTGGGAACCGCCACCCGCACCGGTGTGTGCCTCCCCCACCCCCCCGTGTCCCATTTTACTTTCTTCATGTCCTTGCAGGCGTGGGAGCTCGCAGGCCAAGGCGGGCTTCGGAGGTTGGGGTCGGGGTGAGCTCTGGCCGTTAGAGAAGGCGACCGCGACCCAGACCACGACCCAGCTGGGCTCATCTCCTCTCAGCGGTGTGGCCCGAACCGGATGTGGGAGCGGACGCTCCCTGTCTTGGCATTTGGCCAGACAGAAACCCATCTCTCGGAGAGCTCGGGTGACGATTGGTTTGGGGTTTTGGCTTCTTTTCCTCTGGGTCGGCTGGTCGGTCGCCCGGTCTAACGCTGTTTTGCACACAGTGTGGTTCTGTTTTCTCTCCAGCTGACAGGAGCACACGTCCCTGTCTGCATTCGTAGCGCTTGGTTCTGAGATTCGCTCCATTCAGCTCCCCAGAGAGGCTGCCGCGGGGGTGTTCAGTGGAGTCCCGCTGGCTTGGGGGGCCGTAAGCCATACCGGCCTGTGTAGGCAACAGGTGAAGCGCTGAGTGGCAGCCGTCTGTCTGTCCTGGTTGTAGCAGGAGAGTGCCTGTTGGACGGCTTCTGCTCTCTGGTCTGGGCCCCGGGAGCCTTCAGAGCCTGTCGTTTTCTAGCCCACGGTGAACGCAAAGGTACGGGAGACACACGGACCTGGCTGGTGGTCCTACCCCGCCACTGCCCAGCCGGGGACCCTGACGAGCCACTCAGCCCCAAAGCCGCTGTTGCCTCTTCCGGGGAGGTCCGGAAGCCTGAAGGAGCTGATGCCCGGCCTGGCCCACACTGTGGCATCGGAGGCCTGGAAGGCCTTGAGCGATTCTTGTCACTTTCTTTTGTCTTCATAATTTCTGGCTGATGCCCAGTACAGTGAAAACAGAATTCTAGAAGGAAACGGAGGATACATGACGTTGAATACCAACGCTCGCTTCAAGGCTCCGGAAGGAGCTTGACAATAGCTTCCTGGTGTTCGGTGGCCAACCTTTGACTGTCCCGGTCCCGCTGAGACATGGGTGCCGGCGGGCTGGGCGCCCTTCCCGGAGGAACGCCGTGTTGCTGGCCCCACAGCCAGTACAGCGAGCGGCACGTTGGCCAGTTACTCCAGAGCCTGGAGCGGTGGTCACCTGCCGGTCACCGAGGGCCAGACTCTGGGTTAATTTAATGGCTCTGTGAGCTACATGTATCTTGAGGAACACTTAAGTCACCCAGGGGCCAAGAGTCACCCAGGTCCTTTTGTTTTGGAAGATGCTGGGCTCCTAGTAAGATGTGGTGACAGGAGCCCTAGCGGGGGTGGGAAGCCCCAGGCTCCCCTCTCCGTGGGCTTCCTCTCGGACCCCTCCCCAGGCAGAGCTCCCAGACCCTCCTGGAGCCAGGCTCACCCCAAGTCCGTGACTCAGAGCAGGTTTCGGGGGAAAGGGTGAGTTACTTTCTCCCCGCGGTTTCCAAGGTGACTTCCGGCCCCAAATTCTGCTGTTTATTTTTTTTTTATTTTTTTTATTTTTTTTTAATTCTTTTTTTTTTAATTCTTTTTTTTTTTTTTTTTTTTTTTTTTTTTTTTAATTCTGCTGTTTATTACGTGTCATCAGTGGCCAGGGATGTTGCTCTTGGCCTGATGGTGGAAGCCGGCGCCGAGACATTGGCCTTGGTCCTGGTTGTGAGGCACAGGGGCAGTGGCGGTGGGAGGAGGCAGGGCACGGGGCCGAGGCTGCTCCGAGCCAGCGTCTCCCGCCAGAGTGCAGGCCACACGGGTTACGCAGGGTTTGTACGAATTCAGTTCCGTGTGCTTCAGTATTTAGAAACAGCAGAAACGAAGAGCTTCTCGGAACAATGATGCTTGTCTGCTGCGGGCTCTCTGTGCTCGTCAGCAGATGAACTTGCCTGGCGACTGCTCCCTTCTTCCCCCCGATTTGCTTCTAGGTGAACGGGCAGAGCCGTGGGGTCCTGAGACCGTGTACAGGGTTGGTCTTGGGATGCAGACGGGCCTCACATTTTGAACACAAGGCCATGCTGTCACGCCTCAGCAGGATGTCTGATTTCTGATTCCCAGCGCCGAGCCCCTGCCTGGTAGGCAGCCTGGGCGATGAGCCTGGCGAGCCGGTTGTCATGGCAGCTGGTAAATCATGAGCTCACATCACGTCGGGGGCAGGCGCTGGTGGGGCAGCCATGGAGACAGAAAGCCTGGTTTGCAGGCCTGCGGGGCGTGGTGCTGTCTCCGAGGCCCTCCCTGTCCGGGACCGGCACACCGCCCACCCCTCACACCAACCACCACGAGCCTGGGTCGGGGGGTGGGGGTGGGGGTGGGGGTGTTGGTTTGTGACGTTATTGGGAACTGAGACGCCGTCTTCTCTGCTTAGAGATGAGGCCACCCTGTCCCCTGGGAGCAGGTGGTTCTCACGCATTCGGGGTCATGAAGCCCTTTGTCAGGCTGGTCAAGGTTGTGGGTAGAATAAGAATGTTTTTCAAGGCACAGGACAAGACACAGGATGACGAGGAAAGCTGGTCATGTCGAAGCACAGTTAACAAAATAACAGAACAAATGTTACCACGTTGAGTGAGGGTCCAGCAGCCAGTCTAGTAAACACCATGATTTTGAAGTAGCAGTGAGTTGGAAGGTTTTTTACGTGTTGAGAGAGAGCGAGAGAGTGCGCGTGTACACATGAGCTGGGGGAGGGGACAGGCACCCAACGGACTGAGCCCCCCAGTGCCCCAAAGTAGCAGTGGGTTTGGACCCGTTAACCGCCGCCGTGTGGTAGGGCAGTGTTCTGTTTCCCTGTGTCCTAGGTGTGTCCTCGTGTGGTTGGTTGTCCTCGTTCATGAGGGAAGGGAGCGATACATTTCACTCTGAGCTCAGCCCAAGTTCACAGGCCCTCCGAGTGGTCTGCGTGGGTTCTGGGCTGAGACCTCCTGGCTCGGGGGTGCTCCCCTTGGCCCTCCCTCTCCAGGGCCGGGGTTCTGTGGTCCGCAGGTGGTGGGCAGGGCGTCTCCCTGTCAGGGCCTTGGCTCCAGGGCACTCGGCCTGGTCGGGCCTGGTCCTAGGGACACCTGGTGGCAGGGCTTGAACTTGAGGAGGCAGAGGAGATGCCCTGATGAAGGCCACGGTAGGGGGGCAGGCAGGACAGGGCAGCAGGTGCATGCCGCCTCCTGGCAGCTCCTGGGACGGGGATGGGCCTTGGGCCTCCCTTGTTTCTCAAGGAAGCCAGGACAGCAAAAAGAGAAAACCCGCAGAGCGCCAGTATCGACGGCTGGGGTGTGCGGAGCTGAGTGGGGGTTCTGGCCTGCACACCTGTCTCCTGGGTCCTTTCGGTGGCACGTGGATGGCTCCTGGCTGGGTACTGAGGCCGATAGACATGCGTTCTGGAAGGACACTCATCGTGTGGTCGCCTGGACCCCGGGAAGTGGCTGAAACGGGGCATAGTGGCTGAGGGGCCCAGGGCACCCCCACGGCCTGATTGGCTGTGTGGGGGAGCAGGAGACACAGCTCCCAAGCTGAGCCGTGAAGCGGTGGTGTGCCCGTGCTCTAGAGGCCTCTGACGTGTGGGTCACGGTAGCAGGGAGGGCAGAGATGATGGACCGTGGCGGGCCGGCTGGGCAGGGCTCGGCAGCAGCTCTGGGGGAAGGTGCTTGTCCTGTAGATTCTGAGGCCCAGCATCTGGGCTCAGGACCCCATTCCTGTCTCCGCACACCTGCCTCTCGCTCGGACCCTGTGCTCCCGGCGGCGGGGTCCGTGCCTGGCCTGGGGTCAGATTCAGGACATTAATTGGTCAGCAGGTCCTTCGTTCTAGAGTCCGGGAACCGGGAGGCTGAGCCAGCGAGGGGCAGCGTCGATCTGGACGGTCTGTCTCCGTGTGCGTGTGGAAGCGAGGCAGCGGCAGTAGGTAGCGGCGGGAGCCCCCGGCGGGTGCCGCGGAAGGCAGGGTCCCCCTCGTGCGCTCAGCCCTCCGGCGGGCCCCTGCTTCCGCTCCCAGGACGTAGGTAGAGATGCTCCCGCGTGGGTCTAACGTGCATGTGTGGGAGCTGAAATGCATCGGCTGGAGACGGCTCGGCGAGCACGGCGTCGGTGAAGATGCGTCGTGCAGACTTGTGTGATGCGACGTTAGATGCAGGCCGCCGGGGACCGGTGGGCGTGGTTGTGTCGACGCAGGTGCACACATCGTGCGTCGTGTGTGTGCGCGGAGACCGACTTCGAACAGGGATTACCTCTGGTGGCGGCACAGGCAACTTTTCTGTTCTTCGTGTTTTCCGTATCTTCCGTCGCAAGTGGGTGTTCTGGCATCAGAGAAAACTGCACTTCCCGAAAGCAGCCACCCGGTCGCGTCCATTGTCACAGGTGGGGAAGCGAGACCCACGTGTTCGGTAGGCTGTCACCCACGGAGGCCACTGGAGCAAGTGCTCTGTGACCCGTAGTTCAGTGAACAAGACAGGTGACCCGGACCCACAGGCTCTCAGTTATCTGGTATGTGGGAGAGCCCCCGCCCCCGCCCCCCGGCGCCCGCTCCTGGGAGAGCCTCTACAAGCCTTCACTCTTCGGTCACCCCACTTCTCGTCCTGCGTGTGCACCCCTTGCTTAGGGGAGGGCTGGGGACGGGAGTCCCACTCTGGCAAGGGGGCTGCCAGGAGATTGTGCGCGGGGCAGGTGTCACGCAGCCTGCTCTGGGACCCTCCCATGAAAAGGTGGTGACGGTCCCCGCCCTGAGACGTGGATTTCTTGGGGAAGAGAGCCCCATCCCACAGAAGCCTTGCTTAGAACACGGCGACAGGCTCGCTTTCCGTGGTGCCTGTAAAAAAAAAAGAAAGAAAAAAACCAGCAAAACTTCCCGGTTGCGTGACCCAGTTGCTCATATAGGAAGTCGATTACTCATTCACTACGTTTCCCTTTCACTGATGGAGACGTGGCTCTAGAAATGGAATTTCTGAGCACGGGTGCCGAGTGACCAGCAGCAGTTCCGCAAACACTCGTTGCCTGCGTTACCGGCGCCGGCTTGCATGCTGGGGCTCCCCTGCCCTTGAAACGCGCTCCGGTCAGTAGTGCAGCTCACGGCTGCGTCGGTGGTGGGCCAGGGACTGTGCCGGCCTCGGAGCTGCCATTTCCCTCCCCCGGCTGAGGTCCCTTCCCGCGGTGACCATTCAGTGCTCCTAGATGAGGAAGGAGGGGTCACCTTCCTATTCCCAAGGGTTTCGCCCCCCAGGGCAGCAGTCCGATGGCACGGACCCAGTGGAAACACGCTCCCAGCAGAACCCTGTGCCGCGTGGCCAGGTGGGAGAGGGGGTCACCTGCTGGGGCCACGGGGCGGGGGGAGATGCGGCCTGGGCGTCAGGCAGAGCTTGGAGCGGAGGGAAGCGGCGTGTCTTGGGGAGGTTGGAGAGGATGGGAGCACCTGGCAGGTGGGGAGGATTGCTGGGCCTGGCACGGGTGGCCGGCGTGGGCGCAGCTGGAGAGAACCTGGGGTCTTACTGCAGGGTCGGGTTTGGGGGCACAGTCCCCACTGAGCCACTCGGAGCATCTTCTCTGGTGAAGCACCCCCCCCTCGTGGGCTGTCCTGTGTCCAGCAGATGTTGGTGGCCCCCGCGGCGGGGGAAGCTGAGCTGAGAACCATCCCCCATCTCCGCAGCACAGGCTCGCCAAGCTTGGGGCATGGAGCCCCAGATGGGCCGTGTGCGTGGCGTGCGTGGCGATTTGCTCTCTAGGCGACACCAGAATTAATTTTCAGAGTCGTGTGTGTTGACTGTGAAGGTGTGTGTGCTGGTCAGCATTTGGTTTTTATCTCAGAACATCATCTTCCCACGGGGCTGAGAGCTGACACCCACGGGAGCGGCCGCCCGCTCTGTCCCTTCTCCCGCGCCCATGCTCTCGCGTGCGCGTGCGGCTTGGCCTGTGCGAGGTCCCCTCCGGGTCCCAGTCCTGCTTGTCTTAGCACTTTATGCTTCGGGATTGACTCCCCATGAGGCATGAGTCCCGGATCTCCCCGAGGGCGAGGCTGGGCAGGAGTCTTTACGCTCGTGTTAGGAGCGTTTCCTTCCGGGGGCCTGAAGCTGCGGGACCGCCCCTGCTCTGCTTGGGGCGCCGTCAGGGCTTGCTTGTGGCTGTGTGCTCTGCACATCTGCCCAGAGCTCTCAGGATTTTCAGGTTAAAAGCTAGAAGTAAGGAAGAAGTAGCTTGTGAAGTCACGTATACCGTGAACGTATCGCCATTGTGTTTTCCCACTGCTTTCGCTGACACAGGTGAGTGACACAGGCCACGGGCAGGTTCCCTGGTTTCCCACGGGGTTTTTCTGGAAGTGGTAGGTATCACGGAGGCAGGAGAAATGGGCTCAGCCAGAGAAATGGGCCGCAGGCATGTCTGTGCCCGTGGTTGGATTTTAGGACGGTAAACTCATCCCCATGTAGCTGGGGACAGACAGATGGCTGCTGAGGGGCGGAAGGAAGCCTTGCTTCAGCAACGGGCACCCCAGCTCGCTGTTCCTCTCTGAGCCTTGGACAGCTTCCTTTTTCAGAGGCAACATCTTGGCTCTGTAGCTGTGATGCACAGTTAAGAAACATGTGAAAAGCACCTTGTAAACTGGAAAGCCCTTATTCGGTGTGGCTGGTACTCTGGTTCCCGAAATGGGCCGTGTCTCTGTGGCTGGGCATTTCCTGGGGCACAGTCGTCAACTCGTGCGGTTCCGCTGTGTTTCTGCGTTCGCAAGATGCGTCTTCTGCGAAGGTTAGGCTTCTGCCTAGGAGCAGGGACGGCGTGCGGGCAGACGGTACAGTCCACTCCTGGGCAGGGGCAGGGTCTGTAGTGCGAAGAAGTATCGAACCTGGCCTGTGCTTACGAGGAGCAAACCCGCCCAGTCCTTCCCCGGCTGCGTTCCCACGCCGCTCTGGGAGGGGACTCAGGAGCTGCCTGGGAGCACTGTTTATTTTTGTGTCCTTCGTCCTGGACGTTACCCAGCGCGTAAGGGGCACACAAGTGTGCTCGTTGAAGGGCTGGTGTGTGAGTCCATAAATGTGGCATCTATGGTCAGAGGAGCTCAGTGAGACAGACTTGAAGGGTTCCTGGTGGTACAACTCAGTGAGATTAGTAACCTTGGAAGCATGTTTGTTTTCTCGTAGAAAGAAAACAAAACAAAAAGAGTAACTGAAGGGCTCTGAGTTTTTCTAGGTCAGAAATGCAGTAAAAACAACTTAAATTATTCTTAGTAGCATACTTTCGTTTCTGGTAAATGTCAGCAGGGATTGAAGTTCGTGAGATTTCTTTTTTCTTTATTTTTTTTTAATGAAGAGGATTTAAAAAAACGATGAGCAAAAATTAAGAGTATTCTGTTATTGGAAAAAGTATGTAGTTGATTTCTTTTCCTAAGCCAGTTTGAAAACTTTACTAGAATTAGTGAAAATTTTTGTTGGGATGAAGTTTCCGTCTACTGTCTGTGGGGGAGGAGTGCATTCCTTGATTAAGTGAATGACTTACCTGGGAATGCAGGGGGGCCACCAGCGTGGGGTTCTTGGCCCCTTCAGTTCCGTATGTATCGTACCCCTTTGGTCTTATCTCCTGAGAATTCACAGGGTCCCGTTCTCCGGGGCTCTGTCGTATGCGAAGACAGGGCAGCGATGCACAGAACACACATGAGTGGTGAGTCACTGCGGTGCATTTCAAATCAAGAAGTGGCTTGACGTCGAGGCCCCTCCTTTGTGGCAATGTGCTGTTGGTCTGCGGAGAAGGGGGTGCGTTGTGGTTCCAGGGACGGGAGAGATGGCGTGGATAGTCGCCTGGGCCCAGCTGTCTGAAGCCCTTGGAGTAGGGCGGGGGGTGGGAAGTGGTGCCCTGGGCGAGCCGTGGCAGGGTGCCTGCGTGAGCCCTGCTGTGGGGAAGGCTCGGGTTTCTTGACTCTTGAGGTTGCAGAAATCCTCGTCCCTGACTCTGGTGGTTCATGGTCAGGGACTCTGTCTGAGTGACCCTCCACAGCCTTGCCTCCCCTGTCTGAGCCTCAGCCTCCACAGTTAGAACCGGAAGGAGGTTGACCAGATGTTTCTGGGCTCGTCGGGTCCATCAGGTGCTCTTAGACTCTGGGGCGGGAAGGTGACCTTCCTCAAGATGCCTGGGTCTGCCCGGGGCGGCCGCCAAGTGGGCTTACAGCGCAGTGTAGCGTGCGTGTCCTGGCACTGTGGACCCAGCAAGCCACAGACAGGAGTAAGGACCGTGACGAGTGAAGGCTGGTGCCCGGGACTGAGGAGGTCTGGGCGTGGCAGACGACAAGGCTGAGGCCGGACGGTTGGAGCCTTGGCTGGGGCCAGCCACGGAGGCCCGTGGACAGGGGTGGCCTGTAGTGTAGAAAGTGGGTCAGCAGGGGTGGGGGGTGCCTGGAAGTCAAGACCCCGCTAGGAGGCTTCCCCCACCCTGTGCACGGTGAAACGGCCCAGCTGGGGCGGGGAGGGGGCGACAGTCCGGGAGGGGACGGGTTCGAGAGGAGGGTGGCAAATGAGGAGGGCCACTGTGCAGCTGGCTCTGCGGATTGTGTGGCCGGGGTCTTCCGTGGGGAGACCACGACCTCGCGGATGGAGGCGTTCCCTGTGGGGGGCGGGGAGCAGTTCGATTCAGGGGGCGGTTTCAGGGGTCAGGGAGCCGGTCCAACGGAGGGGGAGGGGCTGGGAGGAAACCCCGCCCCTTGCAGGGTGTGGGCGGAGCAAGGAGAGGGCCGCGGAGGGAACAGTTCGGAAAAGGGCACGCCGCTGTGTCACGTGACCCCGAGGGCAGGAGGGTCCCTGGAGCCTGGCAGTTGGGGATGGGGCATGGGATGACTCAGACCTGGAGAGGGGCAGGGGCGGGAGAGGCGCGTTTTCGCGGACAGGAGGAGCGCAGGGAGCGCAGGGAGGAGGAGGAGGGATCGCGTGTGGGGGGTGGCTGGGGGGTGGCGTGAGACGGGGGTCCGCGGAGCTGGGAAGGGCGGCCGCACGCTGCAGGCCGCGCGAGCTCCGGGAAAGCCGCTGCCCCTGCGTAACCCGCCTTCTCTTGGCCCTTCCAGTGCTCGCGCCTCCCGCGCCGCCGCCGCCGCCCATCCAAGGATATGCCTTCAAGCCTCCGCCCAGACCCGACTTCGGGACCTCCGGGAGAACAATCAAGTTACAGGCCAACTTCTTTGAAATGGACATTCCAAAAATTGACATCTACCATTACGAATTGGACATCAAGCCGGAGAAATGCCCAAGGAGAGTGAACAGGTATCTGCCGCGTCGCCCTTTACCGGTGGTGACTCCGCGCGTGGCCACCCGCGCGCTCGCCAGGCCCTTCCCGGGAGCCTTCTGTTGCGGTTGCTCTTTGAAGAGTGTCTTGTGTGTTTCATCGTATCTTGATACAGTTTAAGGGTGTAGCTCCATGTTTGGACAAACGCGTGTGCCCGCCCGTCAGCTGAGGACCTCTCCTCGTGCCCTCTTCTTCAGTCCCAGCCCCGAGGCGGGAGCTCTGACCTGTGTCACCGTTGATTCGTTCCCTGCTGGGGGGGAGGGGCCGGGACACAGAGGAGTCACACGGCCTGAGGTGGTCTCCCCGACCTGCTCCTTCCACTGGGCGTGACGTCGTGGAGAGGGACTCGTATTGTGTGTATCAGTAGCTTCCAGTTGTCATTGCCGAGGACTATTTCATGATACGAGTATTTCATCGTTTCTTCATCCTCTTGTTGGATGCTTGGGCTGTCCGGGCTTTGCCATCATGAACAAAGCTGTTGAAGTCTTTTGTGTGGGGACGCACGTTTTCGTTTCTCTTGGATGCAGGAATGAAGTTGCGGGGTCACGGGGGAGGTGCAGGCTTAGCGGCGTGCAAATCCGCAAAGGAGCTGTCGGGAGGGTCGGCTGGCCTTGTTCTCCCGCCGTTGGGGCGAGGTTCTGGTTGTCCCGTGTCCTCAGTGTGTGGGACGGTCAGTCTTTGGGAGTTTTGAGGTTTCAGTGGTGTCTCGTGGTTTCTCTTTGTGGTTTCAATTTCCATGTCCTGAGAGTGAGTTGAGCACTTCTCCTGTGCTCGTAGCTGTGATTCCGTTACATTTGCATGTCATGTAGTATTTCTTTTTCTTTTCTTTTTTTTTCTTTTTTAAAGATTTTATCTATTTATTTGACAGACAGAGATCACAAGTAGGCAGAGAGGCAGGTAGAGAGGGGGGACACAGGCTCCCTGCTGAGCAGAGAGCCCGATGTGGGGCTCGATCCTAGGACCCTGAGATCATGACCTGAGCTGAAGGCAGAGGCTTAACCCACTGAGCCACCCAGGGGCCCCTCTTTTTCTTTTCTTTCTTTCTTTTTTTTTTTTTTAAGATTTTTGTTTATTTATTAGAAAGAGAGAACATGAGTTAGGGGGAGGGGAAGAGGAAGAAGCAGACTCCCCGCTGAGCAGGGAGCCCAACACGGGACTCGACCCCAGGACTCCGGGATCCTGACCTTAACCGAAGACAGCCGCCTCACTCACTGAGCCCCCGGGGTGTCCATCACATACTGTTTTCTAATAAAGTGTCTGTTAAAGCCCCTTCCTGCCTTGCATCTTTGTTACTAGTCTGTTGGAGTCGGTAACATACTTGAGGTACAGGTCGGTGCTGGGCGTGTTTCTGCTTGGTTTGAGGCTTGCCATAGCACTAAGTGGTGTCTCTTAATGAGCAGATTTTTATAATTTTGTTCACATCTGAGCTATAAAATGTTGAAAATTGTTATATTGTGTGTTCCCTCCAGGAAATCTTTGTCTGTCTGAAGGGAGCAAGGTATTCTTTCTTAAGCAGATTACATTTGGGGTATACACACCCACACACACACACACGTATATGATTTTATTTATTTGAGAGAGCGCACAAGTGTGCGAGAGTGTGCAAGAGCGTGTGAGAGTGTGCGAGAGTGCGCTCAGGCAGGGGAGGAGCAGAGACAGAATTTCAAGCCGACTCTGGTTTGAGCTCAGGGCCTGACGCGGAGCTCGAGCTCACGACCCGTGAGATCATGGCCTGAGCCAAAACCAAGAGTTGGTGGCTTAACCTCCCGAGCCCCCAGGTGCCCCGGGCCGGTGTGTCTGTTCAGGCCTGTGGCCCATCTTGGACGAATGCTCGTGTGCTGGGAGGTTAGGGTCTGTTGAGAAGACTTTTCTTTCCCCATCGACTTACCTGGGGCGCCTTTGGGGGCAGGGGTGACTCAGTTGATTTTCCCTGCTACCAGGAAGCCCCCGGAATACTTTCTTGCGGTGGCTTTGAAAGTACAGATCAGTTGGGGGAAAGCGGACGCCCTTGAATCTTCTGGTCCACACACAGGGCTGCCGTCCCCATTGACTGGGTCTCCTTGACTTTCTTGTGGGGCTTCGTCATCCTGTTCGACACAGACACCGTTCAGTTCATGCACTCTTAAGTTCCTTGTGTTCTTTGATGTTGGCATAAGTCGTATTTTAAAATTTCATTGTCCAGGAAGGAAGTTTTTCAGAAGGAGCGACTGCTAACGAGTGTGGGGTTTCTTTTCAGAGTGATGACAAGTTTTCTAAACCTGGGCTGTGGTTCTCTAAGGGGGACAACCCAGGGAATATACCAGAACCATTTGGTGGTGCACTTTAAAGATGTTAAAGAGTTTTTCATTATTTTTTTTAACAAAGGTCGTTTTCTTTCTTTCCGGTTTCTAATGCATGTTACTTATTTTTTTACTTTATTGCAGTGTCTAAGAAATCCAGTATAAACAACATTGGATATATGTGATAAAAACACACATCCTTGCCTTGTTTCCACTCCTACGGGGGAATCATTCATTCCTGCACCTACAAAATATTCTGTTGGTTGTAGGATTTTCTTAGAGCCCCTTTAATAGGCAAAGGGAATTCTCTCCCTAATTTGCCGAGAAATGTCCTCATCGTTAGGTTTTGAGTTCTGCCAAATGCTTTTTCTGCATCCGTTGGCGTAATCAGGTAGTTTTTCTTCTCCCCCCACCCCCCGTTTTATTTTTAAAGATTTATTTCTTTATTTGGGGGGCGGTGGAGGAAAGAGGGAGAGAGGGTCTCAAGCAGACTCCATGCTGAGCGCAGAGCCTGACGTGGGGCTCGATCCCACGCCCCTGAGATCACGACCTGAGTCCAAACCAAGAGTCGGACGCTCAACCCACTGAGCCACCCAGGTGCCCCTTCCCACCTGCTATTAGGGAGGTGTATTACACTGATTTTTTGTGTGTGTTAAATTAGCATGAATTTCTGTGAGTCATGACGTATTATCTTACCCACAACTTTAGTCACGATTAGTCATTTTTATATATTGCCAGACTTAATTTGTTAGCATTTCTTGGTCAATTTTTGTGTCTCTACTTCCGAGAAACATTGACCTGTACTTCTCTTCTTGGGTTCTGATAGCAGGGTCTTGAGGCATTGTCCCGCAGGCTGGGAGGTGCTCCGTCCTCCTCCAGATTCTGAAAGCGGAACATAAAAGATGGGCGTAATTTCTTTCTTGAATGTGTGACTGAATTTGTCACTGACATGACTCAGACCTTGAGTTTTCTTCCTATGATTTAATTTCTTGGTCAGATACCGGGCTGTTCAGAATTTCCTGTCTCTCTTTGTGTCAGTCAGTTTGGTGGTTTGCATCTCTCAGGGAATCCCGATCATGTGCATTGTTGAGTTGACCCGCTAAAACGGTTCCTAGTGTCCCTTTCACGTGTGTGGGACCCACCGAGCAAACCCTGTTTGTGTCTTCTCGTTCCTTCATCGGCTTTGCTAGGGGGTTGTCAATCACAGCCTTCTTTTCATAGAAACGGCTTTTTACTTTGCTGATTTTTCTCTTTTGTGGATACCCCCGTCTGTTTTCTTTTCTCTGATCTTTATTACCCTATTCGTTTTGAGGTTAGATCATCAAATTTCAACCTTCTTTCTTTTCCAGTCCATTTGTTTAAGGCTGAAAGTGCCTTTCCCTCTGTGCCTGGTTTTAGCTACAGCCCACAAGTTTTGATACAGTTTAATTTTCATTCAAAGTATTCTCTCATTTTCCCTGTGAATTTTCTTTAATTCTTGTTTTCTTGTTTTTAGAAATATGTTCAAATTTTGGGGCGCCTGGGTGACTCAGTGGGTTAAGCTTCTGTGGCTCAGGTCATGATCCCGGAGTCCTGGGATCGAGACCCACATTGGGCTCCCTGCTCAGCAGGGAGCCTGCTTCCCCCCTCTCTGCCTGCCTCTCTCCCTGCTTCTGATCTCCCTCTGTCAAATAAAAAAGAAAGAAAAGTGTTCAAATTTTAACTCTTCAGGGGATTTTTTTTTTTGATACCCTGTTGTCTTTGATTGCTAATTTAATTCTTTTATGGTTAGAGACCATTCTCTGTAAGATTTGAGTCTTTTGAAATTTATTTTGTGGCTCAGCATGTGGTTGATCTTAAGTGCTATTCAGATGCTGGAAAAGAAAGTGTCTCCTGAGTTTGGTGGGTCTGGGAATTTATGGCGAGTAGACGGAGTTGGTGGTGCTGTCCCGATCCTTCTCGCCCATTGTCATCGTTCTGTCCTGCCGGGACGCCGCTTGGTCTGTCTCTCCTTCAGTACCGTTCTGATTTCATGTGCTTTGAAGCTCTCCTACTAGATACACACTTTTATAGTTTTTTGTCTTCCGTGATACATTGACCCTTTATCACTAGGACGTAGTCTCCATATTTTGTAACTCTTCTGGTTTAAAAAGCCTTTTCTTGGGGCGCCTGGGTGGCTCAGTGGGTTAAGCCGCTGCCTTCGGCTCAGGTCATGATCCCAAGGTCCTGGGATCGAGCCCTGCATGGGGCTCTCTGCTCAGCGGGGAGCCTGCTCTCCGCCCCCCATCTGTTGTTCTGTCTGCTTGTAGTCTGTGTCTGTCAAATAAATAAGTAAAATATTAAAATAAATAAATAAATAAAAAGCTTTTTCTGCCTGATCATCAGTACAGTCCCAGCCGTTCCTAGCTTACTGTTCAGCTGGCGTGTAGCCTGTATGTACTTCCCCTGCCAGCCCGTGTGTGTTTCAGGTATGTCCGTTGTAGACAGCGCAGGGACT
This sequence comes from Meles meles, assembly GCF_922984935.1. Taxonomy (NCBI): domain Eukaryota; kingdom Metazoa; phylum Chordata; class Mammalia; order Carnivora; family Mustelidae; genus Meles; species Meles meles. Next base: position 3,120,954 of record NC_060066.1, read on the forward strand.
TACTCCATTTCCGGATTTTAATGGGCGTGTTAGATTTGCATAAATACGATGTAAATAAATGCAGTTATCTGCGGTTGAGGGCCACCGTCCCACTGCTTTTTATTCTTTATTCTTGTTTCTCTTTAACCTTCTCCCTTTGGGCTCATCAGACGTTCTTTATTCCATTGATTCCCTCAGCTAGTTTGGGCCTTTACCTCTTTTTGCTTTTTAAGTGGTCACTTTCCGCATTTCAGTGTGCACCTTGGAGTCACCGGTTGACTTGGTGTTAATACTGTAACTTCATATGAAATGTAGGAATTTCATAGTAGTGTAATTCTGTGGACCCATCTGTCGTTTTGCTGTTGTCCTCATTTACTTTACTTCTGTATACTTTATAAATTCCATGGTACGATGCTGTTATTTTAAGGAAATTAAGAAAAGGGTCTGTTTACCCATATGTGAACCATCCCCAGTTCTCTGCTGATGAGTGTTTTCACCTTCACCTTCCTTTCAGCCTAAAGAATGTCTGTTAGCCTTTCCTGTGCAGGTGTGCCCGTGAGGAGATGAGTTCGTCTAGCCCCTTTTTGAAATCTACAAATGTGTTTATTTCCTTCTTATTTTTGAAAGATATTTTTGCTGGGTATAGAATTCAAAATTTACATTTTCCCCCAAACTCTTTAAAGTTGTTATTATATTACCTTTTTTTTTTTTTAAAGATTTTATTTGACAGAGAGAGATTACAAGTAGGCAGAGAGGCAGGCAGAGAGAGAGGAGGAAGCAGGCTCCCCGCTGAGCAGAGAGCCAGATGTGGGGCTCGATCCCAGGACCCTGAGATCATGACCTAAGCCGAAGGCAGAGGCTTAACCCACTGAGCCACTCAGGTGCCCTCATTATATTACCTTTAAATCATCATTTTTTCTGGTGAATTTTCAGTTTATTTTACTTCACCTATATGTAATTAGTCATTTTTCCTGTGAATATTTTCTGTCTTAATTTTGCTTTTCAGCAGTTTGATTCTGATGTGCACAAGTGTGATTTTCTTTGTATTTTTCCTTCTTGGTGTTCCTGAGAGTTTTTCTGGATTTTTGTGCTGATTATCTTTCATGAAATTTGGGTGAAATGCTGGCTATCATTTCTTAAAATATTTTTTCTGCCCCATTTTCTCCTCTATGGGATTGCAGTTATGTGTATCTTAGGCCATTTTTAAATTGCCATTGAAACTATGATTTTTAAAAAAGTCTTTTTCCTCTCTGTCTTCAGTTTGGATAGTCCTTATTGATCTGTCTTCAAGATCTCTTTACCCTCCTGCTTTTTCTTTTTGTTGTACCTAGTCTTGTGTGGGAATCGTCTGGTAATTGTCATTTAGATGCGGTGCTTTTCAGTTCTCGGTTTTGCATTTGGTTCTTTTTCATAGTTTACGTTCTCTGCTCAGACTCCCTATCTGCTCACTCATTGTCCCCATCTTTTTCTTAATGGCCTTGCGTGTACTTACAGTAATAGCGTATGGATCACAGCCGTCCTTGTCTTCTCATTACAACATACGGCTCATTTCAGGATCTGTTTCTATTGACAGGTTTTTTCCTTAGATTACTAACATCACCCTTTTTGCTTATTTACACACACAGTAAATTTTTGCCATTCCTGAACCTTATATATGTTACATTGAGGGAGTCTGGCTGTTGCTGTGTTCTCTGGTACGTTGTCCCACAAATTCCTGCCTCTTTGGCAGATCCAGACTCTGCCCCCCGTGTCTTCAGTGCAGCAAGACTGCTGCTTTCCGGTGCTGCTCCCAGGCCGAGTGGATGTGTGGCTTACACTGTGAGTTTTCCATGCCTCATTAGTCACAGTCTTCAGCTGCCTGTTTCAGTGCCAGAATTAGCTGCCCTCTATTTTTCTCTAGTTTTGTAGGGAAGGTAGAAGGATAAGTCCAATACTAGTTACTCTGTCATGGTCAGAAACAGAATTCCTGGTTGCAGTTTGCAAACTTAGATTGGTTGCCCAGTTTGTGCTGGTGCCTTATGAAGTGCCCTTTGCTGCCGTGTTTTTTTCCTGATTACAGTCTTTTTAAGAGAAAGAATGGGCGATTCATTTCTCTTATCTATAAAACTAAACAGTTTGGGTATTTACCCCAAAGATACAGATGTAGTGAAATGAAGGGGCACGTGCTCCCCAGTGTTCATAGCAGCAGTGCCCACAGTAGCCAAACAGTGGGAGGAATGGAGATGCCCGTCAGTGAACGAATGGATAAAGAAGATGTGGTCTAGATACACAGTGGGACGTTACTCAGCCATCAAAAAGGATGAATGCCTACCATTTGCATCGACGGGTATGGAACTGAAGGGTATTGTGCTAAGTGAAATAAGCCAGACAGAAAGACAGTTATCATAGCGGAAAGGAGGGAGAACTGAATGGAAAGGAACCAGAGAGGGAGACCAAACCATGAGAGACTCTTGACTCCGGGAAACAAACTGAGGGTTGCCGAAGGGGAAGTGGCTGGGGGCTAGGGTCACTGGGTGATGGACATGAAAGAAGACAGGTGATTGGTGAGCACTGGGTGTTATATGTAATTAATGAATCATTGAATACTGCGTGTGAAATTAATGATGTACTATTTGTTAGCTAATTGGATTTAAATTAAAAAAAAACAAACTACTATCTTAATGGAAAAAAAGAAAAAACAAAAAAACTAAACACTTGGATTTGCCCAGTGTGACCAATATGCATTGGTCCAGGTTCCTTATTTTTAAGTTTTTTAAGTAGGCTCCATGCCCAGTGTAGGGCTTGAACTCATAACCCTGACATTTAGAGCAAGTTGTGTGCTCTACCAGCTGAGCCCACCCAGGGTCCCGGGCCAGGCTCTTCAGAGGGTGATTTAGTGGGAATATTAAAATAAAGATGGTGCGTGCCTTTTGATCGGCCAGGTCTACCGCCGAGTGTCTGTCCCAAAGAGACAGCACGTGACAATGACATGAGAACCTTGAAAATACACGCTTATGAGAAACACATGTCTCTGAAGAAAAACGTTGGGGACAGCTGGTTTCAGCAGCTTTCTTCACTGACGGTCTTCCCGTTGGAAGCGCTGTGAGACTGTCCACCAGTGGCAGTGTCCGATGCTGAGCTTCCCTGAGCCAGACACCCGTGTGGGCCTGTGATAGAGATGCACTCTGAGAGGTGGGGCAGGCACGGAGAAGCCGCACATTTTCTGGGCTTTTTATTGGTGCGATGGCAGTTGGGCTCTCCTCGAACAAGATTGGGGGGTATTGGTTTATATTATTATTTTTTTTTCGTGAAGGAGACATGCCTCAGGCTTTGTCATCTGGCAACAGAAACAGGCTGTTGGGGATTAACATTTGATGTCTTTACCTCAGTGTACTGCCGCGTCCTTGTAGTTCCAGCGACAAGGTTCTAAAGTGACCCAGTGTTTGGAAATTCCCTCAAGTCAAACAGTAAGTAATAAAGATGGGGTTTGAGCTGCATTTCTGTGGCCACGGCCCGCCCACTTACAAGCATGCCTGCTTCTCCCCCTGGGTTTTGAGCCAGGCTGGGAACCGCGACCTAGTGAGATGTGTGAGCGTTCAGGAGTCTTTATTTCACTGTGACTCGTGATGGACTCTGGCTAAGGTCCAATTTCAAAATTGTTATCCATCAAAATAGCATAGAAAGATGTTGGAAGTCAAGTTTTCCTGTTTCCAGAACCCACCTGCTGGCAGTCTGGGTGAATCCCTCCCTCTCCCCTCTCTGCTGGCAGCCTGACCGGCTGCGTTTATGAAACCCCCACTCGTGAGGTGGGCCCTGTGCCCGCGGGGATGCAGCGCGGGCAAGAGAGACACAGTTCGTGCCCCTCGTGGGGAAGAGAGTCCCACTGGCATCTGGTGGTCCCCAGAGCCTGAGCTGCTGGAGGGAGGCTCTGGGTGGATCAGGAAGACAGAGAAAGAACACAGAGCTCGCTGCGCTCCGTCCCCTGGGAGTGACCGGCAAGACAGTCCTTAACATCCCATCTCCTTACCTGTTTCTCCTTCCACGCTGCAGCCTCTGTTACAGCAAGGACAGTGCCTTAACTCCGAGTTCCCAAAACCTTGTGCAGTGCACATGGTAGATGGTAGTAAGTTCAACCCTGAAGCTTTGGTCCAAAGCTGAGCGAAAACTGCCATCCGTAGCCTGCGTGACGCATCACTATGAGTCCTTGCTCGTGTGCCCTCCATCTCGGGCCACACCCTCCATCACCGTGCACCACCAGGTGGCTGCCATGGGAGGGATTCAGCATAAGGCGAGGTGCCTCTTCTCCAGATGCTTCCACTATCACTGTGGGCACAGAGACGGTCTCACAGAGTAGCCAGAGCGCAGCACTGGGCCAGGGTGTGTAGGCCTTGCCGCCAGCACTGAAACCTTGGCAGTGGGTCAGAATTAGCAGCACTCTGCTCAGAGCATGGCGAGCAAGATGGCATGCTCCTTGCCTTCTGACCGCCCTGTTCTTGTTCCTCTCCAGCTCTGTCAAGAGAACACTGCAGAAGGGAGTCCGGGTGGGCACAATGTGGCTGTGCTGTTTGCGGCCTGCTGTTTACCTCGGGCGCCGCCCTCTGGAGGCGTCCCTTGGTCAAGACTTTGGAGGACAGTCCACACATTAAAGTGAAAATAGTGTGCGTATGTATCCTTCCAAGTATTTATCCCAAAGAGAGATGTACGAGAATGTCTCACATTGTGATGGAAAGAAAGAGAAGCCATCCCCATGTCAGTCAGGAGGGATGGTTAAGTGAGTTCTGCGTAGTACCACGCAGCTGTAGACGAGTGACCCTGTAGACAACAGTGACACGGAGCTCCCAGTCTGGAAGCGCAGACAGCCAGATTGTAAGTGGTTGGTTAATATGAGTCAGGGCACATGATACAATAATGTGTGTCTTTCTAGACTTGATGGCCACTTTGTATCTAGTGACAAGGGCCAGTCTCAGAGACACATAGCAGGAACACAGCAAGCTCCAGACCGTGTTTGATGCCGTATGTCTGGAAAAGAATGATACATTGTATTTCTTTTTAGGTACCTAGGTATTTCTGTAAATGCACAGATTTGAAAATGAACAAATCACTTCTGAGAAGAGGCTTGAGATGAGGCGGTGGTCTAGGCAGATTTCCAGCGTTATCTGTATTTGAAATTGACAGTGAAGATGTCATAAAACGCAAAACCTGTGTAGTTAGGAATCTACAAAAGACTGCTGTGCGCACGACAGCCGGGGGTCGGAGTCTTTCGCAGGCTCCCCACCGAGTGCCGGACTTGATCTCACAAGCCTGAGATTGTGACCTGACCCAGAATCAAGAGTGGGCTGCTTAACTGGCTGAGCCCCCCGGGGGCCCCAAGACTGCATTTTTTTTTTTAAGAGAGAACTTGCCCAGAATTACGGCAAAAGGATTAAAAAGCAAATAGGGAGTGTGCCAGACTGTTTGGCTGGGCAAACGTGTTCCAGAGACTGCCAGGCGGTCTCGCATCTGGCTGTTGGCACTTAGTCGCGTATGGCTGCGTGTGTCTACGTCCTTGGGCATCAGTGGCGAGGACGATGGCCACCTCTGAGGCTGTGTGAGGGCTGAGTGAGTCGTGCGTGGGTCGTGCCCGGCAGACGTTTTACTACGGGGACCATTCCGTAAGAGACGAGCCCGTTAGGCGTCTACGGCGTGAGCACAGATCGTCTTTAGGGGCTGTTGCCTTCTGAGTGATGTCAGGAGCGTAGCCCCAGGTTTATGCTTAGTCGGGGTGTCTGTCCCGGGAGCCAGAGTCATGTAATCCAGGACCAGACATGGTAGGAAGGCCAGCCTGAACACAGGGACCCAAGTCGCATGTCCCCAGGTGGCTCCGCTGAGAAGTGTTCCCACAGTTGCCAAGGAGCAGCTAGTCAAGTCGGGTCCCTGGGACTCGTGTTTAATGGGGGCAGACCTACCCCTGAGGAATCAGACGGTCATGGAGATGGACCGTAGTGCCGGTTGCTCAGCAGCACGTCCCTCGTGCTACGGAGCCGTGTGTGTAACAGGGACTGAAATGGCAAGTTGTTTTTTGGGGTTTTGGGTTTTGTTTTGTTAGTGTTTTTTGGTTTCTTGCTTGTTTCTTGTTTTTTGGGTTTTTTTTCTGTTTTTGTGGGAAGCAAAGCCAAGTTCATTGAGCGATAGCACAAAGCTCCCCAAGAGGGAGGAGAGCTGAGAAGGTGGTCCTGAAGTGGCCCGGTTTCTGCTGCTCTGTTTCCCGCTGTTCGAACAGAGACCGAGAAGCAGGAAGGAAGGAAGGTGAGTGAGTCACCGGCAAGCCAGAGGGAGCCAGTCCGTGTTAATGAAGGGGAGGGACTCCGTGTTTTACAGTGAGTGGGCGTCCTGTCCTCGAAATGAAACGGTACCGTCCCTGTTTAGGTTTTGCCCAGATCGGACAAGGCGACAGCACCTTCTCTGCCATGGGAGTCAGCCGCTGAAGTGTGGGAGGCAGCAGAACGGGGGATCATTGGGGTCTTCTCTCTCATCCGTGTGGTGGCTGAGGTTCTGGACGGCGGGGCCCCCCACGGGGCTCCTTGGTAGCACGTCAGGATGACTCACTCCCACAACGGTTGAACAGCTTCCCTCTTTCCCCAAATATTTACTGAGCCCCGGCTGTGCGCCACCCTCGGCCGGCGCTGGCAGTTGGGAGCACGCAGGGTGTGCCTCCGGCCCCAGAGGAGCCCACTGTTCGGTTCGTGGGTGGCGCTGCCAAAGCCAGGTGTTGGATTCAACATGAGGCAGCAGGCGTTGGTGGAGACCGAAGTTTCACGTGGCTCGGGCTTCAACCGAGGGCCGCGAATACTGGATCCCGGGCCCTTCCCTCGCCGCCCTGGGGCACGAGACTGGGCTTCCTGGGTTTCTTTAGTGATCGGTCTTGCCCACGAGCTCCTCCCCTGCCCCACCACCTGCCTGCGAGTGCGAACAAATGAGTGAGTGAGTGAGTGAGTGAGTGAACAGAGACTCGGTGCTGCAGGGAAGCGTGTGCGTGCGTCTCTGTGTGTGCGTGGATGTCCGCGGTGTGCGAGACCCTGGGGTTCCGTGGATAGAAAGGCAGGAACTCTGCACCTGCCTGCAGATTCGTCCGGGTTTTCAACAAGCACAGCACTAAGGTCCACCAGTAATGGGGTTTTTCCTCTTTACAGTCCTTCTCCATTCTTACCCGTCTGTGGTGCCTGTGGTCTGTGGCCCAGCTTTGGACGTGAATCTCGGAGCGCTCCGCCAGATGAAGGACGTTCCCATCTGTTCCTAGTTTGCTAACTTAAAAAAATACTGTGAGCGTGTGTTGAACTTTAGTCACGCTTTTCCTCCATCTTTGAGGTAATCACAATTAAAAATCTTTTTACATTTTGATTTTTAAAACATAAATTTATTGAGATACACTTACATACAACAAAATACTTCCCTTTTTAGTTTTGAGTTAGTGAGCTTTAAAAACCCGTGCATACACATGGAACAGCCTCCTTGATCGAGGTGTGGGACGGTCTGACTCCCCCAGAGCTCCCCCCTGCCCCTTTGCAGTGAGTTCCCCATCCCGTGTCTGGAGGCGACCACTGACGAGCCTTCGAGAGAGTCTCCTACAGACGTGATCTTGCGGTCGTGCCGCTCGGTATCGCTCTTCTTCCCGGCATCTCTCTACTCCTTCCCGGCATCTCTCTAACCCGCAGCCCGCGCGTTGGTGCTAGTAGTGCCCACGATGTCCCGCCGCAGCCCTGGGCCCTAATCGGTCTCTTCACCGTCACTCAACGGACGTACGAGTTGGTTCCAGCGTGGGACTGTCACACACGTTTGCACACGAGCGGTGACGTAGTTGTGTGTCTTCCTTTCTCTTCCGTGACGGCTGGGTTTCGAGGTGGCGTTGTGAATGTACACTGACCTTTCTGAGGAGCGGCCAGCTTTCCCCCTGCAGTGTGGCTGGGCTGTTGGACGGGTCCCGGCAGCCCCGGGCAGATCCAGGAGCGGGCTGGCCTTCACGGAGCCGGTCTGGGCGGTCTGTGACGCTACACCCGGCGGGTGCTTGGTGGGCTCTGCTGGTGGTTTTGTGAGCATTTTCCTCTTGACCAACGAGGAACGTCTTTCCGTGTACTTATTGGCCATTTTCCAGTGTGTCTGTTCTTGGCCTGGCCCACCGTTTCAGGTTCGCTTGTTTGTTTTACTGAGTTACGAGAATTTTTAAAACACTGTGCGTGTGTGTCCTCTCAGACACCTCTGTGTGTTTCTCGAATATTGACTCCTGGTGTCTTGTCTTTTCCTTTTTGTAACTGTAGGAGTGAAAGTTTACATTTTGATGATGTTTTTGAATTTATTTTTATTTTCCTTATTTTCTTGCGGTTCATACTGTTTGTGTCCTAAGAAGTCTCTGTCTGTCCCAAGGGTCATCAGAGATTTTTCTCCTGGGCTTTCTTCCGGAGGTGTTGCGGCTGTAGATTTTACCTGCTGTCTGTCATACGGTTTGTGTCCGTTACTTTTGTCTCGTTAGGTCCGACCTTTCATTCCTGACCTCCGCCCGGCACTGACTTGGTGTCATTTTTCACAAGTCGCTGGACTCAGCTTGTTAATACAGTGGACCCTGGACAGCATGGCTTGAACTGCACATGTCCACTTACGTGTGGGTTTTTTTCAATAAAGGCGATACTGAAAGTAATCGTATTTTCCTTTCCTCGTGATTTTCTGTTTAACTTTTTTTTTTTTTTTAAATTTAATTGACAGACAGAGATCACAAGTAGCAGGGAGGCAGGCAGAGAGAGAGGGAAGTAGGCTCCCTGCTGAGCAGAGAGCCCGATGTGGGGCTCGATCCCAGGACCCTGGGATCATGACCTGAGCCGAAGGCAGAGGCTCAACCCACTGAGCCACCCAGGCGCCCCATTCCTCGTGATTTTCTTAATGACATTTTCTTCTCTCTGGCTCACTTTATTGTAAGAATACAGCCTGCAGTATAGACAGTATACGCATTGCGTGCTGACCGGCCTCGATCCGTGGTTGGTCGGTAGCCGCCGTGCGCAGGTACGTCAGGGAGGGCCACGCCGCACAACCTCACAACCCCGTGCGGGTTGCAGGGGGGTCGGTGCCTGCCCCTGGTCACCTGCACTTCATTTCTCCATGTTCATCGGTGACGTTAGCCCATGGTCCTCTGTCTTCTGCCCAGAAGAAACTTGAGTAAGTTGGACGACTTGCTCTTCGGGTATGAGTGAAACTCTCCATGCAGCTGTCCGGAACGTGAGTGGACAGGGACTCCTTGACCGAGAAGAGGGGGTCTTCGATGCTTGGAGGAGAGCAGTAGTCTGGAGACCCCCTCTCTCTGACGATGGCCCAGAGCAGTATGTGGGGACGCGGAGAGAGACCGCCTGGTGGCTGCGGGGCCGGGCCGGCAGGGACACACTGTCATCTCCCACAGGAGTCAGAGGCCTGGTGCGTTCTTGGTGGAACTGTCAGAGAAGATGCCCAAAGGCTCTTTTTGCCCCAGGGATCACTTAGGCGCCTGGTGTTGGGGCAGGGTTGGCCGGGTCCCAGGAGACTGAGCTCCCAGGACTAGCGCAGTGGAAGGTCGGCGGGGCACAGCCGGTCTGAATAAGGAAAGCCTTCGTAGGCCAGCTGTCCTCACATTCTGGCAAAGGAATGGAATGAATTCTTGCTTCCTGAGAGATGACCAAAGCTCTGTCCCAGAGAAAGATCCTTAGAACTAGGCTGAGTTCAGATCTCCTCGCTGAGGGCAGTTTCTCGGGTGTCCTCGCCCTCCCCTCACGCTGCTGCCGAGTCGCCCTCGCTCCCACATCCCACGAGCTGCTGACGGTGGCTGAGATGGGGAGCCTGTCCCAGGCCGGTATCATGGCCTTTCCTTTCTGTATTTTATGAGGCACTGTGTGTAAGAAGAGCCACGTATTTGGGGAGTTAAAGCAGAAGGTCTCAAAACCACCCTGAAATGCCGACAGAGGGTGCCGAGTGGGGCGCTTTGGGAGCAAACCTGGGGTGGGGCGTCGCTCTCCTCTGAGAATGAGCCGGAAGGACATTTGAGCTGTCTCTGGCCATTCAGTGTGTTTCTGCGCGTCTCTGCTGTGGACGGCGAGGCACAGCGGGCAGGGGGGGCCCACAGGTCAGTGCTCCCCGGGCCCCGCCACAGAGGTCTTCCTGTGTGTTCGCGGGACTTCTGCCACTCTGAAGCCCGGGGGACGTGCGGCACCGGCGTCTGAGTGCCGGTCGCAACAAAGACCCTCATGCTCATGGCCGTGCAGGTCATGACTGTCCCAGTCGGGTCAGGCTGCCGCTGGGCTTTAAGGCGAGATTAGGGTGTTTGCTCTGGGGCCCGGACTGAAAGGGTAGCGGCACCCAGGGTGCATGCGTGCAGCCGATCCCGGGAGCACCGAAGGCCAAGCCAGCCACACAGACCTCGGGATCACTTTGGCATGGGGCGTCTTTGGACTTCGCGGTGACAGAGCAAGGCCATGGCCAAGCCAGCCCCCGGCTCTCGTGGGAGGTCCTGGAGAGTGACCTGCAAGTCACCCGCAGAGCCCGTGGAGTCCGGACCCCCAGCTTGGGGAGCGGGACCCCCAGGAGGTTCAGGGTGCCTGTGTCACCTGCCAGGCGTAGTGCGCATGGTGCCCGGCCTGGGACGGCTCTCCCGTGTCCGACTGACCGAGCGAGCGTCCGCCCACCGAAGGCCCTGACCGGCGTCCGTACGGAAGAATGTCGAACGTCGTCGCACTGAAAGGAGCCACAGGTCTTACCAAATTGCTTATAGACCGGCGTTAGAGGACGGTCGTCCTTGCGTGCGTTTCTCTGATTTTATTGACATTTTGCCTGAATTCTGTCCTGTTTCAGGGAAATAGTGGAACATATGGTCCAGCACTTTAAAACACAGATCTTCGGGGATCGGAAACCAGTGTTTGATGGAAGAAAGAATCTCTACACAGCAATGCCCCTTCCGATCGGGAGGGATAAGGTAAGTTTACGGGCATGAGTTTGGGTCAGACGATGTGTAATGAAGTAAAATTCAAACGTGTTGTCACGTGATCGATCACCTGGGAGGAAGGGGTGGCCAGTTCCTGGGTGTTTCACCCCGAGACCCGGAGAAACGTCCTGCCCCGCTCTCCTGGGTCTGGGGGCGTTGGCCAGGTGCAGAGACAGGAGCCGAGAGCTTCGCAGAGCTGCACGCACACCCCGCACACGCAGGCACGGCGCCCTTCGACCGGAGCCCAGATTGCATGGCGGGACGGGAGAGACCTGTGGAGAGCACGTTCGCGGGGCCGGGATGTGTGTGATGGCGGCGGTGGGACCCAGTGGCAGCCAGTGTCCCCCGCATGATAATCACTGATCATTAATCACCACAGAGCCTGCTTATAGGAAAGTGTCACCTTTTCTGATTGTTTTTGTTGTCACGGCTCTACTTGCAGAGTCATTCGATTTCTGCCTAGAAGTTGTTGCTTCTTGGCACGTCTTCCAACAACTGGGCTGGTCTGAGATGGTAACGGGTTGTGTTTATTAATAGAAGAGTAAAGCTCAGCTCAGACATGAGCTTCACACAGACTCTAAAAACAACAGTAGAGAAACAGCCTAACGACTTACTGCCCCCAGTGAGAGCGGCAAAGACGATTGCCTTTGGGAACGACCCGCCCATTTAGCTGCTCCAGCCCCCGCGTCCCTAGGAGGGAGTGCAGCTCGGTGCTTGGAGACTCAAGCTGCTGGCCAGCAAGTTGCGAGTTCCCCACAGGCATTACATGGTTTTGCTTTTCTGTTTTTTGCTAATCTTGACATGACTCGGCTCCTTGCGCACGTCTGACTTGCCAGGAGAGTGGGGGGTTTCGGCGCCCGGCAGCGCCACTCGGACTTGGCCGTGCTCTGATACCCGTGAAGTACGTTGCGGCTGGGGGGAGGCTGCGCAGTGATAAGGGGTCCTTACCAGCTGGTCTCAAGGGGACCCCAAGATAACAGTGGGCATGGCAGGGCTGGCTGACTCCAGCATTCCGAATCCGAGGGCGTCCCGGGACCCTTGGCCTGTCCGTGCAGTCGGGATCGTGCCTTGTGAAGAAACCTGCCGGTGCGTGTGGAATGTATTGATTGTGAAGTTTCTAATTTGCACATTTGTTTTTGTTTAAAGTCGTATAAGGAAAAAAGCAGAAGGAGTTTATTCACAGTTTATCTGTACACATTTATAATTAGACGCTAGGCGGGGCATAGGAACATTTCTCCTTCAGAAGGGGCGGGGGAGTCCTGCAGCTTTCGGATTTGAAACTTGTCGCTGCAGAAGTGAACCAGGCTCTGGGCTGAATCGGGCCTCGCATTGCCCTGTCCTGCGGTGGGACCTGGGCTGAGACATCTTAAAGCCCTGAGTGCTGTGTCTATGAAAGAGGGATGTACACAGCATCTGCCTCCCGGGGTTCCTGTGAGGTCTCAGCGAGCCCCCCGGGAGCAGGATCTCCCTAGTGATGGGCGGCCTGTGGCCCTGATGCCCGGCCTGGGGGAGTGGGGGGTCTGCATTTCTAAAAAGCAGCCCTGCGTGATGCCCTTATGGCTGGTCCCGGATCGAACTTGGCGTCGTCAGGGTGTCAGGTCTGAATGCTGTCACGCCTGGCAGAGACGGGTGGTGTGGTTGGTGGTCCGAGAGGTCGGGATGGGCCTCCACGCTGTCTCCTGTGGGTTCGGCCATGAGCACGGAGAGCCTGCCCCAGGCCATTGCCGCGTGTCATTTTTCAGTTTCTGTCCAGCCGTTGGGATACTCGGACGTTAGTCTCTTCTGTGTCAGAGTGGATACGGTGTGGCCCTTTTCCTGCTTCCGCTTACTCACCTCTTGTAGCAAATCGTCTCTTGTTTTCTTTTACTTTTTTTTTTTTGTACAGTGTTTTTCTTTGTGCAGTGGGCACTTCTGTGGTCAGAGACAACCCTTTACTGCGCCTTCGCCAGCGTCTGCGGGCGGCCCGGGGGGCTGCGGGGACCCCGTCCTGGTCTGCGCACAAGGCGTGGCCCGTGGCCGGTGGCCCTTACTTGCGGACGGCGACGCCTGTAATCCAGCCTTCCCCGGGCTCAGTCGCCCACGCTCCGTAATTCCAGCCCTTGTGGGGGGCCGGCGCCACGGCCAGGCCAGCCCCTCACGAGTGAGAACCCGAGACTGAGGAAGCTGTCGGAATTGATCCACCTTGAGGTGAACTCCCAGGCCCGCTCTGCAGTACCGGCGTGATTTGCGAGATCAGAATCGGTGTCGTTTGTCCCCAGCACTAGGTCCGGCCTTGGGCCCTCTCCGGGTCCTCAGCTTTGGTGGCTCCCGTCGCCTGCTGTTTGTTCAGGGAAGGCGTGAGCGTCTGCTCTTAGAAGGCAGTGACACGCCAGGCCAGGGGCACAGCTCCACGTGGGGAAGGGAGGACACACGGGCACAAAACGCACAGCTTGGTGCTCCCACTGCTCGGCGCTGGGCCCCACATCCAGCTGGGGCCGCGAGCGCAAGCCCGCTGACCTGAGCAGGTGCTGGGGTTCTGCGCTGGCGCCGCGGCTCAGGAGGGTTGAGGGCGGAGCCCAAGTAGGCGGGGAGCCATCCGTCAGGTCCCTTCCTTGGGTGACGTTCGGGTGAAGGGTCAGCTTGGCCCTTCTGCTCTTTGGGCCTGTTGTGCTTCTCGGGGCTGAGGGTCCCTCCTGTCAAGCCATAGCGCCTGTCCCCGTGCTGAGAAGCCAGCTGGCCTGGGTCAGAGGTGCTGAGCAGGTGCGGCTAACAGCTGGCGGAGTAGCCCCTTGCTGTCCCTCTGGTCCCCCTAGGGCGGGTGACCGAGTCCCCACACCCCTCGCAGATGAATGAGGAAGGACTGCGGTCTTGCCCAAAGTGATCGGGAGGGACAGGTGGCTTTGAGGAGACCGGCCACTGGTGGACACAGAGGGCCTTCTGTATCAGCTTCCCCCACACAGCTCACCCACGATGGGACCTGCATGGCCCTCGGCCGGCCCCAGGGCTCTGCCTGGGCTGCCTCTTTCCCCAGAACAGGTGGCAGTGAGTTCATGGGGCCCTGGCCTCACGACAGCCGTGCTGTAGACAAGAGCTTGCTTCCTCCATCCATGGTTTTTCTCTGTTGCTCCTTGCGGGGCATGGGGGCCAGCACGGGGCTCTCCCCACAGCGGCTCGGACTCTGTCGGCCCAGCGACAGACAACCTCTATCTGGAGAGGTTGAATTTCACAGCATTCTCCCCCTTCTCCAGGCCGGGGTGCAGCCGGGGAGCCCGACGGAGCCACCTGCCCCAGTCAGGCCCCGGAAGGTCCCAGAGCCAGGAGCCCCTGCGTCCCCCCACCTCCAGCCAGTGGCCTTGGGCTGCTGTGTTGTTGGGACCGAGAGCTGAGGCTTGTTCAGAAATGGAAGTATCCTGGTGTGTGGACGGACTCTGCTGGCTGTTGGCCCAGACCAACAGGAGGATGTCCTCAGGCTTGTGTCACAGCTGAAGGCCAATGCTGCCCTGCCCTGTGAAGCCATCGCTGTCCTGAAGCTGTCACATAGGCCTGCTAGGCAGCCTCTCGAGGCACGGAGCCCGGCAGAGACTCGGGAGCCTGGACCTTGTTCTGCCTTGTGTAGGGCCAAGAGAGGCCGGGCTGGAACCCACCGAAACGTGTAGAAGTGTCTTTTGCTGAAGGAACATGCCTCCTGCCCCTGCCCCCACGTTTGCTCATGGAGGCATTTCCCCCAGCTCTGTGGAGGTGGAACTGCGTGTGTTTAGAGCGTGCGATGATGTGAGATGTCCGTGCGCCGTGGGATGATCACCACAATTAAGTCATAATTACCACATTCACCACCTCCTGTAATTACTGCTTTTTACCTTTTTTTTCACATTTTCTTAATTGACGTGGCAAAATGGTACGGCGGTGCCTTTCTTGCAAAGGAAGGTCGGGTTTGTTTATCTGAAGGCCTCGTTACTTCCTAAAAGCCTCATTTGTGCTTGAGGCCAGACTCTCCTCTCCTTAAGGTCGGGCTCTCCCCCTGCCTGCGCCCCGGTGTGGCTCTTCCCGTGGTGGCCGCCGGTGGCAGTCCTGCAGGACCGGAGCGGAGGGGCGCGCTGGGCAGGCTCAGACGGCCATTTCCGGCTGGAGTGTGCCGGACACGCCCGTGACCGTGGTTTCAGGTGTACGACGTAGCACTTGGACAGCCGCGTGCGTGACGAAATGCTCCCCGTGACGACCGTGGTCGCCACACGGCGTCCTGACGGGACTGACTGCACTCCCCGGGCTGTGCCGGGCGCCCCCGGGCGGACTTCGGTGCCCGGACGCGTGTACCTCGTCCTCGCCCTCGTTCGTTTCGCCCGCCCCCCGCCCCTCCCCTCTCACGACCACTGGTTTGTTCTCGGGATTTACAGACGTCTTCCTGTTTTTCTGTTTGTTCGCTTTGTTCTTCAATTCCCGGTGTAAATGGAATATCGTGTTTGTCTCTGTTTCACTCGGCATGATGTGCTCTGGGGCCCGTCCGCCTTGTCGCAGACCGCACGCTGCCCGGCTCGGTGACGGAGCAATGTCGGTCACACGCAGCCGGCGCCCGAGGGAACGCTGCGGCCCGTGCAGGGACACCCGTGTTTCTTCCGGTTCGTGTTTCCGTTTTCCCGGGCGCATCGCCCGTAGTGGCGTTGCCGGGTCGCATCACGCGGGAACTGCTGCCGTCCACTCTTTGAGGACCCCCGTGCTGTGTCCCGCGGCGGCTGCGTTCCTGCCAGCAGCGCCCAGCATGGCCCGTTTCTCCGCATCCTCGCCAGCACTTTCCATCTGTACCGTTTGGATTCCGGCCGTTGGGACAGGCGTGAGGTGACGGCTCATCGTGGTCCTAGTCTCCTGCTTGTAGCCGCCCTGTGTGCAGCCGTAACCCCTATCACTTCCTTCTGGAGGGGTCCCTGCTGCACTGCCCTTCCGTGGCTTGGTGCAGCACGCGCTGCTCCATCCTGAGGTCCGTGGGCCTGCAGGCGTCTGTTGTCCCACGGCTGTCCCTGCGCTGGGCCTTGGGCCGTGGCTGGGGGTGGCTGCAGGACTCGGGGTCGGCTCGCGACTCTCGGCTCTTGTGACTGTGGCGGTAGTGAGTGCGTGAGGGGAGGAGCTTCTCAGGAGCTGGGAGGGGCCTAGGGCCTGTTGAGGGAGGGGGCGGGGGCAGGCCGGGGAGGAGCCCGGGTGCGGTGAGGCCCCAATGCTTCCCCTGGACGGGGCTGCTAGGCCAGAGTTTGGAGTTTGCCCGGCCCCCGCAGGGTAGGGCAGTCCAGGCGGGCGGTGGGTGGACCCTCTTCCTTCCTGGACTTGTGGGCTTGGGGGGCCCGGGGAGGCGCATCTGTGTCGTGCTGCCCCCCGAGGGTGACAGGCCCCAGTGGCATGGGGAGCGGGTGGGACCTTCAGTTTGAGCCTCTGTATTTTTACGTATAAGAAGTGGTGAATCAAGTCTCCCCCGCTGGGATCTTTGGATGTTTAAGGATAAAGTAGATACAGTCCGTGACCTGTTCTGTAAGTACCGGTTTCGGGATTCAGAATGTTGGATCAGGTGGGGTCTGTGTCGGCCGTATGTTGGGGACGTACTCCGATGACAGCCCGTGTGCTGTGGGAGGGTGAGTGACAGGGCAGAGGTGGGTCCGGCCGCTCAAGGAGCAGGGCAGGGGTGGGGGGAGGGGGGGAGGGGGAGCGGGGGGCGCAGGGGCGCTTCCCCGCCGGGCGGAGGCTGTCTGCTTCAGGGAGTAGGTCACTGGGGCAGGCTCCCGACCTCTGTCCAGGACGCCAGCCGCCGGCCGCACGTGGCCGTGTCAGTGTGGATTCAGGAAGAGTTAACAAAGCTGAAAACTCGGTCCCTCAGCCACACTGTCCACATTTCAAGTGCTCAGCGGCCACATCGGGGCAGTGGCTGGCGTCCTGGGCAGCACCGGAAGAGACCGTTCCCACTACCGCAGAAACTCTTTGGGCAGAGCTGGGGAGACCGTTGAGCACTGTTGTAGCAGTGAGGTTTGGCCGAGCGTTTTAATTTCTTCCCCGGGGGATTCTGATGGGTCTCGTAGTTGAAGCTTTTTTTCTCTGCGTGTTTGTACCTGGAGGTGCCGGTGCCCTTGGGGTCAGACGGTCCCGTAGAACAGCACCCGGGAACGTCGGCGGGAAGAGCCCAGCACGGGTCCCCACCACCCGCATTCCCTGTTCAGAGACCGACGTTCCCGTATTTCGTCGTGACCCTGTGTGGTTAGAGGAAAGCTGGAGACATTCGCCGTAGGCGGGCGCAGACCCCGCTGGAATCGCGGGTGTTAGCGTTGGGCGTTTGGTTCCTGGTCTGTTCACTGCGAACTGAGCTTGTGGGCTCTTAAGGGACCCAGAAAATGGGAACCCCCAGACCCGCTGCAGCACCTTCGGTTCCGCCAGGAAGCACCTCTCCAGGACCCCCGCCCCGTCTGGGGTGCCCCACGCTGCGGTGCCGCCTCACGACACGCCTCTCCCTGCCTCGCCCCGCGGCCGCCTCTGTGTGCAGGACCAGTCTGCAGTCCCGGGCCCCGCGTCAGCCACGGTGCCCGTGTGAGCCCTGTGGGGTAGAGGACGGGCTGAATGTCCCCGCCCAGCCGTGTTCCAGAAGCTGCGCCACACCCTTGGACTGCCCGGGAGCTTGGTGAGAGGCAAGCGTGAGTAACGGCGTGCTCTGCCCTCCCGGCAGGTGGAGCTGGAGGTCACCCTGCCCGGAGAAGGGAAGGACCGCATCTTCAAGGTGTCCATCAAGTGGGTGTCCTGCGTGAGCCTACAGGCGTTACACGATGCACTTTCGGGGCGGCTGCCCAGCGTCCCCTTTGAGACGATCCAGGCCCTGGATGTGGTCATGAGGCATTTGCCATCCATGAGGTGAGGACCAAGGAAGCAGGAGCGTCTGCCTCCGGCCCGGAGCGTGACCTGGAAGGGACGGGGTCTCTGTGCAGGGATGATTGAGGTTTGGGAGTCGGGGTGGTGGTAGTCGTGGGTTTCTGTGACGAAAATCATTGC
Source organism: Meles meles (assembly GCF_922984935.1). NCBI lineage: Eukaryota > Metazoa > Chordata > Mammalia > Carnivora > Mustelidae > Meles > Meles meles. Next base: position 3,138,871 of record NC_060066.1, read on the forward strand.
GGTACTAACATGAAACGCTTTTAATATAAAAATCACCAGGGGCCCCTCGCCAGCTCAGTCAGTAGAGCATGTGACTCTTGATCTCAGGGTTGTGAGTTCGAGCCCCACGTGGGGCAGAGATTACTTTGAGGGGAAAAACAAAAGAAATCACCAGAATGCTCAACCTGGTACAGAAAAGTGGCCTCTGCCCACCTGTCCTGGTGCTCACTTGTCCTCCTTCCCTTGCCGATCCCATGAGTGTGGTGTGTCCGTGGCGCCCACGCGTAGAACTGGGGATAGTAGGCTGATAACTCCCAGTGCCCCACCTGACAGCGCGCCCACCGCATGGAGGCGGGGACCGCGGGCGACACGGCGCTTCGGACTGCTGGCTTATTCCGCGGGGCAGCTTTTCTCCCACAAATGGCCGCACTCGGACTTCCCGGGACAGAGGGTGCATGGACACTTGAAGGGCTCGTGCTCGACCCCGTGGCGGGGCTGCACTAGTCCCCATGTCACAGCCTCAAGGGAGCCAGGCCACTCGGCCACACGCAGACCTTGGGGTTCTGACCTGGGACCGCCTGCTCTTTCCTTGTGTGCAGCACCTGCTGGGGCTTTGGGAACCTTTTGTGTGACCCAGTGACTGGAGACATGAGCCTCCATGCTGACCTCTCCGCAGAGCGGCAGAGCTCGAAGATGGCGGGGGGGGGGGGAGTGGGGCTCCCTTTGTCTTTTGTAGTGAGAGAAGGTGCTCTGGGATGCCTTGTTGGATTTTAAAGGGACCTTGGGGTTCTCAGTCTCCAGCCTTGGGTGGGAGTGACCAGATAGCTGGCAGGTGTCCCTCGTGCAGGGATCCTTCCCCAGCCCCCAGGATATCATCTCTTTCTGCTTGGAACTTCTGTCGGCAGGAAGGCAGGTGGGTGGGGATAAAAAAATTGGGAAAGGCAGTTCAAAGTGTTGAGTACGTTTTTCAAACAAGTGGCAGAAATCACTGTGATTTTAGTTTTCTGAGTTTTGAATTAATTGCCGTGTTACTTTTAGAATCAGGAGGAACGTCTCCGTTCATTTTGGAGAAACAATAGAAAAAGTGGCAGGAAGAGAAAGGAGGAGAGAGGAAGGCCCGTCTCCACAGTCTGGTGGTTAGTGCAGCCTGGGGCGGGCACCACAAGCCCCAAAAGACGCATCTTCCTGTTGGATCCTCTGTGAGGCGCGTCCTGGGGTCCAGGTGTCACCGGCGCTGCTGCGCTAGGTGTCTGCCTCACGCCCGGGGCCTCCTGCTCTCTGCGCCCCGGGGGCAGCCGGGCCCTGGAAGGCGTGCAGGTCTTCCCACATGCCCACCTCGCTGTCCCGCCTGGGAAGCCGTACCCCTCCCCCCAACACACACACATTGAGCCCCTGCCCTGCAGAGGGGCTGCGTGGAGCGGGGCCTAGATGCTGGGCGCCACGTCCCGACACGGTCCCGGACGGGGCAGCCAGGCTCCCTGGGCCCAGGGCAGCTTCCGTCCGGCCGCCTCAGGTGGGCGCTCCTTCCCGCTGTCCGTGCAGCGCACTGCCCGAGAGAGACGTGAGGTGCCGTGTGCAGAGAAGCCCTAGTCGCTGAGCAGGGGAGGCTCAGAAACACGAGCCACAGCCAAGGACACACTGCGCGGCTGGAGCCCGTGTCTGGGGTCCGGAGCCACGGGGGGAGGGGTGGGAGACCCACTCGTGGGGGAGCCACCGAGGCCCTGGGTCTCCAGGCTGTGCCTCCAGAAGTATCCCTCAGGTTCCGCCTCGGACACCTGCCACGCGCCACGTGGGGACCTGGTTCGGTTCGGAGGGAACCGGCGGAACCGTGGGTGCTTGTTCGAGGGCCTGCTGGCTCATCACCACGAGTAGCGGACTCGGCGTCCGCCTCTCCTATCTGATCCCACGAGGGGCTCTTGTTCCAGGTACACGCCTGTGGGCCGCTCCTTCTTCACGGCGTCCGAGGGCTGCTCCAACCCCCTTGGCGGGGGCCGGGAAGTGTGGTTTGGCTTCCATCAGTCCGTCCGACCTTCTCTTTGGAAAATGATGTTAAATATTGATGGTAAGCAAAACCCCTGTCTTTGTCATCGGGGGATGGGGTTGGAGCGTTGCCAAGGGGCTGAGATCCGGGGCAATGCCTGTGTGGCCATTTCCAAACGTGGCCTCCGTCCGAGCCGCAGATGCCGTGTCACACCCGGCCTTCCTCTCCTGCTTGTGAGACGTGCACCTCAGAGCCGCCTGCAGGGCCCACTCCAGAGACTGAGGCTCTGGGTGCTGAGACGGGCCAGCGTCCCTGACTTGTTCCCGGATCCTGCTGCCCGTGTCCAGCAGGCAGGGCTCCCGCTGCCCGGCCCGCCCTCTGTCTCACCTTGTCGTTCCGCTGCCCAGTTGGTGAGAGCACTGGGTAGCTGGCGGGGGCCGGCCTGCTCTGTTGCCTTCCGGCTGGCCTCCTCCAGGTTCGGGGTGCCCTGCCCTCTCGGGAGTCTCGGACTTGGATCATGCCAGGAACGGGAAACCTCAGAGATCTGCACCCGGGGACAGTCAGAAAGTCCCCGGTTATGGCTCTTGGGGTCTGGCGGAGCTTCATCTTAAGGCTTTCAACTCTCAGAGGGCAGCTTTATCTTTGGGTTCTGAGCCGAAGGAGTATGGGGCAGCCCCTGCTGGCGCTGTCCCACCCGTAAGGCCTGGAGGTGGGCCCCAGGGATGGCGGGGAGCAGAGGCCAGGCGGCCGGCCTGCAGGGGACACACCTCACCTCACCCTTCGCTTTGCTTTTCTTCCCACCGACAGTCTCAGCCACTGCGTTTTATAAGGCACAGCCGGTAATCGAGTTTGTTTGTGAAGTTTTGGATTTTAAAAGTATTGAAGAACAACAGAAACCTCTGACAGATTCCCAAAGGGTAAAGTTTACCAAAGAAATCAAAGGTGGGTCCCTGCCTCGTGCGTGGCCCCGACTCTCCCCCTCGCTGCCCTTCCTGAGCTCCTAGTGGGGAGGAGGAGGCGAGCGCGGTCAGCCGTCCGGTGAATTACCGCAGAGATGAGCCCGGCCCATGTCACAGCTCGGGAACAGTGATGTTCTGAGTAAATGGCTTTCCGCGTAGACGAGAGGCGCCGGTCAGTGACTGGTGGCCCGCACGTCCCTGGAATCCAGGACCAGAGAGCCCGTAGCTCACGCTGTCCTGGAACGGGACACACGCTTCCGTGCCTTGTCGTCATGTGGCCTCACATCCCTTGCAGTGTCTGCCCCCACCCCGCCAGCTTACCCCTCAGGGAGACACGGCCCGAGTGCGGTGGCCTGGCTCAGGCCCCTGTGGCCGGCTGGCACCTGTCGCCCACGGCCCCCCCACACCTGTCGCCCACGCCCCCCCACACCTGTCCTCAGAGGGCTTTCGAGAGGCTGTCAGAAGTGCCCATTGCTAAAAATAATCCCGGAGGAAGCACAGAGTCTCGCTGAGCCAACATAGTGTCTTTTATCTTCAAGAACAGTGGCGAGCCGCGGGCCTTGGCATTTCTGGGGCAGAAGGTGGCCCCGGGGGTGCGATGGGCCCCGCGCAGAGGTCCTCCCCTTGGGGCCAGCGTGGCTGAGCAGCTGCCCCAGAGCACCCGCCCCTCCTTGGGTCTGTGGGCGTGGCTCCCGGGACAGCTGGTGCTGGGGGGGGGGGGGGTGCTTCGGGCTGGGGCGGGTCTTGACCGGGAAGCCCTGCCGCTCTGTGTCCCCAGGTCTAAAGGTGGAGATAACGCACTGCGGGCAGATGAAGAGGAAATACCGCGTCTGCAACGTGACCCGCAGGCCTGCCAGCCACCAAACGTAAGCGGCCTTCCCTCCCCCACGTCAGCTCTCACGGTCGCTCTGGTGCACAGACTCCAGAGCGGGGGCCCTTCTGGAAAGACTCATTTCATTCTAGTTCAGATTCTGGAACTGCACGTTCGGCTCAGTAGAGCCGGACGGCACCTGAGGAAATCAAGTCCCGCAGTTGCTCTGCACGGGGCGGGATGGGGTGCGGCTCCCTGTGGGTTTTCTCTCCCGAGCTCTGCAGGCGAGAGAGGGTCGTTTGGTGTTTTCTAATCCTCGGTGCTGGGCAGGAGCAGGGATCGGTGGGCGCCCCCTGCCCCGGCCTGGCCAGTGCTGGGGCGTCTGTCTCGTGCCGTGTGCTCCAGTTCAAGGTTGGCGGGGACGTGCGCAGGCCTTTCCCAGGCCCTCGTCTGTCCTTGGTGTCTCACGCATACTGTAGAGCTCTGTGATCTGTGACTATTGCGTGTTATGAGTGTGGGAGTATTTTTTATTTCCCAACTCCAGAGATAATATGAAAGTTTAAGAACTACATGTCTAAAGGGCATGATTGGTTTTGGCCCCTGGAAACCCCTGTAAGGTGCTCGGGACGTTTGTCCCTGCCCCCCCCCCCCAAACCTTCATTCCCCTTCTTCAGCCCTCGGCAAGCAGACAGGGGGAGCCAGCTCCCGCCGGGTCCGCTGCCTGAACCCCTTCCCGGCTTCCCTAGGTTCCCGCTGCAGCAGGAAAGCGGGCAGACGGTGGAGTGCACGGTGGCCCAGTACTTCAAGGACAGGCACAAGCTGGTCCTGCGTTACCCGCACCTTCCATGTTTACAAGTCGGACAGGAGCAGAAACACACCTACCTTCCCCTTGAGGCAAGTCCCATCTCCTGTCCACCCGCTTTGGGGCTGGCAGGAGAGCCGGGGGCCTCCAGCCAGGGATGCCCCTCGCGCCTGCCTCCCCGTGAATGGAATGGTGAGGACACCCCCACGGGGTTCCCGGGCTGATAGAGGACGTGCCCGTTGTGCCCAGCAGGCCCCTTGCCCAGGCTGGAAGGTTTCCAGAAAAGCTGCCATTGCTTCACCTGTTGGAAAAATCCTGGCCCGGGGGGAGACTAAATGCTCAAACTGACCCAAATTTTAACTCTGTTAGTGCCTTCAGTTCTCTGGACTTGTCCGGTTACCCCGGTGTCCAGTCGGTCTTCCTGGGCCCTAATGCAGAAGCTCAGCTTCCTCCCCGGCAATGCGCAGCTTCCTGCTCTCACGTCATGAGGTTCCCCAGGCTCCCCAGGAGGCCCTGCTGCTGACCGCAGGCCCCCGGCAGCCCCTGGTCCCGGAGGAATGCCGGGTCAGCCGCCGTGGTGTCTGCGTGGTGCCATGTGTGGCCAAGAGACGGACGTGTTCCAGGCCGAGCCAGGGCGCCGCGCTCAGCCACAGACCCTGGCCTGTCCCCCAGCACCGGGCCAGCGCCGTGTCTGTCCTTTCTTCATAGGTCTGTAACATAGTGGCAGGACAGAGATGTATCAAAAAACTGACCGACAATCAGACCTCAACCATGATCAGAGCGACTGCCCGGTCGGCACCAGATCGTCAAGAAGAGATCAGCAAGCTGGTGAGAGTCACTCGCTGCGGCCGGCCTGGGGGCGGGGACACTGTGGGGACTGTGGTACGTGGTGTGGGGGAGGGGAGCCCCTGACGTTTGGGACACACACAGCTTACTTTTCTTTTCCTTTTCAAGATGCGAAGTGCAAGTTTTAATACAGATCCGTATGTTCGTGAATTTGGAATCATGGTCAAGGACGAGATGACAGACGTGACCGGGCGGGTCCTCCAGCCGCCCTCCATCCTCTACGGGGGCAGGGTACGTGGAGGGCGGGGCTGGGAGGCGTGCGTGGGTGCCTGCGTGTTGTGTCTGCCAGTTGTGGGGGAGCAGCAGCTCTGGACCCCCTCAGGGCAGCACCGTTGCCAGAGGTGTAGACGGGCAGGGGTAAGGAGTTCTTGCCACGCTCGTCCGAGCCAGCACTGTTACGGGGCCTGAGTAAGGACTGAGCTGCTCGGCCCTTTCTGAAGATTTTCAGAATTACCCTTTGTCTTTTCAAAAGGTGACTTTTATTATCCCATTAAAATCTGGAAAGCATTGTTCTGGGACACTCTGCACTGATGAATTATTTTCTGGTGGGTTTTTTTGTTTTGTTTTGTTTTTTGACTTTGGTATTGGAGGTATTTGGTGACAAACAGTTGTAAGTCATTTGAGTTTTTGTTTTTGCCTGTTCAATGCCTGGCCTCTCAGCACATCGTAATGCAGTTCCGTCTCTTGAGCCCCGCGGAGCTCTTGAGAAGGGTTCGTGCACTCCGACGGGCCGGGCCTCCAGATGCGGAGCACAGCTGTACAGGGCGGGCGGCGGGGGGCGGGCTCTGACCTCACTCACCTGCGAGCTGTGACCCTGCCTTTCACCCTAGTCCTCAGGACCTGTAGCAAGGCCTGGTTTTGTTAGTGGGGTTTTTCCCTTTCTTGTTATAAAACATAAGTTCTGCTTTTTAGAATGTTCCAAAGTTCAGACGGTGAAACAATTAAAGGAGAGGGCAGCACTTGGCCGGCTTGGTGGGTCTTGACCCCAGGGTCGTGGCTTTGACTCCCACACGGAGTGTGGAGCCTGCCTACCAAACAGCACAGCAGAACAAGGCGTTACAGGAAGAAGACGGTTTCCCCAGGTCTCACGGGGTCTCCCAGGAAGCGACTGATGTTCGCTCTGTCCCTTGTAAGCTGCCCAGGGAGGATTCGTATGTGTTTTCATCCCTTTCAGTGCAAACAGTAACATTAAGTATGCTTCTTCTTGAAACTTTCTCTCTTAGAGCCCACAGAGGACTTGGAGATGGTTCTGTGTCTCTGTGACATGTGGCTTGTTTGTCTGGGCTCTGGATGGTTCTCTGTGTGGGGGTCCCTGTCCTCCGAGGACGGCCTCTGAGCAAGGCATCCTGGCTTTCTCAGCTCCTTGTGTGTCTGCTGCGTGCAGATGTGGACACAGTGCAGACACGGCCCCTTTTGAGCCCTTAAAGCCCTCAGAGGGGCCTGCCCGAGTCAGCGGAGAGACGGCTGGAAATAGAGGTTTTCATGGCCCTTGGGTGGTCAACCAAGATCGCAAATCCAGTGTTTCTGTTTTTGTCTTTTTCACGGCCCCTGCTTCTGTCTGATTTTCTGACTCTTAATAAATGCAGGAGTAGTTTGGAAAACAAAGTAGCTCTTGTAAACTAATCTTGCAAAAATACTAGAATTACAGGGATTGAAAGTTTATCATGCTTCGGAATGAACACATTTTTCCAGATCTCTGAAACATTTCAGTGAGAACCCACATTCTTCCTCACCCACCCTACTCGTCTGTTGTCGGAGCGAAACGTTAAAAGCCCCCCAGGGAGCATCTAGTGATGTCTGGAGGCTGGCCTCCTCACAGGAACTGCTGACATCCTACAGCACACGGGACCGTGCACACGTCAGCAGGGCTGATGACACTCGTGTGCGTCACGAGAGCCCACGTCTGCTGAAGCCGTGTGTGCCCACACGTGTGTGTGGCGTCTGGCGTACCAGACCGGTGGCAGGCCGTCTCTCACAGAAGGCTCTCTCTGTGCAGCGGGGACATAGTTAGAAAAATACAGGAAAGAACAGAGGTTCCTCTGGTGGCAGTGCCGAGGCCTGGTCCTTTCTGGCTGAGAGAGGACAAGCTCCAGTGGATACGTCCCTCGCTCTGTCTCCACAAGTCGGAGTAGCTTCCATTCCTTAAACAGGGCCGGCATGGCACGAGGAGAAGGAGGGGTCCTCCCCAGCCCACCTGCTCCCTGGCACCTTGACTCCCTTCCCCTCCTGGGCTGCAGGCGTGATAACGGGTGGAGTAAGCGAGAGCATGTTCGGAACCAGGAAGCCCTCCTGTGGCATCTCGAGGCCCTTCCATTCCTCGGGGCTGCCCATGAACTTCGGTGGCATTCTGGCCTCTCTGCTCCCCGTGGCCTGTATCCACCCCTCCCTTCATCGGTCCGTCCGTCTTCCGTCTGTCCTTCCATTGCTCTGTCTGCCCTTCCCGCCATCCGTCCTTCGTGCCCCCTCTGTTCACCCGTCCATCCTTCCATCCCTCCTCTGTCCACCCCATCCATCCCACCATCCCCCGTCTCCCGGCCAGCTCTCCGTCTGTCCATCCATCTGTCCTGCAGACATTCTGGCCCGCTTGCTCTGCAGGGCAGCTCAGAGACGGGAGACCACACAGAGGCTCAGTTCTCAGCTTCGGGAGCACCATCGGACCCCGGGGAGCCAGCGACAATAGGGAAAGTAACTCAATCCAAGGTCAGAGGGATGTGTCTTCCCGGTTTTCCTTACTCTAAACTTCTTGCCATTTGCAGAATAAAGCGATCGCCACCCCTGTCCAGGGCGTGTGGGACATGCGGAACAAGCAGTTTCACACGGGCATTGAGATCAAGGTGTGGGCCATCGCGTGCTTCGCCCCCCAGCGCCAGTGCACGGAAGTCCACCTTAAGTAAGGCGGCTGGAGGGGCGGGGCCGGGGCACCTGGCCTGGGCGGGGCCTCTGGGGGGCGGGGCCTCTGGGGGGCGGGGCCGCAGGCTTGGTGGTGATGGCAGGTTTGGTCCTTAGCCTTTCCCTGGCAGAGGACACTTGCCCAGGACATGGGGGCCACCTCAAGGCTGCTGTTCCTTCTCAGACTTACTGGTGGAGGGCGTGTGAAGAAGTAGTACAGATTATGTAAGAAATAAAGCAGTAAATGGGTAAACTTGAAAATTAGATGCAAAAGAGAAAATTATATTCAGTGAAGTCAAGTTACTGGGGAAAAAAACCATAAAAACAAAAAACTTGGAAAAAAAAAATTGTCCCTACCTGGTCCAGGCATCGGACCCTTTGAAAGTAGCACCATAAACGGGCAGCTTCACCACTCACACTTCTGTGCCAAACAGGCCTAACGGCGGAAAGAAAGCTTTAGCTTCTCTCCTGTCTCGGTGGAAGTGGGAGGGAACCCCACGCCCACGACGTGCACGGAGCCGCTGGCATCCTAGCAGAGGCCGGCTCAGACAGTCCGGAACGCTGAGTCCGGGGCTGAGAGGCTGGGGGGGCTGCACGCGGCCAGCGGAGCGAGCGGGAAGCACAGAGCAGACTAGGAAACAAGTCTGTTGAGTGTGGCCCCCGGGCACCTCTCTCCGCCGTGTTCTGGCCTCCGCTCCTCTGTGCTCGATGCCCGGTGTGAACGCCCCTGCGGTGTACATGAGCGTGGGGCTAAGTGCACTGAAGTCCAGGAGCCTGGCCCCTGGCCCCCGTGGGCCAAGTCCGCACTGCCCTGGAGAAGGCGATGTTATTTTTATTCCCAAGTTTAAAATAGAAGCTGTTGATCGGTCTGAGCCCTTCCCCTGCCGTGGCTTATCCAGGCCGGCTGGTGGCAGCTGCTGGTGTCCCTCTCGCTGTGGTTGGTTCCATTCTTTCCCATGCAGAGTCATCCAAGTCCAAGTTGTACACCCAAGATCAATGGGGGCATGTCCGGGGGGATGGTGCGTTCACAGTTGTCCTCCCCGTGACGGTGTCTGGTGTTTCCGGAGCCCTGGGTTCTGTACTAGCACCTAGATGCTAGTCAGGCCTGCTGCCTGGGCGGCCCCTGCTCGGAAAGGACAGCACTGTCCCCACACCTGCGAGTGGCTTCGCAGGAACTGCTGTGTGTGCGCATACCTTCTCCTTGAGTTGACGCGTCGCCAGGGTTTTGTCCAGGTCTTATACTTGGACGTGGACGTCAACATATGGGGTTTGGGGTTGGGCCGTTAAAGCCGGGCCCTTCCTTGGGCCTCCGGCTGGTGCGGAGCCTTGGGCACTTGCCGTGCATTCACGTCTACTGACCCTTCTCCTTCAGGTCCTTCACGGAGCAGCTCAGAAAGATCTCGAGGGACGCCGGCATGCCCATCCAGGGCCAGCCGTGCTTCTGCAAATACGCGCAGGGGGCGGATAGCGTGGAGCCCATGTTCAGGCACCTGAAGAACACGTACGCCGGCCTGCAGCTGGTGGTCGTCATCCTGCCGGGCAAGACCCCCGTGTACGGTAGGCCCCCCTGCTCTCGTGGTCCCTGTGGCCCCTGCTCTTGTGACCCTGGGAGGGCTGGGCGCGGCCGAGCCCTGGGTGTGTTTGTGCCTGGCCCATCGCATCCCACATCCACGCCGAGGCCACCCTCCCTGGAGGCCGGCACGTGCAGTTAGCTTGTCACGCCCACTCGGTGCCCGCACAGGGATCGCGGGGGCCACTGTCTCCATGCCCGCCTCAGAGCTCGCCGGAAGTTCATCAGACTTCGTGCCGGAACAGCAGTCGTGGGTCCATTTAGCTAACACTTAACAAGCGCCCGCGGTGATGTCTCAGGCCTGCCGGGTTCAGGGACCCAGCCCCCCATCCAGGAGGCCCCAGGGTGGTGGGGGTACAGATAGGTGACTCTAGGACAGGCGGTGGAGCTGGGGACCCTGAGGCTCAGGTAGTGTCCCCAGCCGGGTCCCCAACTAGATAGGGACAGAATCAGATATGGAGAACTCACACATCTCCTCTCTGAGCTCCATCTCCAGAGAGCGAGGACACAACCGGTGTTTCTGTCCCGAAGTGCCGTGTTCCACAGGATGTGTGGGGAGCAGCGGACAGTTGCTTCATGAAGAATCCAGAAACGGGGGGCAGGGGGGGGGCTAGGTAGCTCTTTGAAGTCGGATGCGTGTGTGTATGGAGGCCGAGGATGCCAGTGTCTTTATTTTAATGACTCAGGATTTGCTTATAACCCTGAGCACCGTGATCGAAGGCAACAGTCCTAGCCAGGAGTACCGTGTCCCCCAGGCCGGCCTGGCTCTGCCCACATGGCCCTGCAAGTCCCTGAAAGGGTCCTCAGTCCTGCCAGAGCCCAGACTCCGGGGCCTGACTTCCCCCTGCCTGCCAGTCACCCCCTTCCGCCAGCCGCCCACGGGACTGCCGTGGCTGGGCTTCCGTGCTCATGACTGTGCTTCCGTGCTGACCTCTGCAATTGCGTGGGGCGGGGGGCTGCTGTCAGGGTGAGCAAAGGAGGAGAGGCCAGTGAGAGCTGCCAACATGTGCCTCTTTTCGTGCTCCGCAGCCGAGGTCAAGCGCGTGGGAGACACGGTGCTGGGGATGGCCACGCAGTGTGTGCAGATGAAGAACGTGCAGAGGACCACGCCCCAGACCTTGTCCAACCTCTGCTTGAAGATCAATGTCAAACTGGGGGGCGTGAACAACATCCTCCTGCCCCAGGGGAGGTAAGGCCGGCTTCGGCCACGTGTGCGGCGGTGGGCAGCACAGTTCCCCGAGGGCCGGGGGTGCGGCGCACGGGTGGGCCCCTTCGGATCCCCGGCACCAGGCACCGTCCTGGACAGTCCCAGCAGACACGGGCCGTGCTGCCCGGAGTCTAGGGAACGAGGGGCATCCAGGGGTCTTGGAGTGCCGTGGCCAGGCTCCCTGAGTGAGGTGAGACCAGAGAAGGGCGCAGGGGTCCTGGAACGTGGGACGTGGGACGTGGCAGCCATGCTGTGGAAGGAGTGAGCTCACCTGGAACGTCTAGGACACAAGCCTCGGCAGAGCGACGCGTATCACTGCTGTGTGGCTGCCGGTGGGCGCCCCCTGAGCCCGTCAGTGCCAGGAGCCGACCCCTGGAACTCTGAGAGGCTCTGCAGCAGGGCACACTGTTGTGTGTAGACCCCAGGCTGGGGTAGGGGTGAGGGGTGTGGGGCTGGCATGGGATCGGTGAACAGGGCTGTGGGGTCCTTGGTCCCTCTTGGCCTGGCATGGGGCCCCAGGTACCCTGAGGGCAGGCCAGCTTCTGCTGCAGCAGGCAGAGACCTCTGCGGGACAGAGGCTGTCGGGGGGTTCTTGCCGAAGCGTCTGGGCATTTGGGTTTGGGTTTGATGGCAGGCACGGGTACGCGTGGGTCACTTGCCACGCTCACTCTTCGGTGCGTCAGCCGGCCCCTCCGGTAGAAGGGCCGGGCATGGAGGCAGCAGGCGGTCTGGCTGCTTGGGTGAGCTCAGGGCAGAGGCATGGGAGACGGCAGTGTGTGCAGAAGCCTGACAGCCTGTCCGGGCTGCCTTTGTGGGCACGGCTGGGGGAGGCTCTGGTCAGCACCTCTGGGTTGGGACCCAGGTGGGGCCATTCTGGTGAGCGCACAGCAAGGCCGTGGGCGGGGCCGCCCCTCCAGAGCACAGAGTCCCGCCGCTGGGCGGGGGGGAGTTAGTAGGTCGCCGTGCGGTGGAGTGGGAAGACCCTGAATTCAGGGCCTGACAACTTTGAACTTGAAGACTGGCTCTGCAAGGTGGGGTCGAGTCACGCAGGCCCCGGGAGACACAAGGAGCCTCCAAGGGCAGGAGGTGAGCTCCCAGTGCCGAGCGCCCTGCCCGCGGGCCCTGGTCAGCGGGTGCTGGCCGTGAGCCAGGACTGGGGCCACAGCACCAAGCACAGCAGCCAGAGTCCCAGGCCTCTACTCGGGGGACCCACACGCATGGGGCTTGACAGGTGAGCAGCAGGGACATCACGGGAGGGACCGGAGCTCAGGAGGGTGGGGAGCTGGGGTGTCTATGGCGACGATCTCTGGGAGAAGGTAGCATCGAGCGGAAAGGCATAGGCATGTGGGGATGCTTGCGAGAAGGGTGTTCCAGACCCGGTGTGGTTTGGGCAAGGGCCCCAGCTGGGAGCCTGCCAGGACGGCTGGGGGTTGTTCTAGCCCAGGACCCAGGGGTGGGGGGTTGCTGGCAGTGGCCTGGGGCTCCCTCCGGGCAGGACACAGCTCCTGGAGGTGTGGAAAGGGACCGGGTGGAATGGGACTGGGAGGCCCCTGCGTTGTCTCGGGAGGGATGCTGGCGCGGGGGGCGGGGGAGGGGGGGGCTGCCCCGAGACAGCATGTTTGGATGATGGCGCTGCAGGGCCCGCAGGCAGGTTGGGTGTGGGCTGTGAGCGGAAGAGGACAGTGTCCAAGGCTCTCGCTCCGCTGAGCCCCTCTGCGGCCCTAAGCAGCATGAGGGGTGGGTCCTGCTGGGTCTTGCTGGCAGGGCTTCCCGGGGGGGGGGGGGCGCGGCCAGAAACGGGTCTGCTGTCGGGATGTGTGTTCAGGGCTCTGCTGCAGCAGAGAGCTGGGATTGAAAGCCAGGAAGCAGTTCCCCCAGGGCAGGGCATAGACAGAGGGAGGCCGGGCCTGCTGCCCTGGAGGCTTCGGGGTTAAAAGGTTGTGGAGACTGGGAGCCGGCAGTGGGGTCCCAGAAGGGAGCGGAGGGGAACCAAGCAGGTCCTGGACCCCAGGGGTGCTGCGGCCTGCGTCCCACGGTCCCGACTCTGCACGCATGGGCAGGGGACCTTGTGCAGAGAGTCTTGTTGCCATGGCAGCAGGAAGCCTGGTGGGAGGGGCCCGAGGCTGCTGGGAGGTAGGGAACCGTGCAGCGGGAGGAGCAGAGGGAACAGCTTCGGCAGGCAGGTGTGGTCCCCCGTGGGAGGGGGAGGTGGGAGTCACAGCTGCCCGTGCGCAGGCCCCCCGGGAGCGAGAGAGCTGGGAGGAGGGCGCGGTTCGGGGCTGGGGAGAGCTAGGACGTGGCCGGGCCCTGGAGGCTCACAGAGAAGGGCCACCGTCCATGACAGGACCCAGAGGCAGGTCTGTCCGCGTGGCCATGGGCGGCGTCTTCCCCCGTGCGGGGAGCCCCTGTGAGCTCGCCAGTGTCCAACTTCCATGTCCTGAGACCCCCGGGAGAAGAGCCCCCCTGGGTGTGGTTGGCAGCGTGCAGAGGCTTGCAGGGCAAAGCCGGTGCACGTTTCGTGGACACGGACACATGGCATACACACTCAAAGCCCTTCCCCCACCTCTGGGCTCCGGGGGCCGGGGGCTCTGGCCAGCGGGAGTCCCATGGGGACCGTTCCCTGGTGAGTTAAGCTCCTGGGGCGGGCAGGCACCTGGCGCCTCTCTCCGCGGAGCAGCAGGGACAGGAGCGGCAGGTGCTTCTGGCGAGCGAGCAGGCCAGGCCGTCTGAAAGCGCTTGGCTTGCGTGTGCTCACGTCCGTGTTCATGTTGGCTGCGTTTTCCAGAAGAAAAAAGTCAGCGGTAGAGAGCATCAGCTCTGGAACGCAAAGCTAGCATGGGACCCTGTGCGCACGGCCTCTTCAGGAAAGTGCTGGAACAGCATTTAAACAACGAGGAGAGGAAGACCGTGTTGTGCTTAGCCCTGGGTGGGGGGGGGGGGGGCGGCACCTCGCGGGCTGAGAGCGGGGGTGCTGCTGAGCATCCTGCAGGGTGGGGGGTGGTCCCCCACTGCGCAGGACGGCCCAGCCCCAAGCTGCCGCTGGACCGCAGGGACGACGCCGGGGAGTGCGGCTGCAGGTCCCAGGTGGGAGGCAAGTACGGGACTCTGACGCGCGTGGGGTCTTGTGTGTACGGTCGTCATCTCATGAATTCGTAACCCGAATGTGGAGACTCAGCACTTCTGATGAAGGTGGAACATTCCGGCACACAGAAGCAGGAGCCTGCCTGACCCCGGTCTCCGTAGCCGCGCGCGTCCGACCCGTCTTGTCTCTGCTTCTCTTGCCCCTCGTCCCCCGCACCAGGTTCTTTCTTTGGAAGCAGAGCTCAGACCTCGTGTGGCTTTACCGGCCAGGGTTTCTGTATGGGCCACCAAAAAACACGAGGTTTTTTCCAAAAAGACAACCTCAGTGCCTTTGCCACACAAGTGACGCTCTTCGGGGGCGCAGGCCTCACACGCTCCGGCTTCCCTCCGCAGGCCGCCTGTGTTCCAGCAGCCCGTCATCTTCCTGGGGGCCGACGTCACTCACCCACCCGCTGGGGACGGGAAGAAGCCTTCCATCGCCGCCGTGAGTATCCGTGCTTCCTCTGGGCCGCGGCGGCCGATGTCCTCCCACGCGTGGGACCTGCGCCCTGGCCGGGCTGCCTGTGGGAGGGCATGTGGCCAGAGCCTCCCCCGACACCCGCAGTGGTTTGTGGAGCAGCTGGCGAAACAGAGTCTCGTGGGAAATTGGTATTTGGAGGGGACTCTGCACGTGGCTGAGTGTGTCTGAGAAGCCAGGAGGTCGCGACTCCTGTCTCGTGGGGCCCCGCCTGCAGCTCCTGGGGGCCTGGGGGCCGGTGCCGCACAGGATTCATGGCCCGGCTTTCCTTACTTACGCGGCTGTCTTTTTAAATGTTCTCTTTTTAAACGTTATCTTTTATTCTGAAACGCTAAACGTGAAGTCGTTACGGTCAGAGTCCAGCGGAGGCCTCGCCCTCCCTCTGCCCGTGAGTTCCGTCTCGGCTTCTGCGGGCTCTGCCTCCCAGGCCCTGCACACCTGTGCTGCGCACCCGCTCTCCAGCTGTCTCCTGCCCTTGGAGGCCGACCTGGGCCCCTGCGCTGTGCCCCAGCCAACTGGGCCCGGGAGGGGCAGCGTAACGGCCTTTTGATCAGGAGCATGTGGAGCAGCGTGGACTGGGGAATGGGTGCGCAGGGCCAGAGTGCTCCGTCAGAGCTGTGTGATGGGGCCCCCCATCTTCTGCATCCTGCGCAGCCAGGTGGAGGGAAGGAGGCATCAGGCTCAAGGTCTGTGTCCCCGGCATCTCCCGCGGGGACTGCCAGAGTGACCTCCGGGCTGTTGTGCGTCCTGTTATGTGCCTGACACCGCGTAGGGCCACTTGTCACGCCCTCCAGACTAATCAGAGAAGACTGGCATTTTCTGAGCACCTGCTACACGCTGGGCTCTGGGCTGCGTCACTCCGCTGAATCATAACCTCGCGGGGTCACTGTTCGTTTCCTCAGCTGACACACCAAGTCCGGGAAAGCCGAGCTCCGTTGCTCAAGAGAAGCTGCAGGAAACACAGCTGTAGACAGCCCGAGGCTCAGGGTTGGGGTCTGCGCTGTGGGGGGGCGTTGGGGGCCGCCACGCCGTCAGGCCACCGCGTGAGGGGTTCCACGTCTCATTCCCTCCACCACGGCGGGTCTTTCTGGAGCAGTCACAGACGGGCAGCACCGGCCACGTGTGTGGGCGGGGCCAGCCACCATCTGGCCACCCGGGGAGGCTGGGCCCCAGGAGGTACAGGCTTCCCCAGGGTCCGTTGTGGCCCCCCGCCGGGTGCATCTGGAGTCATTCAGGGGCTGTGTTCCTCTGGCGAGGTAGCGTTTGGTAATGTGACTCTTCCTCCCGGACCCAGCCGTCCGGAACCTCCGCGTCCTGCCTGGAGCGCAGTTTCCACCTGGTGAGACGCTCCCCAGCCCCTCCTTGCTGAGGAGCCGTGCCCCTTGGGCTCTTGCCAGCTTGCCCTCGGGGTGGTCCCCATGCCCGGGGAGCAGGCCTGTGCCCTGATGGGCAGGCAGCTTCTCTGGGGGAGCATGGTGCTTTGAGGAAACAAGGGCCTGCTCAGCTGGCTTCTGTGGGGCTGGTGGCGCTCAGCCAGCTCGGCTCGCAGGCGGAGTTGGGGTTCAGAGAGGTCGCCTCCTTTTCCTCAGACGTTCGCAGCACACTCATTCTCTGTCCCGTGTTCAGTAAGCACGCCGGCCGTGTCCCAAAAAGAGAAACAGAGACAGCGGGTTCGCCTCCCACACGCCGCTGCCCCTCAACTGTGCCGTGACGTCGGGGTGGTGACGTGTGTCCTCGCTGGTCCCCACAGGTCGTGGGCAGCATGGACGCGCACCCCAACCGCTACTGCGCCACGGTGCGGGTCCAGCAGCACCGGCAGGAGATCATCCAGGACCTGGCCACCATGGTGCGCGAGCTGCTCATCCAGTTCTACAAGTCCACGCGCTTCAAGCCCACGCGCATCATCTTCTACCGTGATGGCGTCTCCGAGGGCCAGTTCCAGCAGGTCGGTGCCCGCGGCCGCCTCCGGGGTCTCAGAGTGCCCAAGAGTCACCTGTCCCTCCGGCACGCTGACGTCCGTTCTCCCCCGCAGTTCGTGTGGCCGCACCTGGACGGCGGGCGGGGAGCAGGCCACCAGCCCAGCAGGGCCGAGGCAGGACGGGAGGGGACGAGGAGCCACGGGGAGGTCGGGTCTGGGCCGGCTCAGCTGGGTGCCCTTCCAGAGGCTTGGTGGGGGGAGTCTGGGGTCTCCTCCCTGCGTGGCGGGAAAAGGTGACGGCTCCGGCAGGGGGCCAGGAGGGCAGCTGGGCAGGAGCCCGTTTGGGAGGAGGGCTCACGGGACCGGCTGCCGTCCGGACGGGGTCTTGGGTGATGTGTGGCTCGCGGGCTCGGGCATCTGTCCAGATGGCGGGGGATGGGGGCGTGAGACGTGGCGTGAAAAGGTGAGGGAGCGGGTGCGGGGCTTGCTGCTGTGCCCTGCGTCCCAGCGCCTGCGTTCCCTCCCGGTCCCGGGGACCTCCGCCCTCGCCCGGCGCTCGGGAGAGCCACGCCCTGAAATCGTCTCCCCCACATCCATCCTAGCCGGTTACACCTCCACCCACCCTGTCCCCACACGTGCCTCTCTGGGAGATGTTAGAGGGAGGCCCACCTGGACAGGCATGCACCCCGAGAGCTGCGCTGCTGTGTGTCCGCGGCCCCAGGCCCCCCTGGACACGTGGGCTAGAGAATGCCTAGACCTTCCTGCTCCAGAAGGGGGCCACAGGTCATCCCCCCACCCCAGGCCCTTCATCAGTGGGAAGAAGGGAGTCAGTCCTCTGGCCAGGGCTACTGCCGCGGCTGACGTTCGCCCCCCAACATCCATGGTCCGGTGTGTGCCGACCTCGAAGCACCTCTTGTACAAAAGCTCTTGGCTTCCCTTGGTAGAGAATGTTCCCCCTTCTGTGCCCCCCGCCCCCCGCCCCCCTACCATGGCCATCCCTGCTGGAGAGGGGTCTGAGCCTTCTGTGTTCGTTCCTCTGGGAACACAGCCTGTGCCTTACGGAAGCCCCACAGCTGCTGGTTCCCAGCCCAGAACCCAAGACGCTTTGGGCACAACACGATGTTTGATTCGGACCATGGTTCAAAATCTAAGGTGTGTGGTCCCTGGAGTGGCCTCATCACCGCCTGAGAGGTTGTTTGCCTGTTTATCTCGGACACAGGGTGAGAACAAGTCATAATGTCCCTGTGCCCTGACTCCTGGGTGCTTTGTACCTTCCTTTAGGCTTCGCAGCAAGCCTGCAAGGTAGGACGTCCCCACTTGACAAGTGAGAAACGCTGGCATCAGAGAGGGCCCAGGGCTTTCCCAGAGCCACACAGCCGCCTGCGGCAGGGCCAGGGTGTGAACCCAGGTCTAACTCCTGAGCCAGTGTTCGTTCCGCTGGGTTCTCCCCTCCTCTCCGGCCCAGAAAACGAGTTGTTGACGTGATCTGTTCGTGGGCATGTGTCCCCTTGTGCTTTCTTACTCCCGAGCGTGATGGGTGTCATTTATGGAGCACTCAGAACACTCTAGAAACCGTGCTGAGGAATGTTATGCACTAACCTAAGCCATTCAACTGTGACACCTGGGTCTCGTCTGCTCAGTTACATGAACGAAAAAGCAAACGCAGAAAGGCAGTCACACCGCTCATGCCAAGCTGGGACAGCCGGAGGACTGAGCCGCAAGGAGTTGTCAAGTAGCGCGTGTTGTGAAGGGATTTATTCCGAGGTGGAAAGGTACTGTTAAAGAAGAAAAGAACCGTCCTGAAACCCATCTTTTCTTTCCCTCAGGTTCTCCACCATGAGTTGCTGGCCATCCGCGAGGCGTGTATTAAGCTAGAAAAAGACTACCAGCCAGGGATCACTTTCATAGTGGTACAGAAAAGGCACCACACGCGGCTGTTCTGCACCGACAAGAACGAGAGGGTGAGGTTCTGGGACTGAAGGAGTGGCCAGAGGTCGGCCTTAGGACATGGGGCCGTGAGGGACGCGGGTCTCTGCTCAGATGAGGGGCTTCATGGAGACCCAGCCCTGGACGCTGGAGAAGGGCTGTCCTCAGGCTGGTGAGATGTGTGGACCTGTACATCCCACAGGCCTGGGACAGGACCGGGCAGGAGATCTCATTTGTCCAGTCAAGAAATTACCAGACCCCTGGCTCTGAAAAAAGGCCTTTGGCAGCCATGGTAATGGGAAGAGTCTCTGGGATACAGACTGGGGACCGTCGGGCATGGTGGGGCTCCAGGGAGCCCGTCCCGGGGTGCGTCTCCTGGGTGTTCCAGAATAAGAATAACGAGCACAAGGGAGAGGCAAGGTTTATAGATCGAACAGCTAAGAAGTCACCCTAGTTGAAGAAAGGTAGGGATCTTCTGGTACAGGTATTTTCCATGTTCCCAACAGGAGAAGTAAAAATAAACGTACACGTAGCTTAGTGTCCTAAAGTGCGCAGCATCATGTCGCCGCCTGCGAAAACGGACAGTGCCCAAAGGGAAGGAGACACTCCCCTGAGAGCCAGCAGCCCTCCTGCCGCTTGGGCACCCACACCAGAGAAGGCACGGCGAGAGCGAAACACAGATTGTAGTGAGAGAAAGGGACAATTTGTCATGATTGCAGGGTCACATCCACCAAGAAGATGTAACAGCTGTGGGCTTGGATGCACCCCACACAGTGACCTAAAAATACGTAAACGGAAGAAAATACAGTGTAGCGAAAACCAGATAGATTTCCCAGGAGAAATGGACAAACCCTCCATCAGAGAGGCATACTTTAACACCCCACTGTCAGACACGGGGGCAGGCGCACATGACCGAAAGCCAGACGCTGGAAGGGGGGTGACCAGGCCGGGTCTCATGGCTCGCGTCCAGCCACTGACACTCGCGTTCACGCGGAAGGCTTCTGAAAGTCGCCTTGTTCTTGGTCACAAGGAGATCTCGGGAGATTTCCAAATCTATTAGAAGTAGATCTATTGGGCAAGCCACGTTTGTTTTTTTACGTCGTACAATTAGATTTTAAATCAGCAGTAGAACGAAAAAGACATTTAAGAAAGCCTGAAATGTTAAATTCACTTCTAAGTAGCACACGCATTAAATATGCAAAGGGAATAAAAGCTACAAAGCAGTCAGAACTGAGTGAAAAGAGGATTTCGTATCAGACTTCATGCAGCACGGCTGGGGCAGTCCTTGGAGAGCAGAGACAGATTAGACGCACGCGCTGGAGAGTAAGAAAGAGAACTGGCCAGGGAGGCCGACGGTGCCGCAAGGACAGAAGAGCTGCCGGTCCTGGGTGTGGAGGGAAGGCTGAGGAGCCGGCGTGCTCAGGCTTCCTCCCTCTTCCACCTGTAAACCGCGCCCACCAGGAGCCACGCGGGCTCAGGGTCGGCTTGTTTCTAAACCCTAGCCCCTCTCCGTGGGAGACAATGAAGAAGACTGAGCTGATGAACACAAAGGGAACCTGCTTCTTTGAAGATAGAGAAACCTAGCAAGACTCAGGGAGGGAAAAAAGAGGATACTTGTAACAATGTTAAGAGCAAAAAGAGTCTATGACCCCAGAAGGGGGATGTGTTACTTAAATCATGGTGGGGTGGTAACAGCTTTATGCCGATAGATACGTTAGAAGAATGGGAAGAGAGAGATACCCGTGGTTGTTTGTGGAACCAGGGAAATTACTAAAACCAGCTCCAGAACATAATCGAATCATCTTTTCCAAAAGACATCAGGCCCAGAGAGCCTTACAGGCAAGGGTTACCAAGCCTTCAAGAATAGATGATCTTAAAGTGTGGCAGAGAATAGGAAAAAAGAAGAAACTATTTAGCTTATTTTGTGAAGTTTGTCCAGATTTTCTTATAGGCAAGTTTTACCAAACTATCAAAGAACAATCTTACACAAAATTTTTTAGAGAATGGGAAATAACTTGGGGGGGACAGGGGGAACTCATGAAGTTATTCTGATAACAGCCAAGTGTTGGCAAGGATGTGGGTGCTGGGCCGTGGTCAGGAACAGGGGTCTAGAGCCAGTCCACCCCCAGCATCCGGGCTGCGTGGCCACAGGTGTCGGCTTCCTGGGAGCACCTTCCTGAAGGTGTTGGGAAGGTCCCAAGCACTTTGCATTGTCCTTGGCACAGAGTAAATGTGTTATTACGAAGACTGTCCTGTGCTGCCGACGGGAGTGCAGACTGGTAAGCCAGCTCGGATGCAGTCTGGTCATTGTAGCCCTGGAGAAGCCCACCTGCGTGTGTGTAAGGAGACAAGTAGACGAATGTTCATTGCAGCATTGTTTCTGGTAACAGTACTTCGTCTACTAAGAGGAGGAAGCACCGCCATGTAGTCCTGTGCCGCGCGCTGCCCACAACGAGCAGGGTAGATGCAGCCGTGCACGCGTCGCAGAGTTGTGAGCATTGAGCAAAATCAGCAAGTGGCAGGATATATGTGACACGCCTGTCCTGTCTGAACACCTGTGTGCGACACGGTGTCGTGCTCACGGAGACTTGAATATGCAGCGAGAAATGAAAGTACACGTGGGATGATAAAGTCTAAATCAAGGGAGGGGGCACCGTTTTCAGATATTTGACTTTTAAACGTTGGAAGGTGTGAAAAGGGTTGACAGGAAGTAATCCGAAAAGGCATAGGAGGGACCTGGGACTCGCACGTGCGCGTGTGTCTGTGGAAGTTGCGGAGCTGAAAAGTCAGGGACTTCCTGATCGCGGTTGGGCTCCAGAGCCTGGGCGCTGTCACGGCCCCAGCAGCAGGAGCTGGGTGCTTGGTGATTCTGCAATCCCAGAATGTACATTTAGAGTTGAGTGGTTTGGTACCATCTGTAGCCCAGCCCACCCCCTGCTTCTCAGACGGCCTGGGCGGGGGGTGGGGAGCATGTCCTCTGGTTGGTGGTGACTAAGCCACCGGCCCAGCGCGGGCGCTCCTGAGCCTTCTGGGCGGTCTGGCTCGTCTGCGTTGAATGTCAGGTGTCTTGTGCACGGGTGATGGCCCGCCAGCTGTCTGTCGTGCACGGTTTTAGATGTGTACGTCGTCGGTGCCCTCGGCAGTAGCGATGAGCCCTTCGAGCGTTACGTACGTGCACGTTCTTCGGTGAGGGGAAGAAACCTGCATTTCTTTCCTGGGACCTTATGAGACCTGGGGAAAAAGCACCCCAGCCCTCGTAGGACAGGAACTCAGTCACTTGTAGGGCTGTTTGTTAAGCTCTGTTTTCATGCCGCTGTGCTCGGCCAGTGTGTGGCCAGCTTAAGGACAGCGAGATCCGGCCACCCGTGGTCGGGAAAGGCCAGCACCTGAAGGCGGCGTGGGCGAGGCTGATGGGCTGGCTTGCTTTCTGTTGTTGGCCCTGGACATGTCTAACGGGTTCCTGTGTTGCTGAAGGTTGGGAAAAGTGGAAACATTCCAGCAGGCACAACTGTGGACACGAAGATCACCCACCCGACCGAGTTCGACTTCTACCTGTGTAGCCACGCTGGCATCCAGGTAAGGACCCAGGGTCCCCGCTGCCCAGTCTCGGGGTCCCCGTGACATGGTCCGCATGCTCCGCAGACACTCGCAGAGCACAAGCCCGCGCAGGGCACTCCCCGCGGCGGGGTAGGGGAGGTGGGCGGGGGGTCAGGGAACAGGTGAGGGCGGGGACCGTGGGGTCCTGGGGGCGGGGACCGGGCCCCCTGGTGTGCTGTCGTCAGGGCTCCCATTTCAGATGGGACGAGGTCAGGCAGGAGTAGTGGGTGCAAAGGCCAGGTATGGTGGTGGGGCCCCAGGGCCAGGCCGTGTGCTCGGAGCTCAGTGAGCTCGCTGAGAGCCCAGCGGTGGTGAGGCCGCGGGAGGCGTGGCCTGGGACGGAGACGCTGACTCCGAATCAACTTCCCGCTTAGCAGGGTTCAGCCCTGTCTCCTGCCCACACGTTTGCAGGATGTCCGGGGAAGGTTACCCTGTAGCCCCTTGTCACCTCAAGACTCCTGGCCTGTGTCGGTGAAGAGGCCCACGGGTTTTTGTCCCCGAGTGTTCTCCCACGGAGTCCTCCGGAGGGGGGTTGACCGAAGCCTGGCTTCTCAGCAGGGCCCTGTGTAGGTGAGCTCTGGACTTCTCGCTTGCACGTTCACTCCTCTGATCCTCTGATCTGCTTTTAGGGAACAAGCAGGCCTTCCCACTATCACGTGCTTTGGGATGACAATCGTTTCTCTTCCGATGAGCTGCAGATTCTCACCTACCAGCTGTGTCACACCTACGTGCGTTGCACGCGCTCCGTGTCCATCCCGGCGCCAGCGTACTACGCCCACCTCGTGGCCTTCCGGGCCAGGTACCACCTGGTGGACAAGGAACATGACAGGTGAGTGTGGGCCTCTCCTGGCCGGGGGCACGGCAGGGGTTGCCTCTAAAACCGGCTTTGGGAGCTACATTTTCAGGCTGGGAAGCGAGGCGGCCCGCCGAGCGTGACATAGACGCCAGGACGCCCGCGTCTTCACCACCTGGTAGCTCTGTGGCTGCCTCCCCAGACAGCTGGTGCCTCGTGGTGCATTAAAGGCTGCACTCTCTCTCTCTGTCTGTCCTCCCATCCCCACAGTGCCGAAGGAAGCCATACCTCCGGGCAGAGTAATGGACGAGACCATCAAGCGTTGGCGAAGGCCGTCCAGGTTCATCAGGACACCCTGCGCACCATGTACTTTGCTTGACGTGTTTTAGTGTTTACGATCGTGTACCGAGTTGGATTCACATGAGACCAGCTACACTCAGACCAACAGATGCCCAGCCCTTCCGTGACAGCCAGCATCGAACACGAGACGCCATTGATTTAGTAGATTCTCCATTTTCCAGAACGCCTTCCGTCCCGGATTTCAAACTCGGATTTTGAACTGCAGACCTGTATGAGACCCCATTGTCGTAGGAAATATGGTTTGCCAAAATCTATAAGCTGCTTATTAAAATAGAGTCCCGTGTTTCCTAAAAATCTCCTAAAACCAGTCTATGAACTCAGGGCTTTAAAACATTTTTAATTTATTTGGTCATTCAATTTACTTGTTTTTAACACATGATTCTCTATGAAATTGATGGGCTCAAACTAGCTGTGAACGTTCTCAGAGAGTGAAAGCGACACAGAGCACGGCTGTGGTTTTAAAGCCTTGAGCATTCGGACGTGGCCGCTAACGCTTATGTCCGAGTGATTCTAGCGCGCTCCTGACAGGGCTGACGCCAGCTCTTCGGGACCGAGGGCAGGTGGCCCGCCGAGGCGCCCCCGGGCGTCCAGCACCGCCACCGCCTGCCTCCTACTCGGAGCGGGGGAGAAGATGGGCCGTGTGTGTTTACAGCATTTCTAGGTCCAGAGAGATTGGCAGACAAGTGCCATTTTAATAAAAATTTATTTAAAAAAAGAAAAAAAGACAATATGCCGACAGTCTAATCATAAGATTTGTCCTCCAGGACTGTGACATTTATTTTCCAAAGTTTCTAAAGAATACGGGTCTGTGGTGATGAATACAGTACAATCCTTTTTCACTGTTATGTCTTTAATGTAAGAGAAAAAATATATATATCTGGTTTGCAGTATTAATGTGATAGATAGATGCTGTTTTTTCATTTTATTGACTACGGGGTGCTTCTTGTGATCTGTTCACCGTAGCAAGAGTGTGGAGCCTGGAGGCTGGACCACCGCCTGTGGTTCTCAGTGCTGACGAACGGGAGTAAGCAGCTGAGTCAGTGTGGCCGCCACCCGCCGTCCCCCGCATGTAGCCTGCGTAGCCTGTACCTGCGGGAGGACCGGGCACGGGCACGGGCACGGCGGCCCTGCCCCACCTCCCGTCCCCCGAGTTGCTCAGCCGATTAAGCACAAATGGAATGTATTTTCTTCCATTCCTGGGAAACCGGTCCGTGTGTCAGAGTGTCCCTCTCTCTCTGTGTGTGGTTCTGTTAGACGAGTTTCGTAGGATCTATGCACTGAAAGGTGCAGAGGGCTGGCGGTTGGCGGCAAGCCCCTGCCCTTGGAGGTGGCTGACTGCAAAGCCGGCAGAAGAGATTGGCGTCCTGGGCCCCAGACGTGGGTTTGCCCGTCTAGAAACCGGTGCACTAAGCGTGATGCCATGGACCACTTGGAAAGGTGACAACAGACAGCTCTGCTTGTGCTCAGTGGGCTGTTGGTCCTTGTAGACGATTTAAAAAAAAAACAAAATCAAGTCCACGTTTAATGTAGAGGTTCTGGGAAGGAGACGCGCCTTCCCCTCGTGCTGCTTTGTGCTGCGTCGGTTTCCCTCTCCCTGCTGAAGGCCTCCCCAAGCCCAGCCCGACACTTACCTCTGGCCCTGCGGTGGAGCAAGGGCCCCGGGGGCACCCTGCGCTGGAGAAAACGCCCACCTCTGTTTCCGGTCTGCGGGCTCTGGGGCGCGACTGGGGCGGGGCACCGCGGGCGGAGCTGTGACGGGCACTGGCCTAGGTTTGGGTGGCGATGACAAAGGGGCGACTCTTATTTGTGAAGATAAATACTCAGAGTGGTGTGTGCGTGTGCGTGTCTGTGTGTGCGTGTGCGTGTCTTATTGACGGCGTTAGCCTCTTCTTGCTGTATCTTTCTTGTTTTGGGGTTGGTTTGGTTGGTTTTTTTTTCCCCTTTTTCTTTCTTTCTCTCTCTTTTTTTTGGTCCTTTTAAAACGAACAGAAGCTTCTGCTCTTAAGAAATGTTGCAATTCCCTGTCGTCTTATTGGCAAATGGCACTTTCTCCTTGTTTCAGAAGAATACCGATACACTCTTGGCTTAAATTCCCAGAGCGTTCAAGCTAAGGAGGAAATCTTTTCACTAATACGCTTTCGGAATCTGAAATTAAGTTAGTTTTCAGCCGTTTTTAGGATCATCTAGAACCATGTGTCTCAAAGGTGTGTTTCTGCTCCTTGCAACCGGGTCCCGGCAGTTGGGCCGGTGGTGGTGCTCGGTGAAAATGCAGACTCCCGAATCCGATTCTCCAGGGCTGGGGCTGGGCGTCTGTATTTTATGCCGTCAGCCGGGGCTCCAGGGCTGCCTGAAGCCAGAGGGGTCCTCTCCCCCGAACCCCGGGGGCCCAGCAGGGAGGAGCCGTTGGGCAGCGCAGGCAGACTAAGCTAACACCCAGGAAAGATCGCGGGCTGGCGGAAGATTAGACCTAAAATTTGTTTTATCGTTTTGAAGGAGGGGTTTTCCTTTTAGTGGGCCAAAGTCCTTTGAGAAGGGTACTTTTTATAGCCCTGTGCTTGTTTTATAAAACTTTTAATACTAAAAGCATTAATAGACCAAACGTCTCCAGCTAGGTGAGCTGCGTACCTTTGTACACATCTGGTGATTCAGAATTCAAATGGCTGTAGTTACAGTTTCTCAGGTAAATAACTGATTTCCCAAATTTCTACCAGCCCCCCCATTATTAGGATAAATTTTGAGACAGCATAAAACCTCAAAGTGCAGTAGACTAAGTCTGAGCCCTGTTCCCGTGGAAGCCAAAAGGAGCCCTTGCCCGTCTCTAAGGACACTTGCTCCCACTCCAAGGGCTCCCTTGGCCCGCATGGCTCCCCGGCTCCCAGGGTCGTCCGAGGCTTGGGGCCCTCACAGAGGTGGGAGGCGTCTGCGTGCCCGCTTTGCCCTACCCCCGCTGTTAAGTAAGGTGTGCCTTGCTTTAAGCAAACTGAATGTGAAAATTATGGTGTAGAAACCTGGATTCATTTAAAAGAAAAACTGGGATTTCTCTCATCTCTTTAAAAAGATGTCTCGTGATCAGATTCTCATACTGGTACTCTCCCTAGTTGATTTTAAATGTCACTTGAAGAAGAAGGACCGTTCCCAGCCCTTCCCCACTGTCCATTCTGTCCACCCCGCCGCCACCCCAGTGACAGACGAAGGAAGCCCAGGGGAGCCGCGGACGGCCGCCGTGTGTAGAAGCGCCCTTTGGTGACGCTGAGAGTCCGTCCTGTCCGTGTTCTCCAAGCTCAGACTTCCCTAGTTCCAATACCTTTTTGTAAAACTGGGCATACCTGTACTTTCAGAAAGGGATTGTTTGGTTTTGGTTTTGAGAAGTCTTTGCATATGACACCTGTGGTACCACATTGCACGGTCTGCTTTGACATCGTAAGGTGACGTTGCTTTTTGGTAGTGTTGTCCCACTCCCTTGGATGAATGTTTGCACTCTAGAGCCACAGGCGACCCCTGGCCCCTGGGCAGGCTGGCCCGAGAGGGACGCGGCAGGAGCGGAGTGAGGTCCACGCTCTGGGAGGTTGGCCGCGGTCACCGCCATCACTGATGTTCACCCCTGGCTACGGAGTGCTCGTTGGAATAGACAGTTTGAGTTCAGGTCCTAGAGCAGGGTTGGGGGAGGGGGGAGGGGGGTTTTACTGATGTTATATTATGTGTTATTTTTGTTGTCGTTAAATGCAAATGTTGCTATTTATTTTTTTTCTTTCTGCTCTGGTTCGATTCGGCCGATGTGGATATCCCCAGTGCACATGGTACCTGATGGATATGATAGAAATTGTTTTCCCCAACTTTTATAAATTGCCTAATGTTTACCTGCAAGTTTGCCGGATGATTTATTTTTGAAAGCCACAAATGTAATTTTTCTGGATGAATTGTTTTTCTTATATATGCGGCAATGTAATTTTACATTGATCTGCAGGGGGATTTAGATTTTATTTTTACAAGGCAGTTTTTCAGTCAAATTATATATTTGATACGATATGCTAAGGGCAGACCGGCCAAGCGTCCTGCAGTCGCTGGGACCCAGACCGTCTCTGGGGGGCCTGGGGGGCTGGGACGGCTTCTCTCGGTGGCTCGTCGTCGTCACAGAAGCACTTGGCTCGTTCTGGAGCCGTCAGGATCTGGATGTACTCCTTCAGCGGGACTGTGAGCTGGTGGACAGTTTAAAGGATTTTTCCCGGGCATTTTCCTATACCTAAGGCAGTTCCATTGGGAGGAGCTTTAGAAGCTGACACAATCCAGACAGTGGACAATCCCCGTGGCCCAGACAAGCCATAGAGATCTCCCTGTGACCTGACCCCTCCCTCGCGCTCACGAGGAAGGGACGGACAGTGAACAGAAACTTCTGCAGTGTTTGTGCGCCTCACTTTGAGAATGCAAATATTTTATTTATGTTTTAAGCCCTTCCCCAAAGTAACCGACAAGCTTCTCTCGAGCGGCCCTGCCCGCAGGCTCGGCTGCGGTGACGTGTTTCCCGTGTAGACACGGTGCGCGTGTGCTCTCTCTGACGGGGCTGTCCACACATGCGGACTCTTTTGTAAGGAAAATTTTCAACTCCGGATAATTGCACTGATTTTTTTGACAACTTCCTTTTTATTGTGTCCAATTTGCATCTGCTGTACTTGCTTGAAATGACTGTAAATAGATTTAGGTTAGCAACAAATGACGCGAGCACAGCACGCCGCTCTGTCGCGGGGACCGCCGTGTTCTCAGTATTACGTGTCGCAGCCGTGCGGGCTCCGCTCTGCCCCCGTAACCGCGTGTCTGTGGACCGTTCATGAAGGACAAAGGAGCCTCGTGTTCTCGTTTCTCAGAAAGGAAGTTCGCAATCTGTTGAAAGGAGAGTCTGCTCTCCCCTTGAGGTCCGAAGATTGGATTTTAAAGGTTGCATTATAAATCCCGTGAACACTTTTTTGGTCTGTTTAACTCCTCGTGGTTTTCCGTGGCTCCTTAACGCGTCTCCTTCCAGTCCCATCCAGCATCGCGCGGTCTGGGCAGGAAGCGTCTGTGCGGCCGGTGTGAACGGGCCGGGAGGGCCCCTTCGCTTCTCTCCGGTCCGGCCGTCATCCTGAAGCCATGCGATCACTGTGGTGTCCGAAGTGTCATTTGCGGCTTCACCCATGGATGCTAGCGAGACCTGAAAGCCAGGCCTGGTGGGTTTTGCTAGATTAGAAGCACGTGCTCAAGCCCACCGTGTGCCCCTGTTTGCGGTCAGGCTAGCCAGAGTCAGACCCGAACCGCTCGTGTAGCATTGATGCCATCGTGGTGCCCTCCCTGATGCTTTTCTTTGGTTACGTTTTGCCATTTTATTGTCAAAAGTGAATGTATTGGCTTAGCCAAATCACTACAGAGGGTGGTTTCTACATACCTTTTAGTTTAAAAAAAAAAAAATGCAGATAAAGGCTACCTCTGAATTCTCCATAGGTTCGTGTTTGCTCTTACGCGTAGCTATCCACACTGAAAATAGCCAAAATGTTGCCTGAAAAACTGAGTGGCGACCATCTCTCTCTTCAGTTCTGGCTTGAAAATGTGTGTGCCATACTGTGACCCGCGGGCAGTCCCCTCGGAGGCATCAGAGGTGCACCGGGGACTCCTCGGGGCTGCCCAGCTTTGTAGCGTGGGGTTCAAAGCAGCCAGCGTGAAGAAAATGGAAAAGCCTCCCGCACGGTCCTCTCGGGGGGGTGGGCGCATCTCCATGCAGGGCCGGGGGTGGGGGAGCCTTGCAACGGCCAGCTGTCCTGGCTCTCCCACTTTCCTGTAAGAAAGCACTTTCTTTGCTTTACTCATGAATGGGTTGCAAATGGCTCCCTCTGCTCTCTTCTCCCTTTTGAAATCACGAAGGTGCTGAAACACCAACTCTCGTGCAAATAAGGCGTCTAAAGCGGCTGGATGGTTTCAAAAACCCACGCAGTTGTAGTTGACCTTTGACTTTGGAACCTTGCGTTGCTCTCACTCGCTCCTTAACCGTGATCAAGTCCAAGGCCCTTTGTTTGAAAGGAACACGGGGTCCGCAGCCAGCACTGAAGTAGGAGTCCCACTGCCGGCACCCTGGGTCCGCGGAGGCTGACTTACGGGCAGTCCGCCCCGAGACAGACCGTTAGCTCGGAATACCCTCCTCGTGAGGAACCACCTTGCTGTCACACTGTCCCTTCCCCACTGTGTGTGGGCCCGCCGCTGTCATCCTCTGCCTTCTCCGCGTCTTGTCTTTAGGCTGTCTGCGTTCTCTCATCTTGGGAAGGTTCGAATTTGCTCCAGAACGCCTCCATCCGTTCGCTCTTCAATCCCGGAGGGACAGGCAGGTGGTTCTGCAGTTGGAGACGTCTGGGTGCGTGGAGGCCGCTCTGCTGTCTTACTGGACATTCATCAGACACTGACCTTGGCCCAGAGAGGTTCCAAATACAACATCACCTGCAAGTTTTTGCCTTCAGCAGAGTTGTTTTGGGTTTCGATGCTTTTCATGCTACATGGCATGCTTTACTTCTGAAAGAGCTAAGTGTCCTTTGCGGTCTTTCTAAGAACGTTCTGTACGTCTGCGATGACTGTGTTCTGTCGACAGCAGCCCACCCAGGATGCACGGATGGGTAGGGCGGGTCCCCACGACATCTGCTGACCTGCTTCTGGAACTACTCGGGTGCTCTGGGCTGGCCTCATTTTTAACCCAAATCCCATTCAGGGTAGGTCGGGGGACACTGCACAGTAGCCCTCTCCTTGATTCAGTCACATGAACTCTGGAACTCAGACCTACCCATCAGCTTTTTGCGTCCCTCTCCAGAATCCTCGGATTCTGCATCTTCTTTGCATTTGTGAAACATTATTTGAAAAGAGGAACTGAAGATGACTGGTGCTTTTGTTAACACTTTTCTCTTGTTGGTTGATGTGAAGAATGCAGATGTGTTAACATCTTTAAATGCCCTTGGTGGTATGACTCCCATCCCTTTTTTGGGGAGTGGGAGGAAGCTGAATCGTCTTCTATTTACAACCTCCTTGGATTTGAGTGGTTCAGAATTAAAGCGAAAACACCACATATTAACTCTTCCCCCTCAAGTGTCTCCAGGAACGAGATGTTGAGGCTGCCCTCCGTTAAGTACCTTCTGAATCAAGGTCCTTAGAACCCTGAGTTGATCCCAAGAACACCCCACACAACCGGGCGAGGGGGTGGGATGTAGGCTGACTGCTCGGCTCCTTGGCCCCACCTGGCAGAACTAGGTGCTCGCGTTGGGGAGCCGAGGCTCCTGGGAACTCCGGAGACTGCGGGAACAATCCGGGGGCGGCGGAGGGGGGAGCAGGTCCCTCGGACCCTGGAAGCAGGTGGCACCAGGCTTTCCGCTGGCCTCCCTCAGTACCAGACTGAGCGTGCTCTGGAAGACCCAGACTCAGCCTCTGTGCCTTTAAAGTCTGGTCCTCAGTGTCCTTTTGGAATCGCGCTGGGCTGTGTTTTTAGTGGGAAGTAAACCTGTACCGTTCCACTAGTCAGTCGTTGACCTTCTGCCTTTGAAGCCGCGTCCACTCCTCAGCTCCTGATGCGGTAAACTGTGATGCCGGCACACTGTCTCGCGTTGGCCAACGTTTGTTCTCGTAGTCCCGGGACTTCCTTACCACGTCCACGTCCCCCCAGGAAATCAGCGGAAGATACATCTCTTGTTGGTCGGGCGTGGCCCGTGGCCATCAGCAGAACCTGGGGGTTTTGTCCTCAGTGTCACTCGCCAAGCGGATTCCGTGTCCTGGAACTAGGTTTTTAGAAGAGAGTTGGAGTCGTGTCTCCAAGTTACGTGTGGAGTCCTCAGACGTAAGGTGCTAGTCAGTCCTCCTGTCCTTGTTTGGGGGCGCTTTCCGTTCCTGCCGCGCTGCTCTGTGCCGTGTGGGGACGCTCCTGGGGTGTGTGAGCTGTGTGCAGACGACTGCCCTCTGTGACATGCCGAAGACATGTTTTTGATCTCTTCACTTTTCCAAGCCAGCTTTGAGCAGTTTCTTGGCGGATGGTCTAATTTAAAAAAACAAAAAACAAACAAAAAAAAACCCTTACCCATGAAGGGTCAGGGGGTGTCCCTGTCGGGATGATTTTATTGCTTTTAAGTGGGGGAAATAATCCGATATTATTTACTTTAAAAATGCATAGAAACTCATTCTTGGCGGCTTCTCTTGGCCCTTCCTTCTACCTTCTCTCCATTGTGAAAGGCAACGTCTTTCCCTCGGCGGAGGGGCTGGCCGCAGAGGGGATGGCACGTCACTAATTTTGGTTCCTCTTCAAAGCCAAACATACACGTGACCGAAATCCTGAAAGTATGTCGAGTTGAGCACTAAACTGAAATTTGAGTCCTGAGTTTGATAGTAGATTTTAATGTAGTTGTTGAAGGTATGAATTCATGTTTTATAACTGTAGAGGCAAGTGAGTTTTTACTTTTTAAACAGTTTTAAGAGAATAATTGTAAGTTTCTGTGCAGCAAAGTGGCTACTCATTAAATACAAGAAAAGAATGTAGTGTTTACATGCGGGTTTGTCTTACCTCTGGTACACTGCAGACGACTTACCTGATGCATATTGAGGGCTTTTAACCCTGAGTTTTATCAACTTTTCTAGTTTCATTTTATTTTTATAAAATAATCGAAAAAGAACCAAAAATGAATTCAGAAGTTCCATAGGTGGATCTTGCCCATCTCCATTTCCCCCGCGATATAACAGTTTAGAAGATATTTTGAATCAAAATGTGTTGTGATCATTGAAAGTTTACTGTTTCCTAAGAAGCTGCGCGGCTCCAAGGGCACCCGTGAGGCGGTGCCGTGCGCACCGGCCGTGGACTCGCCCGTGGCTGCGTGGCCGGCTGCTCGCGACCGCGTCCTGTGCTTGTAGAAGAAACCGTGTGGTGCTGTTTTGGAGATTGGAAGTTCCTGTATGAACTAGGTTTCTATTCATTGGCCTCTCTGTATAACTTCCCATTTGCTACATGAATTGTACAACTCGTTATAAAATTACAGTACTTGCTAAATACACTTCTGAGGCTTCCGTCCTTGTCTCTCGTTCCATACCATTCCGTGTGTTGAGGATGTCCAATGCCTGCATGACGCTAGGTGGTGACGCCACTGTAACTCAAGCCTTAATCAGATGTTACAATTGTAAGTTTCAGAGTATGCAAAAATAGTAGGCGGTGAGTTTAAACTGTTCCCGTCAAGATGCTGTATCATAATTCAAGCAGTCTTTTCTCCAGGGTTACAAAGGGAAACTCCTAGTGATCCAGAGCTCTCACTCACTCTCTCTTGCTCGTTTGCTCTCTCGTCTGGCTTGGCTGTTGCCGCTGCTTGATGAAAACGGACCATTGTGCATTTCTGTGGCAGTCAGTCAACAAGACCTATTCTGAAAGTCTAGAGACTTTTTCAGGGTTACTTTTAAAGGTTTGGTTTTTTTCCCTCCAGTCTGAGATTTATCTGTGGCCGATGGAGAGTGTGATTGGGCATAAATACTCCTTGCTGTCCTGCTCACGTTCTGAGGTTTCTTCGGGTGGTGCCACCTGCCATCGCTTCCGCATAGGATTATATGGATTTTTGTCTTTGTAAAAGCATCTGAAATTTAGACGTAAAATGGAGGGGACCCAGCTTTCTTTACAATGTGGATCTACCTCAGTTAAACAGTTGGGTGCTATTTACTAAGTCTGTCAAATTAAATTGGAAAAAGTAACCAAACAGCAAGATAGAACGCCACACAAAGCTTGAAATCATAATTTCCGTTTATTTAATAATAGTCTTATTTATTTTGTGCCTTTTGTGTTGAATCCTAATGCATTGGGAAAAAAAAAAATCAGTATGAAATGAAACATTTTCCTATTGCGGGTGGGGAGAAAAGCCCAATTGGCCGTGGACTTGGATAGGTTCCCCCAGCCAGCTAGTCAAGTCTGTTAAAATCCCAGCTGCCCTCCTGTGAAAAGAAATGATGTCCAAGAGCAAATTAACATTTTACAAACAAATTCTACACTTTCTATGCATATACCAACAGCTCTCTCTTCATTCTTTGTGCCAATGAAGGGGCGGCCACAAACAGCTCACGCGCACCCTTCCTGCGGCGACTTCGGCCATCGGCGCCCCAGTCCTCCCCTGGCGAGTCCTCGTCTGGCGAACCGTGTACGTTCGTTGGCGGCGCAGCCCACCTCTCCTGGTAGAGGTGCTGGCGCCCGCGGGCAGCCGGAGGACGGGGGCGGGGGGCAGGCGCCGGCTGGAAGGCGGGGAGGCCTGCACTCAGCAGCAGGCCTGGGTCGCCGTGAGTCAGGCAAGCTTTCTGGCAGGTGAGGCACGAAGGTAGGAGATCGATGACTTTCCACGCTTTTATATTTGGCAGTTTACAATTCTAGACTTTTCCTACTCTGGTGATCTTTTTTAACGTAATTCTTTGGAGGTAACACAATATTTTGGAGTCTTAAGAATTTGATTTTATACCAATAAGAAAAAACCAGTAGGGCTCTTTCCTGTAGTACATAGTTTTACTATTTTAAAGAGATCTCTCAATTTTACAAGAGAACCAACATTCCTTAGTGGCAAAACTCTGAAAGTCGATTTGGGAGGCTTTTTGCTGCAGGATCTTGGAACATGGGCTGCTTCTAGTCGAGTGTTTTCCCTGCCGCGCGCCCGTCGGGTCAGTGCTCGAGCCCCGTTCGCAGACTCGCCCCGCTCGTATGCTGCATACACAGATCCGCATTGTTGCACTTTCTCGGTAGTGACGAGTGCCCCGCGGTCGGCTCACCAGTCAGCATTTTGTTCTTTGACCTAACAAGAGTACTTTGGGGCAGGGGATGAAATTTATATAGGTACCTCAAGAAAAAGAACCTGAATATGCTGCATTTTGTTTCTTTAGCTTTTATATGTAGCATTTTGTTTTGCTCTTATTTTGTTTTCAGATCTCTGCTTTTTGGACCCCTATAGACTGTTGAAAGAAATTTTAAAGTTACTCTTGTCTGGATACAGTATCCTTTGTTTTTTGTCTTTTTAACTTCAGTATCTGGTTCAAAGGTTGCCCACCAGTAGAATACTACTTTACCCAAATATACCTGAGAAAAAGGGTACCGTGTGTGCAAGCGGACAATAATGTTCCCGGTCCTTTCGTTCATGCTGCTTTCTTAATTCTTTTCGCCATGTCATCAGGAGGTTTGGAGAACTTCTTCCTAAGGTCGGACGTAGACATGACGGCATCTGAATGTCCGCAACACAGACCTCACAGAATTGCCGTTGAGTAAGTAGCCTGAGCCTCCAGGGATCCGCGGCGTCAGGCCGCCGGATGGCCCCGGTCTCCGCGCTCCGCCATCCCCAGCGCTCGCCCGCGCCCAGCCGCCGGGGAGCGGTCTGGACTGCCGAAAGGCAGAGCTGGTGCAGAGAGCTAAAGGCTGAGACACGGAGCATCTGTTGTCGAGTTTGAGCTTCGCTGGGTCCTTTCGAGTTTGTCTTACAGCTTACTAGGTTAAGTAGTTTGCACTATTTTTGCAATAAAGTCATGGAAAACCTAACAGTTACTTGTTTTGTTTCTTACCGTGTGTATATAAACTAATACTGAAAGTTTGGCATAGTGTTTTTTCACCTCCTTACATAACCCTTAACATGCACAGAATGCTGTAAATCCGACAAAATGCGATGTGAATGGTATTTTATAAAGTTATTTTGTATGCTGTCAATTCTGTTCCGCCTCATAGTATGTCCGCAAAAAATAAAATAAAATTCCTCATATTTACAGCCGCCTCTCCCCAAGGTCTTCAGTTGTTTGCAGACTGATTTGGGTACTTCCTTCTGCACAGGCGAAGCGTCCAGGCTCCCGGGGGTGGGGGCGGGGGGTGCTGCCTTCCAGGATGGATGTCCAGAGGCCTGGTCTGCAAGTACCGGACCTCTTCCTTGAACCGTGTGTTCAGAAGAGCTGGGCGTTACTCCCCGAGAACTCGGGTTTGGGGATGAAAACCACAGGAATGAATTAGAAAAATGAAAGTGGTATCTCGGAGGAGTGGGGTGTTTCTACTTCAGCAGCCACGAGAAAGGAAGAAGAGCCGTTCAACCAAGCCCCAGTCAAGTGCGAGCCCTGAGGTCCACACCGTGCGGGAGGACCCCGCGCTGACCACATCCAGGGTTCACGTCCTGGTGGGGCACGACTCCCTCCGCTGGGGGAGGGACGTACTCCTGGGGTTACATGTACTCCTACCGCTCTGCAGTCCCTGGTGGCCTCACTCTGGGCTGTTGGTAACCACTGTGCACCTCTGCACTGTGAAAAGTACGTGCTGTTGGGAAAGGAGGGTTGGACTTAAGGAAGCCAAAAAATGGCTGAAAACCCTAGGATGCATGGACCCTGTCGCTAAAGCAGGCCAACTCTTTGTTCTTGCTGAAAGCGATTTCCTGATTTTTAATAATCTGTATTAATTACAGAGAATGTGACAATTCAGATGAATATGAAGACGAATTTTTAAATTATAATCACAACACTGACAGGTAATTCTTAAAATTTCTGGTATATTTTGTTCTGGTCTTTTTGTTCTGTTTTTTTTTTCTAACAAAATGAAGTTCTTCCCACCCCACCCCTCGCCTAAGAGCCAGGACCCAGCACTTCTCAGTAACTAAAACCCACACAGCACCCCAGGGCCACTGGCCATGGGACATGCTAGCCGAAATGGGAAGAATATGATGAGAGATCTATGACGTCTTTACTTAATACATACGGGCTCCCTTTGTGACATTCTTGCTGTCTAATGAAACTGGATGATGGCGGGCGCCTGGCTGGCTCGGTGGGTTGGTGTCCGACTCCTGGTTTCAGCTCAGGTCCTGCTCTCAGGGTGGGTGAGGTTGAACCGAGACGGGCTCCATGCTCAGCTGGGAGTGAGCTTGAGTTTCTCTCCCTCTGCCCCTCTCCCTGCTTGGACTCTCTCTCTCTCTCAAACAAATCTTAAGGAAACTATACAATGGTGTTACATGAATTAGGAGAAAACTTCAGAAGAGAAAGCTCCTGACTCGTGGATGTTCATGCTCCACAGACGACGAGGAGCCCGTAGCAGGAGGGATGGAAGGTTCACAGAGGAAGAAGAGGATGCAAAATGCTAAGATCAGTGTGAAGGGTCTTGGACGCCACCTTGAGAGTGTACCCACAAGGCACGGGGTGGGGGGAAATGCTCCTTTTTAAGTTGTGTGGTCCAGTGAAGACAGCAGCCTGCAGCTTGAATCTCAATTCCACCACTTCCTAAGTATGTCCTGGACTAATGCCTTAGCCTGAGCTTCCATCCCCTTCTTTTAAAATACGGACACTTTAGGGGCGCCTGGGTGGCTCAGTGGGTTAAAGCCTCTGCCTTCGGCTCAGGTCATGATCCCAGGGTCCTGGGATGGAGTCCCGCATCGGGCTCTCTGCTCAGCAGGGAGCCTGCTTCCTCCTCCCTCTCTCTCTCTCTCTCTCTCTGCCTCTCTGCCTACTTGTGATCTCTGTCTGTCAAATAAATAAAATCTTAAAAAAAAATACGGACACTTTCCAATGGATGGGAGGATTACACGGAAAGGTACACAATAACAGAAGAGGTGTGGCCCCCAGAAACCACTTTAATAATCAGCTACATTCCACATTTCTGACTAGGAAAAATTAATCTTCGTGAACTGTCTTGCTAACCTGATACCAGCAGAGAGGAAAGCAGCTCTAGAGATGGTGAAGACACCAGTTAGCAAGGGACCGTAACAGACAGGCGTGTGGCTCAAGGACCCAAGGAGGGGACCTCCCTAGATAACCAAAGCTGAAGTGCCCAGGTTGGGGTACGAATGCTGCAGCTGCTTACGGGCAGGAAACGGTCCTGTTCCGGGGATTTCTTACCCGCAGCATGTTACTGCAGGCGTACATACTAGAGGCCGTGCATGGATTTAAAAAGGTACGATTTAAAAATAATTGCTTAGATCCTTTTGTAGTTCCTAAGCGTGATGACTGGGTGTTCACGGTATTGTGTGACATGTGCCTCCCGCAAACCTTGTTACGACCTTGGCACATTACCCATCTGATGTGGAAAACAATAAATAGATAAAAATAATTGCTTAAACAAAAACAAAAATGAAATACAACAGGGAGGGCACCTGAGTGGCTCAGTTGGTTGAGTGTCTCTTTTTTTTTAAGATTTTATTTATTTATTTGACCGAGAGAAATCACAAGAGAGGCAGGCAGAGAGAGAGGAAGGGAAGTAGGCTCTCCGCTGAGTGGAGAGCCCAATGTGGGACTCGATCCCAGGACCCTGAGATCATGACCTGAGCCGAAGGCAGCGGCTTGACCCACTGAGCCACCCGGCGCCCGAGTGTCTGACTCGACCTCAGCTCAGGTCTCCATCTCGGGGCTGGAGGTCAAGCCCCACGCTGGGCTCCATGCTGGCTGTGGAGCCTACTTAAAAAAAAATTAAGATACACAGAGAAGATCTTTGTGACTTTGGGTCTGATGACATGGTTTTAGATATAAGAAAAGCATGATCCCCAGAGGAAAAAACTGATAAACTGGACTTCCTCAAAATGAAGAACTTCTCAGAGAGAAATAATT
The DNA here is from genome assembly GCF_922984935.1 of Meles meles. NCBI lineage: Eukaryota > Metazoa > Chordata > Mammalia > Carnivora > Mustelidae > Meles > Meles meles. Next base: position 3,176,660 of record NC_060066.1, read on the forward strand.
TCTGCTCTTTGAAAGATACTGTCAAGAGAAGGAAAAGATAAGCTACAGACTGGGAGAAAACATTTGCAAATCTCATAATCTAGCAAAGGGAACATAAAATTCTCAAGACTCAACAAAAAGAACACCCAAGAAAAAGATGGGCAAAAGCTTTGGACACTTGACCAAAGAAAATATGGCAAATAAGCAAATAAAAAGATGCTCTACATTTGTCATTACAGAAATGCAAAATTAAAGCCTACCCTCATGAAAATGGCTAAAATTAAAACAAAAAACTACCAATTTTGCAGATGACGCAGAGCAGCTGAAACTTGAACTTTACTGCTGGTGGGAATGCAGAACGGTAGCGCCGCTTGAGAAGTCTGGCAGTTTTTTTTTTTTTTTAAAGATTTTATTTATTGGGGCGCCTGGGTGGCTCAGTGGGTTAAAGCCTCTGCCTTCGGCTCAGGTCATGATCCCGGGGTCCTGGGATCGAGCCCCACATTGGGCTCTCTGCTCTGCAGGGAGCCTGCCTCCTCCTCTCTCTCTGCCTGCCTCTCTGCCTGCTTGTGATTTCTCTGTCTGTCAAATAAATAAATAAAATCTTTAAAAAAAAAGATTTTATTTATTTATTTGACAGAGAGAAATCACAAGAGAGGCAGGCAGAGAGAGGAAAGGAAGCAGGCTCTCTGCTGAGAGAGAGCCCGATGTGGGGCTCGATCCCAGGACCCCGAGATCATGACCTGAGCCGAAGGCAGAGGCTCAACCCACTGAGCCTCCCAGGTGCCCCGAAGTCTGGCAGTTTCTTAAGAACTTCAATACACAATTCCACTCCTAAGCATATACTCAAGCATTCCAAGTAGACATCCTCTGTTCACACAAAACCTGGACACGAATGTTTCTAGGGCTTTACCTGTGATCATCAACACTGGAAACCCAAAGTGGGAATTATTTGTCAATTATTCACCGATTATAGTGGGAGAAGCACAGTTCTCTAAAGCCGTACCATGGGAGCCTACTTAGCAGTAAGGAGTGGGACCTGCGGTAATGTGAATCTCCCTGATGTTATGCGTCACCAAACAAAAGCTGTACCGAGTTCCACTTACGTGACACAGGAAAGGCGGGTCAGCCCACTGCGTTTCTGCACAGCCTGTAAGCTTAAGAATGGCTCTTACATTCTTAAATGTTTCAAGAAGATCAAAAGAATATTTCATGATGCAGGGAGATGACAGGATTCAAATTTCAGCATCCAGAACTGGAGCCTCGCTGACATGCAGCCGTAACCCCCCTTCCGTATGCGGCTTGTCTACTACAGTGGCAGGTTCACAGCTGTGACTGGCTAGACAGCCCGCACATCTTAGTGTTTTCTCCGTGACCCTTTCCAGAAAAAGTCTGTCAACTTCTACACGGGTAAAGAATAGCTCAGGGTTGCCCAGGTGAAGGGCTGGAATGAGTATGACCAGGAGAGAATTTGAGGGGAGGCCATACAACCGTTGAGTCTTGTGGTGTTTACACAAGTCTGCATTTGTCAGAGCTCAAAACTGTGCATCAAAGTGTGGGTTTTTAAAAAATTTAAACATTTAAAAACAGGAACAGAAACAACAGTGGTTGCCTGGGGATAAGGGAAGGGACTCTGGAGGGACTGGGAGATATCTGGGTGACAGAACTGTCCCATATATCGATGCTTACAAAACCAACAGAACAGACACTAAAGGATGACTTTACTAGATGTAAACTACAACTCAGTCTTCTAAAAAAGAGAGAGACTAAAGAGACAAGAGCCAAAAATTTACTCTATGTAGAAAAAAAATAGTTTTCTCACAAGTTTCCTCTTCTCAACAGTAAAAAGTTACTTTGGTTATAAAGAAAGGAAGAGTAAAAGGAGAGGTTTTTGGTTTTTTTTAAGATTTTATTTACTTACTTTAGCGAGATCAGGGGCAGAGGGAGAAGCAAACAGCAGGGAGCCCAACAAGAGCTCGACCCCAGGACCCCGGGATCAGGACCTGAGCTGAAGGCAGAGGCTTACCCGACAGCCACCCAGGTGCCCCGAGAGATTTTCAATATACAAAATGTTTTCAAATGTTTTTAAGAAAAATATGAATTGTGTAAGACTGATGATTCACAGACGTGTACCCCTGAAACAAATAATACACTATATGTTAATAAAAAAATATATGCTTATTTAAAGGTAGTATTTCTTTTTGTATTTGATTTAATTAACTTGTGTTTTTTCCTCTGGGAATAAGTGCTAGAAATGCTTATTTTTAAATTTTGCAGAAGTCGCAGGTAATAAGACATCAGAACAACAGAGCTCTACAACTAGTTCCACAAAGCATTTACTATAAAACAGCTTCTAATAGAGAAATTTATTTCTTTACAGTTAATAAAATTGCAGTATTTGAACAAACTGTCAAATTTTCAAATGTGACGTATCACGCATAAACTACATATTTAGCTTCAACTACATCTGGTTGTTTACAAGGATTTCCAAATATACATCTATGAATTTACACAACCGGTCTCTAGAAGCTCTTCAAAATCTATCTGTAAATGAAAAAGAGAAGCAAAATTGTCTGTCTCTACAGCTTACAGCTGCATTAGATCAGCGGTCAGGACCTGGGTGCACAGGCAGCTCTCTTGGTGCCCCCGTGCCCCCGAACTGCAGCGTGGGCCCCGCAGAGAGAGGCTGCTGTCTGGGCTACCTTCCTCCTGGCCGTTGATGGTGTGGGCACATCGGGTGCTCTGAGCCAGGAAGGAACCCAATGTACTTGAATTCTCTGAGAAGTCAGGTGTCTGAGGTCACACAGGGCTGTGCTTGCTTCCACGCAGCGCTGCTAATCCAGGGGTCCTCAGCAGGCTGATTTCTCAAGCACCTCCTGTTTGGTCTAGGATTCTGCTTCATCCCCGTCATTCCCATCATCGCTGTCATTCTCCTCCTCGTCCTCGTCCCTCTTCTCTTTTAGCATTTTCAGATATTTACTAGCTAAAATCTTCTTTGGTAATATATCTTAAAAACATAAAGCCAACATCAGCAACTGGTTCCGGCGGACCACGGACACAGCAATGCAAATTTCAAAACGAGCGAGTTCCCGCTCTGAGCTCTGGACTAGGTTCCAGAACAAGACACAATTCTGACCACACTTCTGGGTGAAACAGCAGGAAGCGAGCACTGCCTCCTGACTCAAGCTGAAGACCTGTTTCCCTCCACTGACTGCAAATCTCGCGCGCGCGGATGTGCTGGTGTGGACTGAGCAAGTCTACTCAACCCACCCGAGACAAACCCGCTGGGCCTGGGGACAGATTTAGGCTTTCAGCTGTGGCCCACACAGCGTGTCCACAACAACTACTAGTCTCTGTTTCGGGGGCCAAGCAGACCAGCGCAGTTTTCCCTTCAGTGGTAAGGCGTCTGGGGGTGGGTATGGGGGCTCACCCAGCCCTCCACCAGCCGAAGGTCCTTGTGCGGGTGTTGGCTTCATCGCCATTCTAGGTGAGCCGCACTGCAAACACACTCGGACAAAACTAAAAATGTCTGCCTGTGCCCGTTCACGGTAAGCTTCGGCACCCAGAGAGAGCAGGGGTGGGGGGGGGAGTCTTTCAGTGAAAGCCGGGGAAAAGGGGAAGACGGCTGTAAAAGAGCCCACGCGCGTTTTAACCAGAATGTTGCAAAGGCTGCGCACCTGCGAGGAACTGGAAAGTCTCCGACTCCTCCGCGGTCTTGGACAGATCGGTGTAGGTGAGGGCCTTCCTCTCCCGCCCGCTGCCGCGCCGGTAGGAGCAGGCGGCGAGGTGCTGGACGAAGAGCTCCTAGACAGTGAACGAGCAGAAGGAAAGGCTGCTTTGAGAACGTACGCAGAACGCGACTCTCTGAATTCGGTTCAGCCCGCAGAGGGCTGCGGCCTGGAACTCCGGGGGTCAGTGGGGAGGGAACAGGTCGGAAAGCACGGCAGGGAGCAGGCATTTCCCTAACGCTACTCGAGACGCCTGACCTAAGGAGGGCATTTAAACGTCGCTCAACAAGGAATCATAAATGTTTAAGAACAACAGTTGTTTTTAAAGGAGCAGAAGAGCGTTCAGAGACTCTGGGGTCGGGAACGCGTCTCGGTCTGTCTAACCGCGCTGCGCCGAGGGCTGCCCGCAACAGCCGAGCGCCGAGACCGCAAACTGACCGCGGTTCCCGGGCGCCCCGGCCCGCGCCGGGCCCCCCCGCCAGTCCGGTCGGTGCGACGTGCGGACCCGCCGGGCGCCGCCTGCGTTCTCGGACGAGCGGGCACAGGGAGCCCGGGCACCCCCGGACCACCTGCCACAGGGAGCCCGCCCCGTCCGGGGACGGCTCACGCGCCTCCCAGGGGGCCGTCACTTAGGGCGCTGCGTGTTACCCCGACTGAGTCACCGGATCCTACCCTAAACCCGTGACAATGAAATAAAAAGGCGGCTCCGGGCGGAATCGCGCGAGGCCCGCCCGCCCTCCGGCAGGGAAACGGCCCAGCGGCGCAGGACGGCGTCCACGGGCGGGCTGTGCGGCCACGGCGGAAGCTCCGACGGCCCAGGGCGGTCCCGCAGGGGCCCGCCCCCCGCCAGACCGAACCGCCCCGCCAGCTCTGGGCGCACCCAGGAGGCCCCGAAAGTACCGGGGGACGCCGCACCCGGCTGCAGGGACGGAGCGCGAGCGGCGGGCCGGGCGGTACCCCCGGAGCCCTCGCCGTGAGCCCTGAGCCAGGCTCTGCGGCCCCGGCTTTGCTGACACGCCGGGAGGAGACGCCGCGGGACACCAGCGTCCGCCCGCGCCGCCACTCGAGCCTAGCGCGAGGGACGGCGGGAACGGCGCGGTGGGCGGGACGGAGGACGCGCAAGGGAGGACGGGAGCTGCGCGGGGCGAGGCCGGCGCCGCAGAGAGACAGGTGGGTAAGCCAGAGCCGCGCGAAGGCGGACGGGAGTGGCGCGGTGGGCGTGGCGGAGGGCGCGCAGGGGAGGACGGGAGTCGCGCGGGGCGCGCGCGGCGCTGTAAACAGCGACGAGTGGGTGGGCCAAAGGCGCGCGCGGGAGGGCGGGAGCGGCGCGGCGGGCGGGGCGGCGGGCGCGCGCGGCGAGGGTGGGGACCCGGGCGCGTCGTGGAGGGCGCGCGCACCGCGATCCCGCGAGGGCGGCCGGCGGCGCGCGGGCCGAGGGGCGCACCAGCGGCGCGGCGGAGCCCGGGGGGCGGGGCGGGGCGCGACGGTTCCGGGCGGCCCCCCTGCCCCCCGTCGTCCCCGCGCCCCCGCCTCACCGTGGCCTTGGCCGTGAGCACCAGCGCCTCCTGGTTGATGCTGGACACCTCGGGGGAGCTCTTCATGATGACCCGGATGCGGGACAGGGGCAGCGACACGAGCCGCGGCTCCCCGCACTTGTCCCGGCCCGCGACCGCGTCCGCCATCTTCGCGCCCCGCCCCGCGGCGGCCGTCGGACCCGCCGCGAGGCAGGCGGCCGGCCGGCCCGGAGTGTGCGGGAGCGGCGTCCCGCTGCCCCGTGGGAGTTGTAGTGTCGGGGAGGCGCGGCGGCGGGGGCGGGCGGCCGCGCTTCCGGGGCCGGACTACAAGCCCCGACATGCCGCGCGCTGAAGGGCGGCCGGCGGGGCGGTGCCGCCGAGGGCCGCGAGCCGCCTTCCCGCCGGCTTCCTGCGCGGTGCGGGGCCGGGGCGCGGGGGCTCCGGCGGGGGCGGCCTGCGTGCGGGGAGGGGAGCGTCGCGGCCAGAGCGGCGGAGGGGCCGCGGCGCGGGGAGCCCCGTGTGCGGCCGGAGGACCGCGGTGGCGTCCTCGCCGCTGCCGGCCGGCGCGCTGAGGGAAGCGGGAAGCGGGCTCGGGGAGGGCTGCACGGGATCCCTCTGGCCGCCGACCGTGCACAGCCCCGGGCCGTCCGAGGGCTGGAGGTCGTGCGTGAGATGCGGGCGCTGGGAGCCCGCGGTGGCCCCGTGGGTCGGCGTCCCAGCCCAGCGGAGAAATGCCCCTGCTTGGGGGCGGGTGGGGGGACGCAGTGCGGCTAAGGCGACGTGCGCTGGGAAGGAGGGTAGGAGGCCGCGGGGGGGCGCGGGGGGCAGGCTTCCCGATCCCGGAGCTCCGCGGATGAGTCCGGAGCCCTGGGGAGAGTCGGAGGCCCCGCTTATGTGTTACCAGGAGTGCGGAGGTGCTGCGTGTGAGCGGACGGTAGCGGGGCAGGAGTGGAGGCAGAGAGCACGGCGAGGGGCTGTGGCTGGGCCGGAGGGGTGGGGGGGTCAGGCGAGAGTGAGGCGGTGGGAGAGAGTAGGGCTGGGGACCTCGTTTGAAGATAGAGTGAGCGGGTGGCCGCGCCGTGTACTGAGCCGGGGCGCGCCGAGGAGCCTTCACGGAGGTTTGGAGCAGCTTCGGTGTTAATGCCACGGACCCTAGTCAGACCCTGTCGTACTCCTCCCAGGTCAGCGGCCAACCGCACAGCATCTCCGGAGGCCTGGATTACCGTGTAAGGGTTCAGTGCTCCTGCGGCAAGGTCTTCGCACCCCCAAATCCACTTCGATTTCAAAGTTCATGTGACGGGGACGCCTGGCCGGCCTGAGAGTAGAGCATGTGACCCTTGGTCTTGGGGTTGTGAGTTCAAGCCTTGCATCGGGCACGGAGTCCTACTTAAAAAAAAAAAAAAAAAAAAAGTTTATATGAAAAGAGTCCGGAAAACTCAAAGTATATCTTGTTTAACCTTTCTGATTTCAGTCTTTCATCACTTGGGTAATGCTTATGAAATAGAAAACATGTACAGCCCGTTTGTACAAGCTTAGTAAGTTTTGAAAATTACTGCTCTTTGTTCTTCTGAAGAGGGGACCCAAGACCGGAGGTCACACACACGGCCCAGATGACTGGCGTGCGGGGTGTTCAGAAAGTTTCCACATCTTCAGCCGTCGTGACCCGGTGAGTTCAGCACCCGCCGTGGGCTGTGCCGTCACAAGGGGAAGGCCAAGATTGCAAGGACGTTGTTGCCTTACCACTGTCACCGGAGGTCATGGCCCAGATAGACGTCAGGCACTGCTGGACACACAGGTACAGCCAGCGAGCCCGACAGCGCTGGTCCCTGCTCTCAGCTGCCTTTCAGGTACGAGGGCGACAGAACAAACAGGGACGTGTCCTACAGGAAGTGCGAGTGGTGGGTGGCCGTGCTCCTCCAGCTCCAGTCTGGAGAAGGGAACAGCCCCGTGCAGAAAGCCTGGGATGAGCGTTCTCAGCAGGACAGCCTGTGGGAAGGACGGCGGAGCGGGGACATTCCCTGGGCAAAGTGGAGGAACTGGAAAGCCAGCGTGGTGGGAGCTTTGTGGCTGAGGCTGAGCGTGTGGGAGGTGTGGTGGGCAGGGCCTGTGGGAAGTGCTCAGGCCGGCAGGTGAAAGCTGTACTTCCGTTCGGAGAGCGTTAGGAAGCCATCAGAGTGGGAGGACGAGCAGATCCCACATACAGGGTGGCCAGTTGCTGAGTGATGACTGACACCCTGCCCTGAGCAGCGCGGAGGCAGGAGGCACAGCCTCAGCCTCGGGGTTCAGCTCTTGGTCCCAGGAGCTCCTGTCCTCTGTGAGTGGGAAAGCCCTGGACGTTCAAGGAGCTGCTCTGTGGACACCCACCGCACAGTCTCCCTTATCTTCACAACATCTCGAAAGGCGTGCTTCTCTTTCTCTCTCTCTCTCTCTTTTTTTTTTTTTTAAGATTCCTCTTTAAGATTTTGAGTAATCAAAATTTAAGATTTTGAGCCACCTGGGTGGCTCAGTCGGTGAATCATCTGCCTTCGACTCAGGTCATGATCCCTGCATGGTGGCATCAAGTCCCGCATCAGGCTCCCTGCTTCTTGGGGAGTCTGCTGCTCCGTCTCCCTCTCTTGTTTTCCGTCTCTCCCTCTCTCTCAAATAAAATCTTTAAATAAATAAAATTTTAAAGAAATTTTAAGTAATCTCTCTACCCAGTGTGGGGTGTGAACTCATGATCCCAAGATCGAGAGTCACAGACTCGCCGCTGACAGCCAGCCAGGTACCCCTAAGGCCCGTCATTTCTGATGCGTCTGCACAGGCTCATTGTTGCTTGGTGCCACCTGTGTCTGCATCCCAGGGCGCTAGAAAGCGGTTGCCTACCCTTCCCGGAGGCCCCTGCCCGCTGGCTTCTGGCTGGGTTCAGCCTGTGGGAGACACGGGTGAGAGGCTGCAGCGGAAGGCAGGGAGGAGACCCTGCTTGTAGAACAGCACTGGCCGCAGGCTGGGGACCGCAGGCGGCCACAGTGAACATCCATGCACAGGTGGGGGCTTGAGCAGCCTCACCCTGGGGTTTGGCTCAGCGTCGGAACCCTTGGGAATTCACTGGGTCTTCTGGGCTGCGAGCCGGGGTGGTGCAGGTGCCTGGACTCTGAGTAGCATCTCCTTCCCCTGCTATCCTGGAGCCCCTTGCTCACACCTGCAGCTCCCCCGTCACCCTGCAGGCCCCTCTCTAAATTATCTCAGGAAGCGTCTGCTCTCCTAATTGGACGTTGGACGCTATGTACTTGGTCCTAGGAAACCAACCAAGGTCAGTGGGAATCGAGAGCCGAGGGCCAGTCTTCCGCATGGGCGGTACTGGCACAGAGATGACCTCACAGGCAGGCAGCCCGGCCGGGGAAGATAGTTACTTCGTTTGTCCCCTGTTGTCTAGATGCAGTGAGTGCTCAGGGAAGGCAAGGTGGCCCCAAGTGACCATCATGGTGGGAATGGGGCCTGGGGGATAGGCTGGCTTCACATTGCGCTGGAGAGCACGCAGAAAGCAAACCGAAAGCCTTAGGCTCTCTGGTCAAGCCTGAAGAGAGCGCCAGCTCCTGTGGTGGTCCTAGGGTTCCTTCCTTTCGCAGCCTCAGCCGGTGGGTTAAAGATCAGACCCACCTTTGATTCTTCATGACGCGTAGTTACTACGTAAGTTGAATTCACAGGTCTTGTCTGTGAAGTTAGGCTGTGCTGGGGAGAGTGGGGTCCCGAGAAGTAGAGACAGTTGGGAAGATGCAGGCATGCCTCTAACCCTCTCCCTCTGAACCTCTTTGTCGGTAGAAATAGCGCCTGCTTGTAGAGACTACTGTTTGCCTGCCTGGAGTCCTGTTAATGAGCTTGTTCAAGGTGCTTACCTGGCAAGGAGACGCTGAGTCCCCTCCGGACTAGCCCCTCATGAGCTCCAGTCTGTAACCAGTCTGATCCCAGCATGCGGGGGACAACTGCGAAGTCTGATTGAGGAGACAGCCACACAGTGAAAGAAGGGGGGGCGTTTGTGCATTTTTCATCAGCAGATACTTGGGGCTTCCAACGGTGTCCGTCCAAGTGGACAGAGCACCATGTGGAACTGGGCTGAGTTCTCAGTAGAGCTGACTTACCAGGGGGCCTGGTCCGGCGTGTGAGCACCAGCAGCCGGGAATGGCCCGATGGGGTGAGAACAGCCGTGTCCTGTGCTGGCGGCGCTTGTGATGAAGCACTTCAGCGCTGCTCTGGCCGTCTGCCAGGTAGCCCCACAGGTCGAGGGCGCGGCGTCTGGCAGGTCCCGGTACCAGGCACAGCACAGACACCAGGCGTTGAAGCGGAACTGTATCTGCCAAAGAACTGGTCTCCATCTGAGCAGTAGCTTCCGACGGGGCCCTGGTGGAGGCCGAGCGCTGGAGGACGAGACCTGAGCTGGGTGCGATGTGACCCACCCTGCCACGTGCCACGCTCCTCTGTGCAGGGGAGGTGGAAGCCCGTCGCCACTGAGCAGGGCCCAGGAGCTCGAGGGAGGCACCCCAGCAGGCGGCTCGGGCACCCACAGCACGTCCTCTCCATCCCCTCTTTGCCCGTTCCCCACAGCTGTGGTCCCGGGTTCTCTGTGGGCAGGAGAGGAGGGAAAACAGACCACGATGACGGGAACACCGCAGCAGAACCCCCGCTCGGCCAGTGGAGGCGAGGAGCTCTCCCCGCGGCGCACCAGCCTGGACGGAGAGAAAGCCAGAGTGCAGGGTCGACGCCAGCTCGGGGCTGGCAGCTCCCAGTCCAACTGGTGGCCAAGGAGCATGGACAGAGCAACCCTGGGAACTTGGCAGGGAAGTCTGGGGAAGGAGTTTGTAGATGGGCCCCGAGTTGGGGGAGCTGTGAGAGGAGGTGGGGCCCGGGTGAGTGCTCACCAAAGGAGGACTTTAGTAAACAAGGAGCAGGACGCTCTTGGACACGCCACTTGCTCTCTCTTTCCAGCCACCGCCCTCTGGTGACGTCCAGAGCTCCCTTGATGGGACTTTTGTAAAAAGCAGTCATGGCCCCCCCGGAGCTGGTTCAGCGAGGACGCTGGATCTTTCTGTCTTTCCGCTTTGTTCTGGCATGTTGGTTTTAGGCCTTGTGCTCGTTACCTCATGGCTCCAGAATGGCTGCAGCTGTTCCAGAGTCTATGACTGTTGGTGGGAATGGGGGCAGGCGGCAGTAGGCCAAATGATCCTTGCTCATCAAGTTTCAAGGCTTTAATCTTTTCACTGAGGAGAGGAGGATCTCTTCACCAGTCTTTCCCTTAACTCTCCAGTGTTAGAACCGGGTCATCCGCTCACCCTGAGACCAGTCACTGGCCAAGGAAGGGAGACAAGTAGGACTGCTTTGAGCCAGTTAAGATTTATACCATGGGGTTGTCTTCCTGAAATAAAGGATGTGATCCCTCCTGAGAAGCTGGGGGCAGGGGGCGGGATGTAAGTTTCAAGACAGGGACTGGTTGGAAGTTAGACGATAACCAGTACCTGCCAAAGTTGCCCACATATAAGGGTTTGGAGATTTCCCGTACAAATCCAGCTGAAAGAGTGGAAGGGCAGGACCGGCTGTCTGTATAGGGCGTCCTGTGCCCTAGTTTTGCCGCGGGCTCCGCCTCCTCCCACGGCTCCTGTTCAGCCGCCCGCCACCAGCTGGGCCCTGACTCACGACGCTGTTTGAGAGTGACTGGTTTGCTGGTACGTTCTTCCCACCAGCCTCGCACGGTGTCCAGCGTGTACGGTGTCAGTAAGGTGGCGGGGGCTGGGAAGGAAGGAGCCTGTCCGAATAAGCAAGCTACGTGCGTGAGAAGAGCGGCTACGGCTTTGCTCTCCGGCTTCAGTCTGAGTCTCAGCTCTGCGATCACCAGCTTCCGATTCTCAGGTTCCTCGTCTGTGAAATGAGGATCACAGCGTCTGCTCCCCAGCCTCACCGAGAAGCTGACGCGAGTGCGTGGATAGAAAGCCCCAGGCAGGGGTCCCTGGGTGGCTCAGTGGGTTAAGCCTCTGTCTTCGGCTCAGGTCATGATCCCAAGGCCCTGGGATCGAGTCCCGCATGGGACTGTCTGCTCAGCAGGGAGCCTGCTTCCCCCTCTCTCTGTCTGCCTCTCTACCCACTTGGGATCTCTATCAAATAAATAAATAAAATTAAAAAGAAAAAAGAAAGCCCCAGGCAGAAGCTCAGAAGCTCCTTGTTCCTTCCGCAAGAAGGAAGCATGAGCTCTGCGGAAAGGAACTGGAGATGGAACGAGGAAGGAAGGTCTTGAAGAGCCGAGGGCACATCCTGTTAGCTGCGAACGGCCAGAAGTGCTTAATAAATATTTGATAATGATAATAACGATCATTTCACTTGGTGGAATATAATTACACAGATTGTAAAAATACCATTATGCCAGGCTGTCATTACAGTGAATGGCTTGAATACAGGGATAATGAGGGCAAACCAGAGCCCACCAATGGCTGCCAAGGGGCGGCGGCGGCAGTGATTAGGCAGACCTTCGTGATGGGCGGGGGTGGTCCAGGCCAAGGGGAGGGGTCGGGGGAGTCAGACTGTGCAGAGCCTGCTGGTCTAGGGTGGGATGGTGGGAAGTCATAGGAGAGTTTTCAGCATGAAAGTGACAAGAGTTGATGCATGATTTATTTATTTATTTTTAAAGATTTTATTTTTTACTTGACAGCACAAGCAGGCAGAGAGAGGAGGAAGTAGACTCCCCGCTGAGCAGAGAGCTCAATGCAGGGCTCGAGCCCAGGACCCTGAGATCATGACCTGAGGCGAAGGCAGAGGCTTTAAACCCACTGAGCCACCCGGGCGCCCCGATGCATGATTTAAAACTTGTTTGTGTTGGTTTTGTTTTTTTGTTTTTTTAGTGGCAGATATCACAACACAGAGCGTCCCGTTGAAGCCATGGTTCGGTGGCACTGAGTACATTCACGTGCACCACCATCATCCGTCTTTTTCCAGAACTTTCATCTTCCCAAACTGAAACTCCTTACCTTCTAAACACTGATTCCCCACTCCCAGCCCAGCACCCACCATTCTGCTTCGTCTCTATAACGTATCCCCAGCACGGCGTGCTCTCGGCACCCTCGTGGGAAAATCACTCGTACGCAGAAGGGTTTACTTCTCGGCTCCCTTCGAGGCCCTTGGTCTCTCTGTCTGTGCTGCGCCACGTCAGACACGATGCTGCGGCCTTGTAGTGAGTGTTGGAACGAAGGGTGAGATCCCCAACTCCGTTCTTTTTAAGGAGTGTTTTGACTATTCAGAGTCCCTTGAGAGTCCATATGAATTTTAGGTGCATTTTTCTATTTCTGCAGAAGATGTTGGCCTGTGATACTACCTTTGGGAGTGGGGAGCATGGAAGCAGGAGATCCGTTAGGAGGCGCTGCCAGCAAGCTACGATGGTGCTGCGGACCGTCTGGGTCGCGTTGGGTTGAGAGCAACCTGGAGGGACTTGGGGAGAGTTTGGATGGTGACAGCAACAGCATTTAGTGCTGCCTTGGAGGTGGGTGAGGAAGAAAAGAGGAATCCAGGATGGATCCAGTCGGAGGAAATGGTGGTGCCCGTCTCTGGAATGGGAAGAACGGAGAAGGGGTGTCAAGAGTTCCTTTGAGGACGTGGGAAGTCCCAGATGGCTGGGGGACCAGCAGGCAGAAGAGAGGTCAGCTGCACTGTGGACATCCAAGTGTGGGGGCAGGGGTGGCTGCAGAGCCGGGGAGAGACAGGCACGTCAGCACCAGATGGGCAGAGCCCTGAGACGGGTCGGAAGACCGGGGAAGAAGGGTAGTTGGAGAAGGAGGTTGGAGAAGCCAGGCTACCACATCCTGCCACACGTGGAGGCAGCGAAGGTGGCCGTAAGCTGCACTAGTCTCCTCCCTGCAGCTGAGGGCGTGCGCTCCCACACTCCTGCAAGGGGGGGGGGGCAGCCCCTGCAAGTTGAGGGGGGTCGAGTGCCCCCACCACCCCCAGTGACAGAAAGCCAGCGGCCGCAGCACCTGGGGAAACGGGCTGCCAGACCTCCAACTGTTAAACGCGTTCGGTGTGACCCGAGCAGCTCCACTCCCCGTACTGAGCCAAAGAAGCAAATGCTTCTGCCCATACAGAACTGTGTCCCTGAGCGTCCAGATCAGCTTCCTTCGTAGTGGCCCCATGTGGACGGACTGGTGACCCGAGGATGCCCGGCCCTGTGATGGACCTCGCCAGGGAGAGGCATACAGCAGCCTGGACAGGTCCCCAAAGCGTTTATGCTAAACCGAAGAACCAGACGCAGAAGAGTGCATGGCCCCGTCCACGTGGCTTCTAGATCAGGCCACGCTAACGTGCAGCCCCCAAGTACAGACCCTCGGGACTTGCTTGGCTGCGGTGGCGTGGGGGCAACGCTCCGTGTCCTGATTGTGACGGGTGCTCACAAGGCTGCGTGTGTGTGTCAAGACGCATTCGACTGGACGCTTCAAACGAATGCCTTTTGTCGCACGAAGTTCCTGCGCGATGCCCTGATCTGACGGGAAGGCACCGGCCTTGCTGTTCTGGAGCCAGTGGGGTGAGGGATGGGATCCAGGTAGGGGCAGACAGGGCGCCGCGGACGGTGGGGAGGGTCCTGCAGGAAACGTGCAGGGGCCGGGGAGCCCAGAGAAGCACCGCGTGGAGGAGGGGGAGCTTCCCACAAGGGCTGACATCTGAGCTGGGACTTAACCATCATCATCACAAATCATCCTTTTCTTACTACCAGAGCAGCACTTCTCAAGGACAGAGAAAAATGAGAGAAAGCAGACATGTCCAAGGAGGATGAAGAGCCCCCTGCCTCTGGGGGGGTGTGCCCCTCCCGACCTCGCTTACAGAGCTGGCCTTGGAGACAAGCGGGAGTTCACAGCCACGCGGAGAGGGAAGGGCATTCTGGGCCCAAGGAACAGCCTCCACAAGGGTGGGGGGATGCTGTGGAAGTAAGCTCTGTTAGGCTGATCAAACCGGAGAGGGGCAGCTTTGGGGAGACAGACTCCAGTCAGCTGTGGCTGCAGCAGCGAAGAGAGAGAGGCCAGGACCCGAATTCCCCCGTGATGCGGGGAGGTGGGACGGAGATGGGAGGGGGAGCGGGACCCAGCTCTGGTGGAGGAACTGCACCATTGTCCCCGTGCGCGCCCTCCAGCTCACAGAATTCGGCTCTTTGACACCCAAACCAGAAAACTCTGAATTCCACCCACCAGTGATGAGGTTTAGAAATAAATGGAGAAGGATTAGGCCCCCCAGGGCGTTCATGTGTGGCCCACATGGCGAGATGCGTCTCCAGGCCGTGTCTGCTAAATGTCTCCCAGTCACTAACACCCCTGCTGGTGCCCATTACAGTGAATCCCTTTTTGTGTTTGTTTGTTTGTTTTTAAGCTGAGATTATTCTTTTTTTTTTCCCCAAAGATTTTCTTTATTTATTTGACAGAGCGAGAGAGCACAGGCAGCGGGGTAAACAGCAGAGGGAGAGGGAGAAGCAGGCTCCCCACTGAGCAGGGAGCCCCATGCGGGACTCGATTCCAGGACGCTGGGATCATGCCCTGAGCCAAAGGCAGACGCTTCTCCATCTGAGCCACCCGGGCTGTTTTGTGTTTCTCATCAGAACGGGACCCTTGCCTGGGTCTGGGTTAATGGCAGGTTGGAAACCAGGAGTGGCTTGGGAGGGGGAGGATCTGGGGGCCCCGGAGGTGGGAGTCTGGAATCTGTCCCTGCTGAGAGTCTGGGGGCAGAGGGCGCTGATGTTCTCCAGTGAGGACGGGAGAGTGCTTGCCCCAGGCGCGGACACACCAGCTGCAGACCTTCTCAGAGCGCTCAGCTCACTCGCAGATGCCTCTCAGCTCAGGGCCCTCAGGCAACTCCCGCCAGCCTTCCCCTCCCGCCCCCACCAGTGACGTCCAGGAGCACTCTCTGTCCCTGTGGCTCATTGGGGCGCTTGGGGTCATCAGTGCCCAGCTGGGTTTGTGGGTCTGTGCGGTGACTGGCAGTGTACTTTGGTCTCCGGGCACCCGCTTCCCGTCCCTATCCCAAGAACAGCTCTGAGGTGGCTGGTGTGAGGGTCCAGCAAGCCATCGTGAAAAGGCACCCACCCAACGCTGGGCACAGAACACGCCATAGATAAACGTCCGTCCAGCCATGAATTGCGCATCGCGAGAAAGCAGCTCTCTGCTCCGTGTCCTCGGTTTACGCTGTCTGAGCCAGACTGACTATTAACAAACGCCTGCTTCCCTCCAGGTGTCCTGGCGTGGGGGATGGACGATGTTACCCCTTGAGCCAGCCGTCTCTATCCTTCTCATCTGGGCGGGAAAAAGGGGCAATTGGAGCGCGTGTTCTAAGTCATTTTGCAGCCTGGGGAGCTGGGAGTGAGCAAGCAGCGGGGGTGATAGAGACTAAGACGAGACCGGGCCCAAGCCCCCCCGCATTCCAGACAGGATTCTGGTCTAGATCCCTTCGCCTAGAATGCGCGCAAGTTGGGTTGACCTTTCTTTATGGCAAGATGTTTAACTGTTAGAGGAATTCTTGCTTTTAGGGTTTTTTGTTTGTTTGTTTTGGTTTTTTGTAAACGGGTCTCTCTGGGGACTCTCGTACCTTGATTTCAGTCAACAAATAAATGCTCAGGTAGCTACAGTTAAGACAGCGAGTGCTTTTAGGAAAAGCCGATCAGGAGCAGAGAGGGCAGGGTCACTGGCTTAGAGTCCAGGGTGGGTGTGGGGGGCATGTTGGTTCCCAGAGGCCGTGTCATCAGGCCTCCGCATCCCCCAGAATGGTCCAAAAGAAGCTTGAGTCCCCACCTGGAGCGTGGGGGGCCGTGAAGGTGCTGTACACCTCATTTTGGTTTGGAATCACGTCCGCTCAGCGCGGTCCCCCTGGTGGGAGCCTCTGTTTGTCCGAAGCCCTTTGGGGATTGTCAGTGAGTCTGCTGAACGCTGCCTTCCTCCCCCACTGGCTGGCCCGGCTGGGCTCCCCCACGGGGCTGCACTGATGTCCCGGGAGACCCCTCGGCGTACACATCGAAAGCTTTAAAAGGCTTTTGCCTTTGATCTGGGAACTCTGCCTCTGGAACCGTCTCTGAGGAGATCGTCTGAAATTTGGAAGGAGCATTATGCTTATGTGCAAAGACGCTCGGAACGGTGTTACTTATAGCGGTAACGGGAGGAACAGTTCAACTCTTGAAGGACAGGCATTTGGTTAAGTGACAGTGGTGTGGCCTTGATGGGGGTCTCGTGTCATGGTTATACACAGAGACACACGAACACAGAATGTGGAACGTGTGTCCCTAGGTCCCCGCTGCCTGCCCCGACTATCTCCTGTCCTTGGTCCGGTCAGGTTTGGGTTGGGGTCCGGAGAGGGGAGAGCAGGGGATTCCTAATGTCGGGAATGAGAAGTACGCTCAGCCAGAAGACGCGCTCGCAGCAGCGGCGGGACGGCTGCTCCCGTTAGCGGGGACTCGGGCTCCGTGGCCGTAGGCGCCGAGTGCTTACAACCACACCAACTGGGAACCTGGGCTGAAGTCTGGGAAAGTTTCGGGAAATAATTTTTCACGGCTATCTCAGGTTTCCATGTGAATTTGGCATCAAGGAATATTACAGAATCAACAAGATATATCGAAGTGTCCTTAATTTTTTTTTTTTTAAGATTTTATTTATTTACTTGGCAGAGAGAGAGAGCATGAAGGAGAGGGAGAAGCAGGGTCCCCGCTGGGCAGGGAGCCTGATTCGGGGCTTGATCCCAGGACTCCAGGATCAGGACCTGAGCCCAAGGCAGACGCTTAATGACTGGGCCACCCAGGCGCCCCATTGAAGTGTCTGTAAATAGAAACACACATGAAACAAAGTTGCTTATCGTCCAGCCCATGAAAATGTCATGATCAGGCTTGCAGCAAACTCACCACATGCGACCCGGGAGCGCAGGTTCAGTGTTCAATTCGGCCTCGCAGTGACTCTAATAACCGCCCCAAACCGAGCGTCCGCTGCATTGTCAAGCGAAAGGAAACAAACGTGCTTGTGCATTTGCGACGAGAAGGCCGTCCTCCCTTCTGCCTGGACTCGTGGCCTTCTGTGAAACGGTGACTTCGGGTCCTCCCGACCTTGGATCACAGCCCCTCGGCGGTCCTGCAGTCCTTCGTGCGCTGGCTGCTGGCACTTCCGGGACGTTCCTTCCCTTTGTTGAGCCCCCGCTGCCTCACCTGTAAAATGAGAAGAAGGTAGACTTGGAGGAGAGACTGTGGTGGGCCCCTGCCCCGGGGCCCAGCGCTGACCTCGTGCTGTTGTCGCTCTCCCTGCCACCGAGCTACGCCCAGCAGTGGTCGACTGGTCAGTCCTCCCGCGCCCGTTCTGCGCAGGGTGAGACGGGCTCAGAGCAGCCTCGGGGCTCACAGTCAGGTCGTGAAGAAGAGGGGCGCCGCGCTGGCTCAGAGAGCCTGCGACTCTCGATCTCAGGGTCATGAGTCACGAGGTCCCTCACTGGGTGAGGACACTATTAAAAAAAAAAAAAGGGGGGGAGTACCTGGGCGGCACGATCTGTTGAGCTTCAACTCTTGGTTTCAGCTTGGCTCGAGACCTCGGGGTCATGGGATGGAGCCCCACGTCGGGCTCAGCGCTCAGCATGGAGGCTCTTTGGGATTCTCGCTGCCTCTCCCTCTGCCCCTCCAGCTTGTGCCCACGGACGCTCTCTCGTGAATAAAAAAATCTTTTTAAAAAGCGGCACTTGGTGTGGGGGGGGGGGGGTGCTCCTGGTTAAGTGTCTCAGTTGGTGAAGCCTCTGCCTTGGGCTCAGGTCATGATCTCAGGGTCCTGGGATCGAGCCCCGCATCGGGCTCTCTGCTCAGTGGGGAGCCTGCTCCCCCTCCTCCTCCCTGCGTGTGTTCCCTATCTCACCCTCTATCTCATATACATAAATAAAATCCTAAAAAAGAGAGAAAGAACAGAAGAGGCAGAGATAAGATGCAGATTCTGGGCCGGCCAGCACCAGAGACCGGCTTTGTCCACCTGCACGTCCCGTGTGGCTCAGTCCTCCTGGCTCTTTCTGCGCCTGTTTCAGACCTTACAAGCCCTGTTCTGTTCACCTTAGTCGCTGGTCCCCGCGTGGCCGAGCCCATCTTCTTCCCCGCGCTGCAGCCACACACCCACCGCCTTTACTGGAAGCCTTGGAAATAACGGTTTCCCGTACCCTCTCCACGACATCTGTGTTCATGGTCGTGAGTTCCCTCCCCGGAGTTTACCCTGGGCAGGTTCGCTTTGTGTGTTTTCTTGTTCTTTGTCCGGTCTGGTGCTTGCCTTCCTGTTTGCACAGCAAGCGTCCTTCTGGCTCCTTTCAATGATTGCTCCTTGTCCTTGTCCAGTAGAAGGACATACACTGAATTAGTGGTTGCGCGTTACAGTGCAATTACGGAATATTTTTCTTCTTTTCCTCATTTTTAGATTTCTTGCAACATATTTTAAAAAAAAAATGGCAGCGTGCCTGGGTGGCACAGTCTCTCGGTTTCAGCTCTTGGTTCCAGCTCAGGTGATGATTTCGGTGTCAGGAGATCGAGCCTCGTGTCAGGCTTTGTGCTCAGCACGGAGTCTCCCTGGGATTCTCTCTCCCTCTCCCTCTGCCCCTCCCCACTCACGGGCACGTCTCTCTCTCTCTCTCTACCCCTCTGTCTGTAAAATAAATAAATATATCTTAAAAAAAATAGATGACTAAAATATCAACCCTCACTCATCGATGTATTATTGACTTCTTGGCCATCCCATGTCAGCAGGTCCCTTCGCCATCCAGGCGCATGTCGTGTTTGAAACACAACACCTGTGATCCCTTCTAACCCATGCCTGTGTCCGAGGGAGGGAATAGTACTCTGACACTTTATCCCACTTCGACCTTCAGCAAGTACAAGACCAGCCTCACGTTCTGGAAAGCAGTGACCATTGCTTGTCCGTGAGCCTGGCATGGGGCCTGACACATAGTAGGTGCTCAGCAAATGTTCAGAGAAGGAGAGCAGCTCACTTAGTCGAGATGTAGTTCCCCTGGGGAAGGGATTTAAGGCTCCTCCCCAGTTTATTTCAAGGGATCCAAATACAGGTCAGAGAAATAAGGCTTTAAAGTTGATGAAAAAAATGTCTTTCGATTGGGACGCCTGGGTGGCTCAGTGGGTTAAGCGGCTGCCTTTGGCTCAGGTCATGATCCCAGCGTCCTGGAATCGAGTCCCACATCGGGCTCCGTGCTCAGCAGGGAGCCTGCTTCTCCCTCTGCCTCTGCCTGCCACTCTCTGTCTGCCTGCGCTCACTCTCTCTAACAAATAAATAAATAAAATCTTAAAAAAAGGTCTTTCGATCAACAGTCAGGGGAAACGCCGTGGCCCCAAGGCCAGAGAACACTGTTCTCTGAGTGCTTTAAATCGACCCACCCAGGGCTCTTCTCGGAAACCACCTTCTCCTGTCTTGTGAAATCAACTGTGTGCCTTTTAGTGAGAGCTCCCCCATCACCCAGGCAGGAGAACACAGAGTTCCAGCTTTGCTACGAACTTTCCATGGAAATACATTTTTTTGAGTGTTCTCTCCTGAATCTATAATGAAGGTGTTGACTAAAGGAGATTCACTTCAGGAGTGAGAAAATAAGGGCATAAATTCTCCTGGACCAGCCCTGCTGCTCTAGGAGTGTGAACAATTACGCAACTATCTGGAGGTGGGCGTCCACACAACTTGCCTGCTGGTTCACCTTCACAGCACGCGGTCAGCTGAATTATGACCCCCAGAGATGTTCCTGACACAACCCCAGAAACCTGTGAACATGTTAGGACGTGTGGCAAAGGGGAATTAAGGTTGCAGAATAAATTATGTTGCTAATCACCGGACGTCGCCATAGGGAGATTATCCAATATTATCCGATGTGCCTAGTGTTCTCTCCAGGGTCCTTAAAAGTGCAAGTGGGACTCAGAGTCAGAGTCATCAAAATCGTAGGCAGAAAGTAGAATGGTGTTTGCCAGGGGCTAAGGGGAAGGAGGTTTGGGGAGTTCATGTTCCACAAGTACAGAGTTTCAGTTTTGCGAGCCGAAGAGAGTTCTGGGGATGGCTGATGGTGATGGTGGCTTGACAGTGTGAATGGGCTTACTACCACGGAGCTGCACTTAGAAATGGTTCTAGATCAAACACTATTCCATTGTAGTTTTTTTTTTAATTTTTAAAAAGATTTTATTTATTTATTTGACAGAGAGAGAGATCACAAGTAGGTAGAGAGAGAGGCAGGGTCCCTGCTGAGCAGAGAGTCCGATGTGGGGCTCGATCCCAGGACCCTGAGATCATGACCTGAGCCGAAGGCAGAGCCCAACCCACTGAGACACTCAGTGCCCCTCCATCATAGTTTTTAAAATGGTACATTTTACTTATATGAATTATATCTCAATTAAAAAAAAAGAAGTGTGAGACTAAACAACCCCTTTTTCCTGCCTCTGGGTTTCACATATGGTGGTGTGATGCCTGGAGCCACTGCAACCATCTTGGAGTCATGAGGGGCACTGGACACACAGAGGGCAACCAAGCCGTAAGACGGCAAGCCCCGGGGCCCTCAATGACAATGATGAGCCCCTGAAATAACGGACCTCCTCCTGACTTCTTCTAATGTGATGTAGTCCATGTCCTGATTGTCAAAGCTGGTCAACAATCTTTCTGTTCCTTGCAGCCCAGAGCCTCCCTCCAAAAGCCCTGAGCACACTGTATACTATCTATAGTCTCTCCTGCCAGACGAGCAAGTCTTATTTTCGACTGGCCTGGAGGAAAAGGTGCTCCTGCTATGTCTTTTCCTCTCATGCTCTCTCCTTTCTTCACCCACCATGACATCCTGAGGCCAACGCCGCCTCTCTGGCTGTCCTTTCCGGCTCCTCCGGGAGCCTGTGTTAAGTAAGACCTGTGGAGGCACTGACCCCAGGGCATCAGAGTTGACCAAGTGCCTCTACCCCCTTCCCGGGAGCAAGCCCTGGGCCTGACTGCAGAGCCCACATGGGCCCCGGCACGTGGCAGGTCCCCAGGAGTCGCTTATTGAGTGGACGAAGGAGGTGAGGGAAGCTTCGATGAAGTGCGTGTGATGACGTCGAGTCTGCGTCTGTCAGGACGTGGCGATCCGGGCAGTGGTAGCAGCGAGCAGGCCTACTGTGTGCAGGGGCCTTTCGCTCCCACAGACGTCCCGAAAGAAGCATCCCGGCTGCATTTTACAGATCATGCGGGAGGCTCGTGCCACGGTGACACAGCCGCCAAGCAGACAGGCAGGATTCAGACACACTTCTCGCTAGCTCTGAACTCTTTAAGAGAATCCTAGTACCGGGGCACCGGGCTGGTGCAGTCCGTTGAGCGGCTGACTCTTGATTTCGGCTCAGGTCGTGATCTCAGGGTCAGGGGACTGAGCTGCTTCAGACTCTGTGCTCAGTGGGGAGTCTGCTTGGGCTTCTCTCTCCTTCTGCCCCTCCCCCGACTCACGCTGTCCCTCTCTCTAAATTAAATAAGCGAATCTTAAAAAATAAAATGTTTAAGAGATTACTAACAGCCACAGCGAACCCTTACGTGGGCATCACTGTGTGCCAATGACCCTGCTGACGGCCCTTCGGGGTGCTGTGTGAGCCCCCGCGCGTAGACCAGGAAACTGGGAGCCAGAGAGGGGAACGTCCCCCAGCTGAGTGGTGGTGTCCCGCGTGGGAAGTCCCAGTGTGGGAGGCTGGGGTCACCGTGGGCCACAGTGGCCCCCGCCCCCAGGGGGCTCTGGCTCACCACACTGCGCCTCCCTCCCCCAGCACTCACAGCAGCAAGGCCAAGTGTATACGCGTGGGATGTGGGACGGAGGACAAGCATCAGTCCCTAAAGTGGTTTCAGCCTCGCAGCAGGTCACATTCCAGGCCAGTGCTGGGGTTGGGGGAGGGGTTGGGGGAGTTCTTTGCCTGCCCTCCGAGAGCTCCCGCTAGGAGGCGGGGCCGCCCCCACCATGACAGGTGCCCTCGGCATGTGAGCCGGGTCCCCTGAGAGGGGTGCTCAGGGCAGGGGGGAGGAGTGTTCCAGAAAAAGGGACAGAATGGAGTGCGAAGTGGCCATCGGACAGTGGAGAGGACGTGCTAATCCTCCACACCAGCCCCACTGGGAGGCGCTGGGGCGAGTGTGCCTGGGCTCACACTGGCCTCTCTAGTCTTTGAAATCTGACAGACCTGTTCTGCCTCCTACTAGGACTTTGTCGGCGGACACACCACCTCCCTTCTCTGAGCTGTAGCTTCCTGGAGCTCAGTCCGGGTAACCTGTCCACACAGGCCGGCGTGAGGATTGGGGGTAAACACGACCAGCCCATCACGCGTTCCTAAATGCCAGCTGTGTGCTATCCCTGAGCCTATTCTCCTGGGGGCTGGCGTTGGCGTGCTTCCTGCCCGTGCTGGGATGAACGGTGGCCCCCAAGATGTGGGGACCCCCTCCCGGAGGCTGTGGGTATGCTCCCTCGCAGGGCAAAAGGGACTTTGCCAAGGGATCAAGCTCCCGCCTTGAGTTGGGAGGTGATCCCGGTTTATCCAGGGGTGCCCAGCACGGGCACGGGAGCCCATGAGGAAGGCAGGCGTTGGAAGGTTCAACAGGGAAGGCAGGGGAGCTGGCACAGTGGTAGGGACCCCATGTGGATTTCTGGCTTTGGAGATGGGACAGGAAGCCTCTGGAGTGGACCTGGACCCCTGGAGCAGCCAGCAAGGAAACAGGGTCTCAGCCCTAAACCTGCCAGGACCTGAATCCTGCCGGCAACTCTTTCCCTGGTCTGCCGGACTTGAGCATGACCCAACGGTAAGACGATACATTTGAGTGGTTTTAAGCCTCTAATTTCGTGGCAGGTCCTTACGGCTGTGATAGAGAAGGAGCTCCACCCGCGGGAGCCAGGGCTAGGTGCCCATCTCCGCCTTGAGCTGCTGCACGGGGCCCCGACTGCCCGCCCTGCTCTCCTGAATCAGCGCGAGGACCATTTTCCACTGTCTCTGGCTGGAACATGGGCAGGACGGTGGAGCCTTGAAAAGGCCAAGCATATTTGGCTTTGTGCCCAAATACAGCTCTGGTTATGAGTATACTTGCTTAAAAAGAAAAAAAAAAAAAGCAAGTGCTGACCCACTTTTTCCTGACTGCTCTGGCTCAGACATGTCCCTCTAAAGGGAAATTTATTTCCAGCACACACTGTTCCCAGAGCTGACATCATCCTCCTCAATTGGAAGGAGAAGTACTTAAGAGAGCTCTCAGGGCTGGCCCCCAACGTCTGATAACGGAGCAGAAGTTCTGCAAAAAATCGCTTTTTATTCTTTCTTTGTTTCTTTCTTTCTTTTTTTTTTTTTAAACTGCATCAGTCTGGCCGTGGATGGGCTGGAAGTTTGGCGTGAGTCAGACCCCCTAGGCGGGAGAAATGCCACATGGTGTCTGGCCCACCGGGCAAGGTCTGGTGGGGGGCATGGCTGCTCAAGGGCAGAATGTCTCCTCGGGAGGGCTGTGTCTTCTGAGGGGGACCTGTCTCTGAGCAGGGTCAGGGTGGGCCCCGGGTGGCCCTGCAGCTCTCCTGGCCCAGGCCAGGCCTAGTCATGGGAGAGCGTGGACCTGGCAGCCGGCCAGCGTCTGCAACCGTACGGGCCCTCCTCTCACTCACGGGAAGACCTCGTGAGCAGCCTCAGTTCCTCCATCTATCAAATGGGAGTTGTAACCGTTTCCTGTTGCTGGGGTAACAAGTCACCGCCGCTCAATTTCTTCAACAGGGCAGATGTGTTCTCTTAAAGTTCTGGAAGACAGCAGTCCTGAAATCCAAGAGCCCATGGGGCTGGGTTCCCTCTGGAAGGTCTACAGGAGAATCCATTCTTTGCTTTTTCCAGCCTCTAGGGGTGTCTCCTTCCTTGGCTTGAGGTCCCTTCCTCATCCTCACAGTAGGTGGTAGAGCAAACTTTCCTTGAACCTTCAAGTCATATTCCCGGGACACCTGGGAGGCACAGTCAGTTAGGCATCTGCCTCTTGGTTTCGGCTCATGTCATGATCTCAAGGTCATGAGACTGAGCCCCGCGTCAGGCTCCCCATCCAGTGTGGAGTCTGCTTCAGATTCTCTCTCCTTCTGTCCCTCCTGTGTGCACTCTCTCTCTCTAAAATAAATACATAAATTTAAAAATAAAGTCATATTCCCATTTCACTTCCTGCACCAAATTGTATTTATTTTTGACTGATCATCTGACCTAGTTCCTTTCGATAAAAATATCTAGGGGCGCCTGGGTGGCTCAGTTGGCTGGGCAGCTGCCTTCAGCTCGGGTCATGGTCCCAGGGTCCTCGGATCGAGCCCCACATCGGGCTCCCTGCTCAGCGGAGAGCCTGCTTCTCCCTCTCCCTCTGCCTGCCTCTCTGCTTACTTGTGCTCTCTGTCTGTCTGTCAAATAAATAAAAATATTTCTTTAAAAAAATCTACACAAATTGAAATTTAAAAAAAAGAAACTTCTGAAGCCTAGAAATTCTTAGAATTAGAATGTTTTTCTTCTTTGTTGATTTATTATTAAAGTTGCTATTGGCACACAATTGACCAAAACATCACAAATACATTATAAATTTTGAGAAACATTAAATTGGTGTACAAGTTTTATCGGAAATAAATCTCATAATAAAATAAATGTGTTAAAGTTATTTTATGAATCTGTAAATACTTTTCTTAAGGTAAGCGCTAAGCCCAACATGGGGCTTGAACTCACAGACCCAAGGTCAAGAGTTGCACGTTCCACTGACTGAGCCAGACTGATGCCCCAAATATTTTTTGCTTGAATGAGAGATACTGAACACCAGTCTTATCCCTCATTTTAGTTCTTGCGTGTAAATGTTGAGAAACAATACGTAGATGGTCCGTGCCTCTTGATTCTCTGGACACCTGTAACAAAAGTCAAATGCTCAGATAAGACCCAAAATCATTTGTAGTGCTTGATCAGCTCACAGCTCCACAGGACTTTCTCCAGTTTTGTTGAAAAGAAAGTAACTTGAAGTAGTTGGTTTGCAAAGTGATTTGTTACCCGCTCATCACAATCATTCATGCACTCAATTTCCGGGCAGACTACCAAGAGTTCAACAGTTCAGGGCAGTGCTACCAAGAATTAGCAGGTGCCTCTTAAATATACTTGTTACTCTTTGACTAAGAGACATCCTGTTTAACCCAGAATACTCAGGAGAAGCTGGCAAAATTGAAATATTGTTAGTTCCAGCTCATCTTGCCAAGTAAAAAAAAATACTGCGAATTTACAGTATCCAATAATATTTTGGGAAATGTCCACGAAACTCATTGTCCACGGAGTCCGAAGAATGGCTATGAAAATTTTTATAAAGTTACATGTGTCTACATATAACACCAAACGATCAGAAGCAAAGTGAAACTTTTTTTTACAAAAAGAAACGACCTCTTCTTCATTGAAACCACGCAAAGTAGGCAAATGAGTTACAGTCTGAGCTGGGGAGGGGTAAAAATAACTCACAGACCCTTTCTCACTGCTGAGAACAGTAAAGACCAACAAAAGGCTTTGTCGAGAATTGGTTTTCCCCGGCACACTTTTTACACATCTCAAAAGTTCTAATTGTAGAAAAGAATTATCCAACGCTTAGAAATGAGGCAGAAAGTTCACCATTTGCTTTTTCCAGCCTCTAGGAGCTCGAGTAGTGGAATTTGGGACTTCACTTGAGTTCTGAGGGCAAGCGTTCAGTTCTAGAAATCTGGGATTTCTTGTGCAGGATTCTTGGTAAACCAATGCTGTCTGGTAGAGATGCCAGTGGGAAGATTGCTGTCCGAAACGTATGACCTTGTTTCGTATTCACTTTGCAGTCTTGCTTCTGTATTAATTCTTCCAGGGGGTTTATATTTGCTTCTCCTTCTTGTATCCTTTTTTGGAGACAGTTTTACTAGCTGTTTCCTTCGGGAGCAGCAAAGTTTGATAAAGCTTCATTGTGCGTATTTGCTACCAGCTTGACTGAGTACCTTATTACGTATAACACCGTGTCCCCATTTTAAGTGTGGAATTCCAGGAGAGCTGAATCGAATGAACACACCTGCAGAGACGGCAAAGAGCACAGACATTTCTGTGAACCCAAAACGTCCCTGTGCTCCTTTCCAGTCAACGTCAGTCTTGGCCGCAGGCAACACAGGGTCCTTCCGTGGTGGGACGGGAGATCGTCTTTTCCGGAGTCTCAAGTACGCGAAGGCGTTTGCTCTTCCCTGTCGGACTTGCTCTCACCAGCACCCCGGGGACGGTCCCCAACCCTGCAGCACAGATCGGTGCTTTGTTCCTTCCTAGTACTTTGTCATATCCCGTTTTCCTGTTACTTCCCATTTGTGACAATTAGGAGTGAAGTCACTGTTACCGTTACAGACCGGGGTTTTCGCTCCTCTTCCTAAGAGGGGAATGACGATCCCACAGCAAGTGCACGTGCGGGGCATGCAAATGGCCAAACCTTATACCGGAGCCTTGGTAACGCGTTATATTCCTGCTCAAAGCATTTCTCTTGTTTGGGTGTCTGGGTGGCTTCATTGGTGAAGCGTCTGTCTTTGGCTCTGGTCGTGATCCCAGGGCTTGGCATCGAGTCTCATAGGGGGCTCCTTGCTCAGCGGGGAGTCTGCTGCTCCCTCTCTCTGCAGCTCCCCCTGCTTGTGCATGCTCTCTCTCTGATAGAAAAAGAAAAAAAATCTTCAAAACGTTTCTCTTGTTATCCTTTTGCCGGTCTGATGTACGGTGCCCCAGACAAGGATCTGGAAAGGGGACAGAGGGTGTTTTCCCCTGACCCAGGCACGCCCCGGGGGCTGAGCCTGGGAACTTCCAGGCAACTTCGGGGGAGCTCTCCCCAGCCCTCTCCTTTCCGGTCTCTGTCTCCTGGACAATAGTGAAGCCGTGGTCTTCAGGCGACCCCTCTCTGGGTACCCCAGGCAGGACGTGGGCGATCCCACTGAGCTCCTCCTCGTCTGCCTGCGCTGCCTGCTGCCCGACGTGTTCTTTCCTCCTCCCAGTTTTCTAGTTGTGGACGGGGGAGGGTCCATCTGAAGGCCGCTCTTCTCCCTGTATTTGCTTTTCGCTTTTTGAAAATTACGCTTTTACGTAATTGTTAGGTAGTTACGGAGCTAAGGCCTGAGGCTTTGCCAGGAAGCAAATGTCCACTTTGGACATTACTGAGTTTTTCTCTCGGCTCTTAGAGACTCTCCCTCGGGTGGGGGTGGAGGTTCATTTCTCCCAGCACAGAGGTAGCCTCAGGGAATTCAGTTTACAGAAAGCGTGCGTGCGGCCATGGGGATTTTCAATGGGGAGACTGAGTCCCTTAAAACAAGGAGACGAGGCACGAAGTTCTTAGTGTCTGTTGTGTTGTAAGCATTCGGTAAGTGGTGGCTGTTAACAGCTGCACATGATAAAGTGAGTGAGCTTTACCTGAACGGCTTTCTTTGGAGCCTGCGGCTTCCTCCCGTGAGGCCCCTGGGGTCTCTCTGCTGTCCTTGCTGGCCCAGGGTCTCCGGTTCAGACTCCCCTGGCCTCCAGCCCGTATTCCAACATCCTTGCATTTTACTCACCTAACAACCTTCCACCGAAGCCCTTGCCCGTCCTGGTTCCTGTACTGGAGGCGAAACTCACAGACCCACGTGTGGGTCAGAGACTTGTCAACCACGGCACAGGGTGGGTGGGGGGTCTTACAGCAGAGAGACGCAGCAGGCTGGAGGGACCCCTGAGGACAGAGTCACTTCCTTTGCTTACAGAGTTGAAGTTGGGACAGCTGCAGAGGACAAAGGATTTGAGTTCTTTTTTTTTTTAAAAAAAAAAGATCTTATTTATCTGACAGAGAGACACACAGCGATAGAGGGAACACAAGCAGGGGGAGTGGGAGAGGGAGAAGCAGGCTTCTTGCCAAGCAGGGAGCCTGATGCGGGACTCGATCCCAGCACCCTGGGATCATGACCTGAGTCAAAGGCAGATGCTTAATGACTGAGCCAGGCCGGTGCCCTAGGACTTGGATTCGTGTTGAAGAGTGAGTAGGAATTTGCCCAGTGGGCACGGTAGGGAACAGAAAGGATAGAATCTGCGAGAACCCAGAGGGGTGGGAAGAGTGACATCCAGAAAACCGAACCAAGGGGTGAGGCTGGATGGGTACAGACCAGGAGCAATTTTTATTTTTATTTATTTTTAATTTTTTAAAAAATATTTGTTATTATTTAAAAAAATATTTTATTTATTTGACAGAGAGAAATCACAACCAGGCAGAGAGGCAGGCAGAGAGAGAGGAGGAAGCAGGCTCCCCGCGGAGCAGAGAGCCCAATGTGGGGCTAGATCCCAGGACCCTGAGATCATGACCTGAGCCGAAGGCAGAGGCTTTAACCTACTGAGCCACCCAGGCGCCCCCAGGAGCAATTTTTAAAAACCACCCTGTTGAGATCTAAGTCACAAGGCACCCCAGGCACCCATTTAAGAGGACCATCCGTTGGTTTTTAGTGTGTTCAGCATTGCACGAAACCACGGGGAGCCGTTTTTGAAGCCCTTGTAAGGTCCTCTTGAAGGTGGCGCTCCTGGGGCTCCCTGTAGGGACTTTTAGGGCTTGTGTGGGTACATAAGGACTCACTAGGAGAAGCTGGGGCAGCATTTGGGTCGGGGCAGAGAAGAAAAGCTAGAGCAGGGTTCCCCGGGATTGTGAAGAAGGGAAGGAACCCCCCACCCCCCGCCCCCGCCTCACCACAAGCTGCGGCTTTTGTAACTGAGGCTGTGTGTCTTAACGTTCAGAGCAAAGGGGACACCGAGAGCGTGGCCCTGGACCAGGCTGGGCTCCCAGAAGTCCTCCCCTCTGGGAGCCTCAAGAGGCTTAACTGAGCCAGGCAACTTGTACGGAACGGATTTCTTACGCTGCCCTGGCGGTGATCTCAATGAGATGATGGGAGGAAATTGGTCTGCACGTACAAGCTGTTCTTCCCTTTCCCAGGCCATGGAACTAGCTGCTCTCCAAATCCGACTGGGCTTTTAAAAAATACTCATTTTAAGGCCACACCTCTGGTGTTTTCATTCAGTACCTCTGAGTCAGCTCAGGAAATCACGGTGTATTTTTAACTGCTTGGACTTTCTTTCGAATTCTCTTTTTAATGATTTTTCAACAACTGCAAACTTAAGTCTCAAGTACAGTGCGAGTAACTTACTCCTGAACCATTTTCGTGTAAGTGGTTGACCTGTTGTCTCGAGATCCCTAAAGAGGTTAGTGTGTATTTTCCACAAACAAGGACATTCTCCTGTATGACCACAAGACAGCCACCAACAAAAGGGCATTAATGTTGATAACGTTAGTATCATCTGATTCTCAGTCTGACTCCAATCAAGTCATCACTGTTTCTTTTCTTTTTCTTTTTTTAGCAAAGTGATCTCGTCCAGGATCATGTTTTGTTTTTTTTTTAATATTGATTCATTTATTTGACAGACAGAGATCACAAGTAGGTGGAGAGGCAAGCAGAGAGAGAGAGGGAAGCAGGCTCCCTGTGGAGCAGAGAGCCCGATGCGGGGCTCGATCCCAGGACCCTGGGAATCATGACCTGAGCAGAAGACAGAGGCTTTAACCCACTGAGCCACCCAGGCGCCCCAGGATCATGTGTGTTTGTTTATTCTTCTCTAATCTGGAATGGTTCCTCAGTCTGTCCTTGACTTGCAAGACCCCGACACTTGCTATCGGAGATCACAGGTCAGCTGTTTTTTGGAATATCCCTAATTTTGCCTTATCTGTTGTTTCTTCACGATTAAACCCAAGCCACGTGTCTTTGGCACAGAGACCGCAGAAGTCATGCTCTGCTCCTGACTACGCTCTATCGGCTGCCACACGATTTATAGTCATCCCATTAGCCTTGAACCAGTCTGATCTGAATCCTCTTTTAATTTGTTCTCAAGTAATCTCTGCTCCTAATGTGGGGCTCAGACTTAGGACCCCAAGATTAAGAGTCACATGCTCTACTGACTGAGCCAGCCAGGAGCCCCTCCTCTTTTTTTTTTTTTTAAATTGAGATGTAATTGACTTAGAACCTTGTGTAAGTTCAAGGTGTACAACCTGTTAACTGATTCACCTAGATACTGTGTGTTATTATATATATATCTATATACCTAGATATCGTTGTGTTAGCTGGCACATGCCATCCCCTGATTATCATTTCTTTTCTGTTTGTGGTGGGAACACTTATGATCTAGTTTCTCAGCAACTTGGAAGTATATAGTACAGCCCTGTCGACTATAATCAACTCACTCATCTCTGATTGCAAGTTTGTACCCTTTGACGGACACCTCTGCAATTTCACTGACCCCAAGCCCCTGGTAACCACCATTCTGCTGTTTCTGCAAGTGATTGGAATGGTCTGTCTCTGCTTCAGAGAAAGAAGTAAAGAAATGGCAAAGGTATGGATAACGGAGGTTAAAATACCCTTCTACTTGATCGAAGTGTTTTGAATAATTTGATCGATGTTGTTGGAGTAAACTCAGATAAATCCTGTATCAAGTTGTCAGAGAGCAGAGACAGAGCCTCAGTCTTTCCTTTAAAAATTAGCCTTCATGCTTGGGGCACCCGGGTGACGCAGCTGGTTAAGTGTCCGACTTTTGATTTCTTTCTTTTTTTTTTTTTAAAGATTTATTTATTTATTTGACAGAGAGAGATCACAAGTAGGCAGAGAGGCAGGCAGAGAGAGAGAGAGAGAGAGAGGGAAGCAGGCTCCCTGCTGAGCAGAGAGCCCGATGTGAGACTCGATCCCAGGACCCCGAGATCATGACCTGAGCCGAAGGCAGCGGCTTAACCCACTGAGCCACCCAGGCGCCCCCCGACTTTTGATTTCGGCTCAGGGTCGTGATCTCAGGGTCCTGGAATAAAGTCCAAGCTCAGTGCTCAGTGGGGAGTCTTCCTGGGATTCTCTCTCTTCCTCTTCCTGCTCACTTTTTTCTCTCAAATAAAAATTTCTTTTTTTTTTAAAGATTTTATTTATTTATTTGACAGACAGGGATCACAAGTAGGCAGAGAGGCAGGCAGATGGGGAGGGAGACGCAGGCTCCCCGCTGAGCAGAGAGCCCGATGTGGGGCTCGATCCCAGGACCCTGAGACCATGACCTGAGCCGAAGGTAGAGGCTTTAACCCCCTGAGCCACCCAGGTGACCCTCAAATAAAAATTTCTTAAAAATAAATTAGCCTTAATGCTTTAATATTTAAGATACACAAAAGGTATAAAGAATACTGTTTCTTGAATTATAATAACGTGATATGTAATATACAACATATATTTTTAACTGATTATTACATATTATTTTATATGTAACAAAAATGCAAAATATATAATGTAATATGAATTCTCAAACCATCTAGTACAAGAATTCAGCTAAATCTCTCGTGAGTTCTTCCCTAGCTTCTGTCTGTTCTGAATTTGCACAGAACTGACTGACCCAGGCTCCCCTGACAAACTGACAAAATCCAAGGTTTTGGAGGCAATTTAAGGCAATTAGATCCTAACTCAGGCCAGACAAGGATTTTTTTTTTTTTTGAGGCGCTACTAAGCTTGTCTGCCATCTGGCGGCTGCACATGGAATTGCAGTCACTCATGTTTCCCGCCCCTATCCCCTCCTCAGAAGTTTTCTTAAAACAATTTTTTCTCCCTGCAGCACCTGGGTGGCTCAGTAGGTTGGGCGTGGGACTCCAGGTTTTGCCTCCGGTGGTGATCTCGGAGTTGTGGGGTCGAGCCCCGCATTGGACTCTGCTCTCAGTGGGGAGTCCTCTTGGGATCCTCCCCTCTCCATCCTCCCTCTTCCTCTCGTTTCCCGGTGCACACCCTCTCTCTCTCTAAAATAAATCTTAAAAAATAATTTTTATTCTTAAACTTGATTTTGAAATGTACAGTCTGAGGCGGGCAGGGAAGCCATTGAGCCATTGAGTCTTCAGTGGAGTCCTAGGGGCACAGTTTAAGACATTTTTTTAGGGGCGCCTGGGTGGCTCAGTGGGTTAAGCGTCTGCCTTCAGCTCAGGTCATGATCCCAGGGTCCTGGTTCTTGCTCAGCGGGAACCCTACTTCTCCCTCTGCCCCTCCCCCTGCTTATGTTCCCTCTCTCGCTGTGTCAAATAAATAACATCTTAAAAAAATAATTTTTCAAAAATGTAAAATCTGATTTTCTTAAGTTGGATATATTATAACTGATCCTACATCTCTGGTTTTACAAGTGACCACCACGCACTGGTGAAAACACTTAAGGGTGAGTTGCTCACATTTATAACTTTTCAGTCTTCGATGCATGTAGTGTGCGTGTGTGTGTGTGTTTGGGGATGTTCTTCACTGACTCAAAACTTACTGCTAATATATGAGAGCCGCTGACGTAGATGCTAGCACAAACAAGAATCATGTCAATGTCAAATTAGGTGTTCCTAATTATACTCTGTGAAGCAGGAAACCTCTTTATTAATCTATAAAAGAAAGGAGCCTCACAGAGTAAATAATACTTCTGATCATCTATTATCTGCTAGAGGATCACGTCGTTTCTGAGAAAATGTCACAGTGCATTTGCATCGTTTGAAATATAGTAAGTTAGTCATTACCAAGCTGTGTGATAATCATTCTTGAGATTCCTGTGGATGTTAAATTCGCTGGTGAAAGTCCGGTGGGAAAAGGCTCATTATGTAATTTCAAATTATCTTTTCACCAATTACTCATTAACCACAACAGAAGAAGTCATGGATCTGCAGCGGAGAGAAAGCCGATTCCACCTTAGCCAAGTGGTCAAAGTTATCCCTTTGGGATGAGCCAACAACGTGTGCCCACTGACACAACACACGCACAGGGCTCAGCTTACATCGTTTCTATGGCATTCTGCAAAAAATACATAAAATAAAATACATAACCTGAGTTTATTCATGAGAAAGGGTTAGATGAGCTCAATTGAGGAACATTCTAAAGACAGCTGGCTTGTATTCTTCCAGCACATTACAGACATGAAAGAGGCTGAGAAACTTTCCAGATAAAAGAACACTGAAAAATTGCAGGACAACCGATGGCTCCATAGGGTCCTGGACGGGGAAACAGCTCCCGAGCACACGACTGGGGTCTACTTATACACCAGCGCACGACCGGGGCACAGTTATGCACCAGCGCACGACCGGGGTACACTTATGCACCAGCACACAGCCGGGGCCTAGTTATGCACCAGCGCACGACCAGGGTACACTTATGCACCAGCGCACGACCGGGGTATACTTATATACCAGTGCACGACCGGGGCACACTTATGCACCAGTGCACGACCGGGGTATACTTATATACCAGCGCACGACCGGGGTATACTTATGCACCAGCGCACGACCGGGGTATACTTATGCTCCAGCGCACGACCGGGGTATACTTATATACCAGCGCACGACCGGGGTATACTTATGCACCAGCACACAGCCGGGGCCTAGTTATGCACCAGCGCACGACCAGGGTATACTTATATACCAGCGCACGACCGGGGTATACTTATGCACCAGCGCACGACCGGGGTACACTTATGTACCAGCGCATGACCGGGGTATACTTATGCACCAGCACACAGCCGGGGCCTAGTTATGCACCAGCGCACGACCAGGGTATACTTATATACCAGCCCACGACCGGGGGGGGGGGGGGGGGGCACACTTATGCACTCTCCGTCCCTCCGGAGAAGACAGCACAGATCTGGGAAGAACGGAGGTCGCTGGCGAGGACGACGGAGTCCTTCCACGGCCCGTGCGGGCTCTCCGCGAGGCAGTGCCCCCAGGCAGGGGTTCCCGCGGACCGGCTCTCCGCGGACGAGGAGCCGGCGTTCCCACAGGAGAGCGCGGGGCCTGCGCGGGGGCAGCGCACGGAGAGCTCAGGCCCGGGGCAGAGCCGCGGTTCCAGGCGGCCGGACTGTCCGAGGCTCCCCCGGGCGCAGGGGCCCGCGTACTCCGGACGGAATAACCGCGTGCCCCCACGGAAGGCCTCGGGTCCCCTCCCGCCGCCGCGCGCCGACCCGCGCGGGGACCCGGCAGCGGCCGACGCGCTCGCGCCACCAGGCGGGGCTCGGTTTCCAGGGCGACGCGAGCGGAACCGCGGGGCTCGCGCGCGCACGTCACTTCCGGCCGCTCGCCGCGGGCCCTCCCGCCTGCGGGGGCTTCCGAACGGGAGCCGGGCTGTCGCAGGGGGCCGGGAGCAGTCGACCGGACTGTGGTCCTGCGGGAGGAGCTGTGGGGGCGCGGGCGGGCCTGGCTCCCGTCGCCCACCAGAGGCTGTCAAAGCCGTCCCCCCGGACCGCGGCTATAGGACGCCCCGCCGCCGGATCCGGAGCATGCGCACTCCCGCCGGCGCGGCCTCGATGAATCCACTGCTCCGGGATTTCCGCGCAGCCGGTGGGAGGGCGGAGGGGCGCGCTGGGGGCGTGGCGAGAGGGGCGCGGTGCGCGAACGGAGGCGTTGATTGGTTCGTTGGGGGCCCCGAGCCGCTGTCCCCCGCGGCGGGCTCAGCGGCTCATTCACTCGTTCATTCACAGAACGGGTCGATCCGCCTGTTCTTCCCGGGAGCGCGCGAGTCCGCGCCGGGCGGGGCGCGGGGGCCCGGGACCCGGCTGGGCCCCCGCGTGTCTCCCCGCTTCGGGCGCCACCTCACCGCTTCTCCCCTGCACTCGTGCACCGGGAGGCGACGGCCGCCCCGCCCCCCGCAGGGACCTCGCCTGAGAGCTCCTGCCCCGGGGGCCGCGGTTGCCCTCGGCAGGGTCCGCGCCGGGAGCCTCTTCGGTCGCGGACGCTCCCGGGTCCTCGCGGGGGCTGGGAGGCCTGGAAGGAGCTTCGGGGCTTCCCGGGTGTGGGGTCCCGGCTTTGCCCCGCATCGGCTCCCGCGACTTGGGCCTTCAGGGACGCGTCCGGCTGCCCAGCGCGGGCCACGGCCGTTCTTAGCCGAATCGAGGCTGAATGACTCTAAGGGGAAGGAGTTCGTCGACCCAGACCAGAGTTTCGGCTCCCGCTGCGGACCCCGTGCAGCCGACCCGCCGGCCTGGGACGGACTCGAGCGCGCCCGTCGCTCCACACTCGGCGGGGGGGATGTCACAGGCCCCTTGCATAGGGCGACGGTGTGATGGCCCTTACGAGGATTGCGACCTTTGTGACACGCGCGTCGCACGTTACCTGCCGGGTGAGTGGACGCTGCCGCGACTGTGTTGTTTGGAGGGACTAGACGAAGGACCGCTCAGGTGGGTGGTTTTCGTGCCGCTAAACGCGCAGGGGAGTGAGAGAGCCCTGCCCTCCCGGCCTGGGCGCGCGAAAACCTGCGGACACAGGGCGCGAGTGTTGGAGTGGACTGCGGGGCAGGAGAGAGCCCCCAGCGGGAAGGAGTCGGAGACCCTTCGTAATACCGTTGGGACCTCATGATGGGCTTTGCCCAAAGTGGCCCAAATGTCACCCAGCCAGAACAATTTTAGTCAAGACAACAGGCGTAATCTGGGACTGTTCCAGGGCAATCAAGATCTAGGGTCACCCTACCCCAAAGCTGTATGAGTAGCATGTGACATCATTAAAGTGGAACTTCAGTCTGTCCCCCAGTGTCTCAAAATGTTTTCTCCTACCTGGTTGTGTTGAGTCCTGGTGACAGCCTCATGAACTGATTATCCCCATTTTACGGATGAAGACCCTGAGGTCGTGTCTTGGTGAGGGATGGGGTGGGTGCTTTGACTGCACTTTTGGACGGTGACAGTTCTCAACCCCACAAAGTCTCCTGGGCGTTGGTTCTCATCTTTGGGCCTTTGTGAGTTGATGATTCAGAGAAGCCTCAGATTCTGCCTCGTTTTACTGGCGAACTTTGTTTTTTAAGGATTTATTTCTTTGCAATCTCTACGCCCATCGTGGGGTCAGAACTCATGACGCCAAGATCAAGAGTCACATGCTCCACGGACCGGGCCTGCCAGGTGCCCCAACTGGAGAACTTTCTATTAGAGCTCTGTATCACCAAACTTTCCACCCCCGTTAGGACTCTTGTAGAGGGTCTGGTGTGGGTGGGAGATGGGACCTGATTATTTTAGAGGTTCCTTCCAATCCAACTTGAAGTGTCTACAAACTCCTTGAGAGCAGGCTTTGCTATATTCTTTGAATTCTGCACATTCAGGTGAGACGCGCAGGAAATGTTAAAGCTATGAGAGGTGTAACTCCAGGAGCCAGACAGCCCAGGGTGCCCCCATGGATCAGTTTAATGCGAGCCCCTACCTTCTCTGAGCCTCAGTCTTCAAACTGGTAAAAATGCAGGATAGTCTCTCTCTCTCACACAGATTTACTGGAACAAAAAAATGCTGTCAGTGAGCACATTGTAAACAGAAACATTGTACTAAAATAGCAATGTTTCCTTTTGCCAGCTTTCAATATTGCTTTCTAAATTGCTTGTCTTATCCATTTACAAAGAGACTAGGGACAGAGAAGGACTATGGAAAGAGCAGAGGGCATGGCATCAGACAGCCCTGGATCTGAATCCCTAGAAGACACAAGCCACTTGTGCAACCCCAGCCAAGTGGTGTGTCCTTTTCCACCACAGCACTAAGAATAGTTCCTTGCATGGAACTTAGGAAGACAGGGAGATACATAGTGGAGCTCTGTTCCCCCGACACAGACCTCCATCAAGGGTGGCTCTTGTAATGTCTGTTTTCTCTGTCAACCTGCATTCTTAATGCCACAGAGCAGCCCCCATGGGCATCCTTTTGTGGTGTGTTGGAGGCACTCTCCTTCAGCGTCTAGGGACCTCTGTTGAGAACACTTGCTGGCTCTCCGGCATGCTGGAAATCTGCTTCCCCTGCTTTGCCCTGAAGATATGTTCTGCTTGTAACTCATTCCTGCTCTTTGGAAAACAGTTCAATAAAAAATTGGTTTTCCACTGACTCTGGGCAGGGATGAGGGATAGCGTATTATTATTTTGTTAAAAAATATGAATGAATATTTTGTTAAAAATATGAATAATAAAGTAAGTCATAAAACAGCTCTGGCCCACAGCAAAGAGTCAATAAATGCTTGCTGGCTGCCAGCAAAGATGATGGCCCGTCTCTTTCGTGTCTGCTGTATTTGGTGAGGGGACGATTCTTGTCTTCCAGGACTTTAAATTTTTTTTTTTTTTTTTTAGAGTAGGTTCCATGAGCAACGGTGTGCTTTGAACTCGGGACCCTGAGATCGAGAGTTGCCTGCTCTACCGACTGAACCAATCAGGCGCCCCTGAAAACATTTAATTTTTTTTTTTAAAGATTTTATTTATTTATTTGACAGACAGAGATCACAAGTAGGCAGAGAGGCAGGCAGAGAGAGAGGAGGAAGCAGGCTCCCCGCTGAGCAGAGAGCCCGATGCGGGGCTCGATCCTGAGATCACGACCTGAGCTGAAGGCAGAGGCTTTAA
This sequence comes from Meles meles, assembly GCF_922984935.1. Classification (NCBI taxonomy): domain Eukaryota; kingdom Metazoa; phylum Chordata; class Mammalia; order Carnivora; family Mustelidae; genus Meles; species Meles meles. The sequence continues at coordinate 3,214,227 of NC_060066.1, forward strand.
CCCACTGAGCCACCCAGGCGCCCCAAACATTTAATGTTTTAATTTGAAAAAACAACAACACAAAGCTACACAAGGAAAGAGCGTCCTCCCCCTCCATCCCCTTCCCTTGGCCCTTTCAGGAGGTGACGCTGTTGACAATGTCCTTTCCAAATCTTCCCCAATGTGCTGTGACGCTCTGAGGTCCGCACGTGAATTCCGCTTTACGCACTCATTTTTAACACAGAAGTTGAAATCCCAAAGTGGCTTCTGGGCTCGGGATCAGCGGCTCCCCACCCGCTCTGTGCTGGGCCGCTGCGCTCCGCGCCGGGAGCGGCTCCAGCCCGCAGACCTGGGGACTCGGCTCCGGCGCCCCCTCCCCGCCCCAGCGCCCACGGCTGCGCGGAGAGCGCGCGCGGGAGGCTCGCCCGGTGTGCAGAAGGACCCTCGTCCAGCCACGGGTAGCTCTCCACGCTAGCGCCCGCGGGGGCTTGGTCTCCGGGGCGCAGGGGCCGGCCGGGCGCGGGGGCGGCCGCTCCGCCGGGGTCTTGCCGTCCGCGCCCAGCACCCCCGTCCGCAGAGCTGCGAAAACCCGAGCTGCGCGCGGGGACGCTCAGGAAGCCGCGCGGCTACCGGGCCGACCCCTCCCTCGGCGCGCGCGGCTCCTCCCTCCCCTCCAGCCCTCCTCTCCGCTCCTCTCCCCTCCGCTCCCCTCCCCTCGCGTCCAGCTCCTCGGCTTCCCCGCGTCCCTCCCAAAACCCGGAGCGGATTGCCGGCCCGGACCGCCCCGAGCATGCGCAGGAGGGTGCCGGCGCGGCCGCGGGTCGGAAGCGCCCGCTCTGAGTAGGGGGAGCGGTCGCAGAGGCTGCTTAGCCCCGCCGCCCGCCAGGCCGTTGGCTCCCGCTCCGGGCCCGGGCCGCCGCTGCGTAAGTGCGAGGTGGGGGGCTGCGGGCCGGGGGTCGCCGGCGGCGGGAGGGCTGCCTGTGTGTGGCGGCGAGCGAGGGCGCGAGTCAGCGCGCACCTGCCGGGCCGGGTCCCCTTCACCCCCACCCCGGCCCGGGAGCCTGCCCCGCGCCCGCTGCTCACCTGTGCGGGGCCGTGCGGGCGCCTGCCGCCCTGGGGCCCCGGCCTTGCTCCCCGCGGCGGGCGGCGGCGGCCCCCTCCCCATTCCACTGCCGCGTCCCGGCCCCCGGGCCGCTTGGGGTCGGGGCCCCCCGCGCGCGCTGGTCTCCCCGCAGGGCGGCCCGGCCGGCCCGGGGCTACCGTCCTGTCCCGGTCACCCTCGCTCTCCTCCGGGTCGAGAGTGCCCGAGACCCAGCTCGGCGGCCCCAGGCGCTGGGTGCGGGGATGGGAGCCTCCGTGGTCAGCCCCGTCCGAGCCGCGGGCGCCGGGGGAACGGAGCGAGCCCGCGCTGCGCTTGTGGCCGTCTCCCCTCGCGGTCCGCGCGCGCTGCCCGGGCCGCCGCTCATGCCTTCTGACCTGTACCCTCTGGTGGTCGGAGAGGCTGCTCCTCGGATCTCGTGCTTTTACAGCGACGGGGACTAAAGTGTGGACCGCAGGGCTGGCCTTCGTTCCCAGTGAGCCCGGGGCAGGGCTGGGGCCGGCTCGGTGCATCGGCGCCCCTCCCCCGACTCTAAACTAGTGGCTGTCAGTGTTTGAGAAACGGTGACCGCCACTTCCTCGTCCAGCCCAGCTAGTACGTGTTAAGGTGAAAGGACCGCACTCCGGCCCGAGGTGGCAGACCCAGGAGTCTCGCCATACTCGAGATCCGGCAAGCCTGCGTGCGTGTTTTTCTTAAACCGCGAGGCAGAATAGTAGTGCAGAGGGACGAACGGTTGTCAAGAAATATATTTTTAAAAAATAACTGCTTTATTGAGGTAGCATTCACATACCACAAAAACACCCATTTAGAATGGAGCCTGCCTGGCTTCAGCGCGCCCACCGTGGGGGCCATCCCGGTGCCAGCACGTTTTACCACTCCAGAAAGAAACTCCACACTGGTAAGCAGTCCCTTCTTATTCTGTCCTGCAGCCCCCACAGCCGCTCATTTACTTTCTGCCTCCAGGGCTGTACATGCTGTGGGCATTTCATCCAAACAGAACCTCACACCGTGCGGCCTCTGGTGATTCCCTCCTTTCCCTGAGCACCGTGTTTGCAAGTTTCTTCCAGGCAGCGGCAGGATCAGTACTTTGTTCCCTGTTAGGGCTGAGTGATGTTCTCTGGTTGCGTGGACCACATTTTGTGAACCTAGTTCATTAGTTGATGGACGATGGTGTTTCCATTCGTAGACTGTTACGAGCTATGAATATTTGCAGACACATTTTTGCGTGGACATGTGTTTTCAAACCTCTAGGTCTGTAACTGGGAGTAGAATTGCTGTTTTTATAGTACCTCTGCATTTAACTTTTGGGGCAGCTGCCATGTTGAAGAAATATGTTTTTGATTTTTTTAAAACCATTTTATTTGTTTATTTGAGAGGGGAGAGAGAGAGAGATGGGGGGACGGAGGGAGGGCAGAGGGAGTAGGAGAACAGGCTCTTAGCTGAGCAGGGAGCCCAAAGAGGGGCTCAGTCCCAGGACCCCGAGATCATGACCTGAGCCACAGGCAGACCAGACCCTTAGCCGACTGAGCCACCCAGACACCCTTGTTTTTTGATGTTCTAGTATTTGTGTTAGATTAGTCTCAGATACTAGAACTGGCTCAGGGCCAGGTCTTGTTTCGTCAGCTTCTCCCTAGTAGAAGCCAGTGGAAAAGCGTGGATGCTGGCTCCTGGCCCCAGTCTGTCACCTGCCGATTAGGACACCTCGAACAGAATGACTGAGCCTTAACTCATCCGTACGATTGAAGACAGTGATACTCTTTTCTCGGGACTGATGGGAGTTCTAAACAGGACACGCGATCGCCCAGTGAGTGTCCTCCCTCTACCTTACATGAGACAGGTTTCCTCCGGTGTGACATGCGCATTTTGAATTTGGGGTAAAAGTAGACAAGGAGTTTGTGATACTGAGCTGCTTCGGGGAAAATTCTTGTTTGAGGTTGTGAGGTTTATTGACTCGTGGCACACATTGGGTTGCTGGTCTCTTTTTAGCGCCAACTCAGAACCGGAAGGGACCCAGAGGGCTCGTTTAGTTCAGGGTGAGTTCGTTTGGATGTCATAGATGAGCAAATTCCAGAAAACTGCAGGGTCAGTAATGGGGATGTCAGTTTTCGCCCAGATGGAACAATGGGAAGATAATACCATCTATTCTCACTAACATTTTGTAAAATCAAGAATGTTTTAATGCCAAAAAATGTGGAAGTTCATTACCTAACCATAAATTACAATGCTAGTTAATATTAATAAAGCACTTTCCAGGGGGTGCCTGGGTGGCTCAGTCGTTAGCGTCTGCCTTCATCTTAGGTCATGAACCCAGAGTCCTGGGATGGAGCCCCGCCTTGGGCTCCCCGCTCTGCGGGAAGCCTGCTTCTCCCTCTCCCACTCCCGCTGCTTGTGTTCTCTCTCCTGTTATCTCTCTCTGCCAGATAAATAAATAAATAAAATATAAATAAATAAATAAAATACAAATAAAAAATAAAAACAAAACACTTACCAAATTTACCTGAGTTTAGTTTTATGAGAAGTTCATGCACTGTTCTGCTTTCTCTCATTTTCTTCAGACTAGAGAAATTGAACACCTGTCGTGAGACCTGGGCCCAGGACCCGCTGTGCCTTATCTTCAGGGGGATCTGCAGCTTTAATACACTTGCCTCTCTGTGCCTCCTGTTCTCTGGCTCACAGAGGAAGGTATTTGCAGGAGCAGTCGCATAACCCGTGTGTGGAGGACGGGGCGGAGTCTGGGCTCTGAGACTAGGACTGGGCCGAGTCTGGGCTCTGAGACCGGTTGACCTGCAGACAACTAGACTGTGAGCTCCTTGAAGTTGGACCTTCTTCCTTTTTTAACTCTTGAAAAACATTTTTTAAACGATTTTATTTATTTATTTGAGAGAGCGAGAGCATACAGAGGGAGAGGGAGAAGCAGGCTCCTCACTAAGCAGGGAGCCCGACTCAGGGCTCGATCCCAGGACCCTGAGATCAGGACCTGAGCCGAAGGCACATGCCCAACTGACAGAGCCGCCCAGACGCCCCTAACTCTTGAGAAATTTTGAAATACAGACTCTAACAAAGCTGCCCGTGCTGTTTATGTATAAAGAATGGCAGAACAAGTATCTCCATCTGACTTAATTTCCGACACCTCTGTCTGTCCCACACTACACTCCTCTCTGCCCAAGTAACCAGTCCCCAAATTTATTTTTCTTTATAGCTTTACTTTGTGTGTAAATATCTCTAAACAATAATTGTGTAGCGTTTCCTGTTTTGAGCTTGATGTAAGCGGATTCTGCTGCTTGTACTGACCCATGACCTCCTTTATTTGCTCATGGCACTGATAAGATTCCGCTGTGTTCCTGCTGGGTCACTCTGGGCCACTCATGTTCAGAGTTCTGTAGTACTCCATTGCGTGAGAAGACCACAGTTTATTTGTCCACTGTCCTGACAGTGGACATTTGTGTCGTTTCTAGTTCTGGCTTCTTCTTCTTCTTCTTCTTTTTTTTTTTTTTTAAATATTTTCTTTATTTATTGGACAGAGAGAGATCACAAGTAGGCAGAGAGTCAGGCAGAGAGAGAAAGGGGGAAGCAGGCTCCCCACTGAGCAGAGAGCCCGATGCAGGGCTGGATCCCCAGATGGACCCTGAGTTCACAACCTGAGCCGAAGACAGAGGCTTAACCCACTGAGCCACCCAGGCACCCCTCTTTTTCTTTTTTTTTTATTAAAAAATTTTTTTAAAAAATTTTTATTTATTTACTTGACAGAGGTCACAAGTAGGCAGAGAGGCAGGCAGAGAGAGAGGGGAAAGTAGGCTCCCCGCTGAGCAGAGAGCCCGATGTAGGGGTCGATCCCAGGACCCTTGGATCATGACCTGAGCCGAAGGCAGACACTTAACGACTGAGCCACCCAGGTGCCCCTCTAGTTCTGGCTTCTAGGATCCTTTGTTTATGCTCCTGCTATCCACATGCCAGAGTTGCTCTGGGAGGGAAATTCCTGGGCGCAGGATGTACCAGTCTGTATGCCTGCTGTCCTGTAGGACAGTTACTTTGATCTGTATCTTCGTAAACACTTGGTGGTTCTCGTACTTAAAATGTTTTGTCTGCGTAGTAGCATCGTTCACAGTGGCCCAGAGCTAGGAGCAACCCCAGTGAGCTGTGATGCATGAATGGGTAAACAGTATATGTATACAGTGGGCTGTAAGCCTTGAAGAAGAAGGAAATGCTGATTCCTTCCCCAACACGGATGAACTTTGAAGACCTTCCACCTAGTGAAATAAACTAGTCTCGAAAGGACACAGAATGTGTGGTTCCACTTACAGGAGGGACGTGGAGCGGTTCAGTTCGTAGAGACAGGAAGTCAGAATCGTGGCTGCTGAGGGCCGGGGAGAGCGGGCGTGGGGAATTCACCAAGTACAGAGGACCGGGTGGGGGGATGGGGAGCTTCTGGAGATGCTTGCCCAGCGGTGGGAGTGTCCTTGATGCCCTAGAGCTGTGCACCCGAAAATGGTAGATCTCATGTATATTTTACCACAATACAATTTTTATTTTGTCAGTTTATTTTGGGTGTGAAATGGCCTGTGTCTGTGGTTTTAATTAGCTTTTTCCTGGTTGCCGTTGAGGTGGGGCACCCTTCTGTACCTGTCCTGGCCCTTTGAGGTTTGTCTTCAAAGATGCCTCTTCGAGCGTCTTGCCCGTCTCTGACTGGGCGTCACCGATGTGTCTTCTGCTTACGCGGCGATGGCCCGTTGTCTCGTGTCACGTACCGGAGAGTCTTTCCTTCTGCCCCGCAGCGGCACTGCTGTGTTTGAGGCTGCCGTGGACACGTCGTCTGGTTCTGGGTGGGATTACGTTCCGGTTTTCTTTTTATCCCCGGCCAGCCCTGTGCTGACTGCAGCTTTTTATTTGGTCGTTTTTCCCCACAAAAAGGTACTGCAATACCATTCATCTGTCACACCGTTGGCCCATTTAAGCCCACAGTGTGGCGGCGCTCGGCCCTTCACAGAGCTGTGCGCCGTTGCCACAGCTTTGGAACATTTCATTGCCCCCAAAAGGATCCCTGTGTCCTGTCAGTAGTCGCGGGCGTGTCTGATCTTGCTCTGGGGGGGCGAAGGGGGGTAGGGGCATAAAAACTCCCCACCTCGGTGGATCTTCTGAAGTTTCTTGGTGATTCTGGACCATAAACTCATTTGTTATGCTCCACCAAAAACCAGGTAGGAGGTCTCACCAGAGTAGCATCAAGTCTGAATATCCAGCAGGGGGGAATTAATATCTGTCTCCCCTTTGTCCTCATGAGTGTCCCCGGAACGCTGTCTCCTCGTCTGTACAGAGCCTGGGACATGGGAGGTCCTCGCTCAGTGCTGGGGGCATGAATGACGAGACTTCAGCCTTGTTCATTTCAACCAGAGCCTTTCACAGAAGGGAAACCTTCGGTGACACTCTGTGACTCACGGTCACGCAGAATGACAGCCAGGAAGAGAAGCAGCTCAAGGGACTCGGTGGCTGCGGTCACGTCTCTGCCACCTGTTGCTAAGGAGATAATAGCCTCCTTTTCTCTAATAATGAGTGCTGCCCGGCTGCTTTAAATGTCATTAATTCGGTCTTATCTGGAGACGGCTGTCCTTCGGTGGGCTGGGTGTGATGTGAGCACGTGTTAACAGACATGTGTGTGTGTGGCAGCGCTCGTGGCTCGTGTCCTGCCCGGCCCAGAGTGCCCGCTGGGGTCACAGCACAGCTGGGAATTCCATCATGACTCGAAATTCCCAACTTCAGTAACCCGTGGCACCTGCATAGAGCCCACCGTCATTTTGGTGATCCAGATCAGCGGGTTAGATCCGATAAACTGAATGACTTGATGAAGCCTCATCGCACAGTATGTGGAGGGAGGGCCGGTCCGCCTGTCCTCCATCTCGGGGAGGGCCGGTCCACGTGTCCTCTGTCTCGGGGAGGGCCGGTCCATGTGTCCTCTGTCTCGGGGAGGGCCGGTCTGCCTGTCCTCCATCTCGGGGAGGGCCGGTCCACCTGTCCTCTGTCTTGGGGAGGGCCGGTCTGCCTGTCCTCCATCTCGGGGAGGGCCGGTCCACCTGTCCTCTGACTCAGGGAGGGCCGGTCTGCCTGTCCTCTGTCTTGGGGAGGGCCGGTCCGCCTGTCCTCTGTCTTGGGGAGGGCCGGTCCGCCTGTCCTCCATCTCGGGGAGGGCCGGTCCGCCTGTCCTCTGACTCAGGGAGGGCCAGTCTTCCTGTCCTCTGTCTTGGGGAGGGCCCGTCCGCCTGTCCTCTGTCTTGAGGAGGGCCGGTCCGCCTGTCCTCTGTCTTGGGGAGGGCCGGTCCGCCTGTCCTCTGTCTTGGGGAGGGCCGGTCTGCCTGTCCTCCATCTCAGGGAGGGCTGGTCCACCTGTCCTCTGACTCAGGGAGGGCCGGTCTGCCTGTCCTCCGTCTTGGGGAGGGCCGGTCCGCCTGTCCTCCATCTCAGGGAGGGCCGGTCCGCCTGTCCTCTGACTCAGGGAGGGCCGGTCTTCCTGTCCTCTGTCTTGGGGAGGGCCGGTCCGCCTGTCCTCTGTCTTGGGGAGGGCTGCTCCGCCTGTCCTCTGTCTTGGGGAGGGCTGCTCCGCCTGTCCTCTGTCTTGGGGAGGGCCGGTCTGTCTTTTCTTCCTGCACTTGTTCTCCTGCACCACGTGGAGGCTTCATCCATCAGCAGGGCCCTGGGCTTGCTGGTGCTGCCGCGAGCTGGTCCTTGTCCGGGCGGCCTTCCCTCAGCAGCGCCGGGGTCCCCTCTCCGTCTCTGCAGTGAAGGCCTGGACCGGATGCATGTTTTGCAGTTGCTTCTAAAGCTGTGCCTTCTTTTGAGAAACACAGAACCTTAAATCTCCCGCCTTCAGCCCCAACTCCTGGGGGTCTGGGAAGTCTTCCAGGGGCTGCTGTGGCTCTCTGGGGAGCCCCCACGTGGGTTTGGTTCTTTCTGAGGGGGTGCAGAACACACTGGTCAGAGGACGAACTTCCTCTGACCCGGCCTCTCTGATCTTGACCGGTGATAAGCCTCTCTCCGCCCCAGGTGCCTCATCAGTAGCGCGGAGGTGGTGTCACAGAAAGGTGTAGGTGAGATGACATTCGTACAAGCCATTTCCGTCCCGGGTAGACTGAAGGTCAAATCCAGATCTTCTGGTCCCGCTGTGGTTCTTTGCTTCCTGTCCTGTGGAGGGGATGAGGCAGCGGTGCCTTCGTGCAGGGAGCACTTTTGGGTCCTGACCCTCCGTCGGCATCCGGCTGGGTGTTGGAAATAGAAAAAGAGCACCCCCCATTGCTGCAGGAGCTCAAGGCCTCGTCCAGGCGCTGTGGTGTTTGGGCAAGAGCTGTGGTTTCCGGGTGCAGAGCCCCAGGGACAGAGGGCAGCCCACGGCTCTGTGCCTCCCGCCCCCCGACCTCGCAGGTGGTTCACGCGAGAACCACCACATCCCAGGCTGGGCCAGCAGCCTTCACAGCCGCGCGCCCCTGAGTGCCCTCGTTCTCTCCGGCAGAGTCTTCAGGATGAGTGTCCCTGACTACATGCAGTGCGCCGAGGACCACCAGACTCTCCTCGTGGTGGTGCAGCCTGTGGGCATCGTCTCCGAAGAGAACTTCTTCAAGATCTACAAGAGGATCTCCTCCGTGAGCCAGATCAGCGTGCGGGACTCCCAGCGGGTGCTCTGTATCCGCTACCGGCACCACTACCCGCCCGAGAACAACGAGTGGGGCGACTTCCAGACCCACCGCAAGGTCGTGGGCCTCATCACCATCACGGACTGCTTCTCCGCCAAGGACTGGCCGCAGACTTTCGAGAAGTTCCACGTGCAGAAGGAGATCTATGGCTCCACGCTCTACGACTCCCGGCTCTTCGTCTTTGGGCTGCGGGGAGAGATCGCCGAGCAGCCGCGCACCGATGTGACCTTCTACCCCAACTACGAGGACTGCCAGACGGTGGAGAAGAGGATCGAGGACTTCATCGAATCCCTCTTCATTGTGCTCGAGTCCAAGCGTCTGGACAGGGCCACCGACAAGTCCGGGGATAAGATCCCCCTTCTCTGCGTCCCGTTTGAGAAGAAGGACTTCGTAGGACTGGACACAGACAGTAGGTAAGTTCACCTGCAGGCCCGGAGGCCTCATGCTTGGCTTGCTTCCTGAGATCATGAAGGGAGAAGCAAGGGGTAGTATTTGATGTCACAAGGGGTAGGCAGGCGTGGGCCATGGTTTTCAGACTTCTAGAAACGGGACAGCCTTTGGTTAAGGGGAATCCTTTTAGGGTTAGTGGGTGTCCTTACTCCCGTTTCAGCCAGCCCTCCCCGTGGGACCCCCAGAGCTGCTGTCCACGACAGTCCCGTGGCTCTTGTGCACCGGAGGGTTGGCTAGTCTGAGCTGAGATGTGCTGTAAGGAAAGTGCTCATGAGGTATTGAGACTTAGTACGGAGAAAAGAAAATATTTTGTTAATCTTTTTACATGTCAAAGAGATCATAGTTTACATACATTAGGTTAAAGAAAATATTAAAATTGGTTCCAGGTGTTCCTTTGTACACTGGCAGCCAGAAGCTCTATGTACGCGGCTCCCATGTTATTCCGGTTGGGCAGCGCTGCCTCGTGCGCAGCTGGAAACTTCTCTTCCATCTCATCCCTTTGATTCGTAGTGAGGTGCTGGGCCTGGAGAGGCAGCCGAGCCAGGAGCTGGCCCAGCTGAGCTGTGGAGCTCCTGCCTCCGGGGCTGGGAACTGGGCACGGGTCAGGCCCTTCTTCCCAGCTGATAGCTCCAGGGTCCCAGTCCTCGCTGACAGCCAGCCAAGGCGAGCGCCACGGTGTCGGGCACGCTGCCAGGGACTTCCCAAAGAGCTCCTTCTGCCCATGGCCGTGTTTCTCTCTTCTGTGTGTCACGGGGGGCATCAAACAGAGCAGGGAAAGGCCAGGCCTCACATTTCCCCTGAGATGAAGTCAGCGGCTCAGCTTTGCACTGGAACTGCAGCATATCCCCTGTGCCCTTTGCTTCCCCTCTCTGTCCCCGGCGCTGCCTCCCTGTGCCGTGGCCACTGTGGTGTCCATGCACAGAGGAAGACGATGCGTAGGTTCCATGCTTCCCTGGAGGAGGTCCCCTTCAGCCAAGAGAGTGTGGGGCTTCATGACCGTGGGCACCAAGTCCCTCCTTCCCCTCCTATAGAATGTGGATGAGAGTCTTGCGGGCGAGGACTGAGTGACCTCATGTCCCGTGGGCACAGTGGCCCTGCAGAGCAGGTGCTTAGCGTGTTTCTGGAGTTTCCCTGAGGTCAAACACTGGCTTGCCATCTGTTGGTAAGTTGGAGGAGAAAATGTTATAGAACTGAGAAAAACAGGCCCAGGCCAGCCCTGCAAGGGGCAAGCACAGAATGGCCTAAGTCCCCTCCCTGGGGTGCTTCACAGGGTCCGTGCTGGTTTTCTTTCCTCCCCAGACAAGCCTGTGTGTGGCTAAGGGAAGGGCCTCTTACACCCATGATCCTGTATTCAGTCCTCGCACTGGCCCCGGGGTCAGGACGCCAGTGCTTCCCTTTCCCACCTTGGAGCTGGGGTGGGGAGGTGGGGGAGCCCGGGCAGCCGTGAGGGGCAGCCACGAGGGGCAGCCAGGCCTTCTCCAAAGCCTCCTGGTGACCTCCCCTCGCCACACGGGGCCAACACGCACTTAGCCCCTGCACCCCGCACCCCCGCAGTGTGGCGTGGGCTGGGACTGGCTGGTCCTGCCGTACAGACCAGCAACTGAAGCCTCGGAGGTGGCCAGGGGTCCTGCTCGGACCCTCTGCTACGTGAGGAACCGGGGGCATTGTTTGGTCATCGACTTCTTGGCTTTGAGGGTGCAGACCCACCGAGAATGCTGGCCCGTTCTTGCCGTTGGAAATCGATGCTCACGATTTGGCGGGAGTAACAAGCCCGGGGACTATGAGCCTGGCATGTGAGCATGTGAACATGGCTGCAGGCACGGGAGGTCCAGCTTTAGACGGAATGGCCCTCCCCGGGGGACCGTTCTGTTCGCGGCGAGCGTAGACTCTCAGCCAGCTTTGGAACTTGTGTGACGTAGTGACGCTGGTGACCTCAGATCAAATACACTGTCCCGTCATCCCTGCTGGTCCGTTGTTGCTCTCACTCGGCTACGGCGCTCTCGTTTTAACACACTGACTTGGTGCGGAGACAGAGCCCAGCTCTCTCCTGCCGCTCTTGGTAGGAGTGTCCAGCTTAAAAAGAGACCGAAGGTCGTAGCTCACAGGAAGCGTCTAGGTGAAGGCCGAGGTTTGGGTGGCGCACTGATCACGTCCGCAGGCCTGTGGCAGTTGTGGCCACGCTGGTCCCCACAGCCCCCCGTAACACGAGGTGCGGACGTATTTCACGGGAACGTTCTCGTGTGCCCCAGGCCTCGAAAGCCCACGGGAGATTCTTGGACAGGCAGCGTTGTAGCTGTCGAAGTTATTTTTGTTCTTGTGTATTTCTAATTTTTGCTTGTTCCTCTTTTCTTTCCTTTTCCTTTTTTTTTCTACCATACCGCCCTGTGAGTATGTTGTTGGGTCTGAAAAGGTAGGCTGTGAACACGCTGCATTGCAAGTAGCTAGATTTCCCCGTGTACTGCCTTCTCGCTGCCTTCACCGCTTGAAAAGCCAAAAACTGACTGCTGCCTCCATCCCTGTACCGCCCCGCCCATCTTTCCATTTTCTGATTTAAAAAATATTTTTCTTTTTAAAGCATGTGACCCCTTGATGTTTGATACCTGTTCAGATATTTGCGTTGGGGAGCGTGTTGGGTCTTACTTAGTATTTGGTGGCAAATGAGCCCTTATTAATCTTTTCTGTTTGGAGGACGTGGGATGCTTGTTGATTTCGGCGGCTGCACAGGGACTTTTCACGGGGTTTTTAACCTGGAAAGTCCGCGGCTGCAGAGCCTTGCTCGGTTCTGGCTGGGGAGCGAACATAGTAGGCTCGTGTTTTTAACCTGGAAAGTCCGCGACTGCAGAGCCTTGCTCGGTCCTGGCTGGGGAGCGAACGTAGTAGGCACGTGTTTTTAACCTGGAAAGTCCGCGGCTGCAGAGCCTTGCTCGGTTCTGGCTGGGGAGCGAACATAGTAGGCTCGTGTTTTTAACCTGGAAAGTCCGCGACTGCAGAGCCTTGCTCGGTCCTGGCTGGGGAGCGAACGCAGTAGGCTCGTGTTTTTGGCTGTTGCTGCGTGATGTGCATGACAGAGCTCGCGGGCCAGCGGCCGCCGGCGCGGGGTGCCCGGCTCGGGAGCGCGCTGGCCGCGGAGGGACGCTGTCGACGATGCGGTCCCCGGAGGCTTTCGCTTTCACCCCGAGCATGCCTTTTTCTTTACCTCACCTGAGCGCCCGTCCTCCGTGAAAGGGCAGAGGCTGTTCTACTATCTGTCTTTGCCCCGTTTATGAGGGCAACTTTTCTAGGTATCAGGAAAAAGGGGCCTTCTAAACAGCTAGTCGCTCTGGAGCTGTGGACGTGGGGACCTCTGGAACTGACCGTGGCCGCCTTTCTGCTCTAGCCAGGAAGCGTGCCGAGCCGTGTGTGTGGTTTGCCTTTGCAATCCTATGGCCCGTACCTGGCGCAGCCTTTCCTTTTGACCCCGTGTGGGTGGGAGCGCTGTTTCTGTCTTTGTTGGGTTCACGTCCATCACTGACAGGCACGTCACCAGTTTGCAGCCGTGAAACGCCAACATTTAACCAAGGTCGGGCCTAGAGGGAGAACCTTGGGCTGCCCTGCCTCCTTGTCCTTTCCCCCCGCCCCACTCACCCATGGGGAGAGTCCGGCCCCACCCCCGTGCGGGCCTGGCGGCCTTGTTTCTTCTTTTCTGCTCCCAGCTGCCTGCAAACACTTTCTTCCTTCACTTACTTTGTCTCAGGGGAGACGGTCTGGACCTTCTGAGAAAGTCCCTTATGGGCTAGGGTGGGGAGGACGAAGCCCAAGCAAGTGCAGGGACTGGAAGATGCGGAAATGCGGGCCGGGGTCCCTGTGGGGCTGGCCTGTTGCTCCACCGCCTGTGACAGTAGCTTTGCCAGGGCTGCTCCCGTCTCATCGGCTGGCCTCAGGCAGCAGGTGTCTTAACCGGGAGCTCCTCTAGACCTCAGACCCTTCCAAGTTCGAACGACCAGAGAACCGTGAGCCCCTTTTCCTGGGCCATCCTCTTGGCCTCTCCCTGTGACACTCACATGCCTTCCCCGGCGTCTGGTGCCAGGAGAGATGTCCCGCTCTTTGGCGGGCTCTGACAGCGCCCCCGTGCCGGGAGCCTTCAGTGTCCTGCGTGAGCCCTGGGGGACAACGCGGAGACGAGTCTTGTCCCTGACTGGTGTGGCGGCAGCAGTGAGGGGGAGAGGAAATCAAGTAAGAAACTCAGGGTTTTGACTTGAAGAGCCAGGGACGTGGCGGGGCTGACTGGGGGAAGACGGGGAGGCTCCTGCTAGGAGCTGGGTTCGAGAGTGAAATATTGGACGTGTGTTGTACACACCTGTTTGACGTTTGGGTGATGGTTTCCAAGAGGTGAATGGATTTGTGAGCCTGGAGCACGGGGAGGGAGTGGACTGGGGAGACGCGCTGGAGTCACAATGTGGCTTCTAGTTAGAATCAGGTGTGGGCGAGCTCCCCTAGCCGGTGTAGACTGCAGCGGGAGGAGGGTGGGGGCTGGGACCGGTGGGTTGCAGGACTTGGGAGGAAGCGGTTCTTTTCGGATTCTCCCACGTGTGAGGAACTACTGGTGTGTCCCACGGCCTCTACCATTAGGGGGATTAATACCAGGTTAAGGGTAGAAGGGGCAGGGCAGGGGTAATGTCCCAACAAGCCTCGCTGCCTGCGTCTGTCACCCGGCACAGCAACACAGGGGCAGTGTTCGTCCACCTGGCCCTGGGCAGGAGCTGAAGGTCGACAGTTGTTATCGGAGGAGGGAAGTGTGCGTGTGGATGCTGGGGTCGATGCTGGGTCTTCTCCCGATGCTGGGTCTTCTCCCCGTTGGAACGAGAGCACCCTGGGGGAGGGAGCCAGGCACCGTCCAGCTTTGGGGGAGCCCGGAAGTGCAGGTGGGGGAGCTGGTTTCGGGCTCCTGTCTCCCGTCTCAGTCTCCCGGGTGCATGTTCCTGAACTTCTGTTCAACTGATGAACTTCTGTTCAACTGACGTGGTTCTCTCCTGTGACTCTACAGTCAGGGCAGGACAGAGCCCCTGCTCGGTACCTTGTGTGGCCGCCAGAGTTAGAGGTGGTCACGGCGGTCCCGTGGAGCCTGTGACAGGCCTGTGAGGACCCTCGGATTCGGGCTGCGTTTGCTTTTTGTTCCTCCTTCCCTCTTCTCATTTTCTCCTCTTCCCAAATGCTCTCAGAGAGGCCATGGTCTTTTTATTTATTTATTTATATTTAATATTTTATTTATTTATTTGACAGAGAGACACAGCCAACAGCGAGAGAGGGGGCATGAGCAGGGGGAGTTGGAGGAGGGAGAAGCAGGCTGCCCCTGGATGCGGGGCTGATCCCAGGGCCCTGGGACCATGACCTGACCTGAGCCGAAGGCAGCTGCTTAAGGAGCACCCTAAGCGCCCCGAGGCCATGGTCTTAATAGAGGGGATGGACAAAAACTCAGTAACAATGGTGTCGTGTTTGGGGGGTGGGCAGCCCCAGCTGGCAGCTAAGGGACACTATGAGGGGGATTTCCAGGAGACAGGGCTCTGCGTTGTGTTCTGAAGACAGACTGACAGTCCCCAGGTAAAGGGGCCAGGGAGGTGGCTCAGGTGGCAGGAGCAGCCCGGGCTGGGGCGGGAAGCTTGTGTGGTGGGGGCTGAGGTCAGTGCCCGGTGTGGTGCGGTCGGTGCCCCAGGCTTCAGTGGGGAGGCTGCTCGGAAGACCCTGGAGAGGACCTGTCCTGCAGGGCTTTAGAGGAACTTGGTTTTTATTAAAACTGACAACAGAGGGAGGCAGTGAAGGGTGTCAGTGGGGAGTGGCCTTTCGGAGAGGGGTTAGTGGTTTTGTTGTGCAGAAAGAGGGAGTTGGGATGGTTGGATCGGTTCAGTCCAGTTGAGACCATCCATTCATGTGTTTATTCGTAACAAACAAGTTTCTGAGTGTCCAGGGGAGCAGGATGTACTTGCCTTTTCGGAGCTCACAGATGTCAGAAGTTGATTCAGCATGGGGTGTTCTAGGAATGCAGCCGGGGATCTCAGAGTGCAGAGGCAGGAGGCAGGGAGGGCTTTCTTGAGAAACTTTCGGTGGAAATAAGCCCTAAGGAGAGTGTGAAGGATTAGGCAGGAGGTCACTGGGGACCCTGGTAAGCAGGAAGGTGAAGCTGTAGAGTGCAGGGCAGCGGGAGGAGGGGAGGCAGGGGCGGCGGGAGGAGGGCTAGAACTGTGCTGGGTGTTTGAGGCTGGGGAGTGACCTAATCAGATTTACCGCTTGGGAACAGCCCCCACCCTCAACCGTGTGTGTGTGTGTGTGCGCGTTTGTGCGCACGCACGTGCAGTAGGGACATGGCGGAGGGACCCTACAGAGTGGAGGTGTCCAGTGGGGAAGGCAGGGCAGTACAGGGCGGTGTTTCTTACAGGGTGGGGAGGGCTTGCTGGTGGGGGGGGGCATCCTCACAGTGCCGCAGGGCAGGGCCAGAGACTGGCCTTTCCTCTTCTGTCTCTCCCCTGCCCTACGGGACAGTCTTAGTTCAGCCAGTACTGGGAACGGGGTGCCGAGTCCCAGAGCCAGAGCGTGGGGAGAGCTCATCACTTAGGTCTGGAGACTTAACTCCGTGTCGAGGGCTGTCAGTAACGTTCACTTCGCTGGAAGCTTCGCGTGTCCTGGATTTCCACGGGGGTTCTACTCTTGATGTGATTGCTTCCTGAGAGTGGAAATTTAACACAGCTGCTATTTTTCTTGGAAAAAAGCTTATCTTTTAAGAAATTTAATGTTTAAAACAATAGGAATATTTCAAAAACGGTAAAGGAAGGTTTGGTATAGTTTCTTTGGTTTCTGAGTAGATAGAAGCCTTTGCATTATCTAAGGCCGTTTCCTTGCCGGTATTCAAGGAGCTGTTGGTGACGCCCGGTCCCACCTGCTCAAAGCATTACTGGCGCCTGCTCTGATGGACTGGAGGTCGAGGTCTTGTCTGCCTACGCCAAGTGGCCTTTGATATGCCTCATAGCTCTCTTCATAAAGTAATAATGGGTTTGAGGTTAAGAAAGTGGAAGATAATTGATTTTATTTTGAAGAGCTGAAACATCAACTTTCTTGGGCTGATGTCATGGAAAATTTACGGAGGAAAATCCTAAGTCTAGTGTTGCTAAGTGAAATGCACAGCGGAAGTCCCACGTTCCTGTCCCTTCTAGAAAATAACTGGGCAGGTGTTTGGGAAGTCAAGACCCTTCCAGCTCCCACACTGGCCATGATGGCTGCTGCCTTTCAATTATAGAGCCTCAGGTTGCTTTCGTAGCCTTTTTGGGTCGAGGGAGAGTCGAATAGTGCTTTGCTGGTGTGCTTTGGGGGCAGAAGTGGTGCACCAGCCGTGACACGCGTCTGTGCATTGTGTTTTGTAGACACTACAAGAAGCGGTGCCAAGGGCGCATGCGCAAGCATGTGGGGGATTTGTGCCTCCAGGCCGGGATGCTGCAGGACTCCTTGGTGCACTACCACATGTCCGTGGAGCTCCTCCGCTCCGTGAATGACTTCCTGTGGCTTGGAGGTAAGATCATCTCACATAGACAGCACGTATGCAATGAGAGCAACCGTTACTTGAAATAAGAGAAAACATAGAAAAGTGGTTCTAAAAATGAAGGGTGTGGGAGGAGAAGCAGTCGGCTGTCTGGTTGCTGTGGGGGATCGTCTGGGTAACTCTGCCGCCTTGTCTGCTGCCGGGTCTCCTTACCCCCCCATCCCCCTCCCCACTGCACCACCCCCCCCCCCCCGCCCAGCCCCACGCTGACGTCCTGCTGGCCCCTGCATGCACTTTCCCCGACAGTGTGCTGCTTTTCCTTGTTCCTCTGGGTTCTCTTGGGTTTGTTTTTAAGCACGTCTTGCCCTCTGCTTAGAATGTCGCCCCCGCCCCCCCCCTTGGTCATCTCTCTCCCTCATTCTTCAGAACATCGTCTGTACATTAGCTGGTGGACAGATCAACTGCCTATGGTACGCCCATTCAGTGGAATGTTCATAAGACATGAAAACGTTGGACAGTTAGGGGCTCCTGGGGGGCTCAGCCGTTAAGTGTCTGCCTTTAGCTGGGGTCATTATCCCAGTGTCCTGGGATCTAGCCCCGTACTGGGCTCCTTGCTCAGCAGGAAGCCTGCTTCTCCCTCTCCCAC
Source organism: Meles meles (assembly GCF_922984935.1). Lineage (NCBI taxonomy): Eukaryota > Metazoa > Chordata > Mammalia > Carnivora > Mustelidae > Meles > Meles meles. The sequence continues at coordinate 3,231,578 of NC_060066.1, forward strand.
TCCCCCTGCATGTGTTCCCTCACTCGCTGGGTTTCTCTCTGTCAAATTAAATAAGTAAATCTTAAAAAAAAAAAAAAGAATATGTTGGACAATTAAACAAAAGGGAAAAAGGACGTGCAGGTGGAAGGTGACGGCACGGGGATATGTCAGGAACAGGGTCGTACCACGGCGTGGTGACGGTGGCCACTCCGCCCGTCTGGGTGAGCCCGAGTAATTGTACGGAACAGCCGAATCCGCACGTGGTACACCCGACACGACTGTCTCGTCATCTGTGCGCTGCAGCTCAGGACATGAAGGACGCAGAGCTGCACGAGGTCCAGGTGCCCCTGCAGCGTGGGCGAACCTGACAGCACCACGTTAGGTCAGGGAGCTGGACACACAGGGCTGCCTCTTATCTGGAATGTCCCCAGAAGTCAGAGGACCGATGACTGGCTTCCAGGGACTGGGCAGAGGGGCGTGTGCATGCTGATGGCTCTGGGGCTTCCCACAGGGAAGGGGTGATGAAAACCCATCCTGAGGTCCTGAATGAGACGGTGTGAAGGTCCCACACCTGTGAATGGGACAGCGCTCCCCCCGCCCCGTGGTCATGCCCTGTGAGTTACCTTTCAATGTCAAACCCTCCCCAGCACATTAGAAACCTGCTTCAAAGCAGTGCCTTCTCCCAGCCCTCCAGGCAGGTGGGCCAGCGGTGTCTTGCGAGGCCTGCCTGTGATGGAGCTTGCCCTCTGTGCTGGAATTGTGTGTTTACATGTGTTTTCCCTTCGGGGACCCCCTCCTGGGGGTGGCGTGGGAGGCACGGTCTCTGCGTGTCCATAATCCAGGTGACCACACGCGTCCCATCAACGCTGTTAGAGAAACGTGTGAGTGCAGAGCCAAGTAGGTTCTTTCCTGGAGGATGAGTCAGGCGGCCGGGCAGCTGGACTGCAAGTCCGAATGAAGAAACGAAGTCAGTTCTTCGATAAATGTTTAGCAATGTGCTGTGGGGCACTTTAAATGCAAGACCTTCTTAAAATGGACGTCTGTGTGTTTCTTTTTCCTAGAGATTTTATTGGACAGAGAGACGCAGTGAGAAGGGGACACAAACGGGGAGTGGGAGAGGGAGAAGCAGGCTCCCCTCTGCTCAGGGAGCCCGATGCCAGGCTGGATCAGGGTCCTGGGATCATGACCCGAGTCGAAGCAGACACTCAATGATGGAGCCCCCCCAGGCGCCCCTTAAAAATGGGTTTTTCCATTTCAGAATGTGGTTTCTCAAGGAGGCTAGAGATTGGGTGGTAGACTGTATCCGTACCCCAGCGAGCCAGAGCGCCAAGGCCCTGGCAGCAGACACTTCCGCAGGAAGAATGGCCCCCGCTCACGTGGGGGGCCACCGAGTGATAAGCCGCGTGGGCGGGGTTCCTGGGGCCAGGGTGCGGATGGCCGCTTTCTCCCGCAGCCTGTCCTAGGCCTGTAGCGCTCTCCCACAGGCTCCGCGACCCGCGGCTTCGGAGGTGGTCCCGGGCAGCCGCAGACAGGAGAGCCTGGCTCCCTCGCGTCCAGCGGACGCTGAAGACATTTGTGAGAGTATAAAACGGCGCTGCTCTGCCAGCCAGCTTTTGTTTTGGGAGATAGTGTTCATGAGAGTGGAACCCGGAGTCGGCTTCCTGTGATGTCAGATGGCGCGAACACGTATTTGGATGTTTTCTTGGTTTTATTTTGAGATGGGGTGAGCATCTGTAGGTGTGCTCGGCTCAGATGCAAGGTCTTTCTGAACCTCGGTGATTTTCCACGGCGTCGAAGGGTGCTAAGACCACGAGGCTTGAGGACCGCTGCGGAAATGGGGCGGGCACTGAGGCAGGACGCGGCAGGCATGTGGCTGTGACCGTCCACGCAGAAGAGCAAAACGAGGTTGCCTCTGAGGAGGAGACAGGCTCGCGGGTGTCGGCCCCGAGGGTGCCAGGGGCATGTAGGGTGTGCGATGGGACGGGGCGTCGCGCTCCTGCTTTGCTGGTCTTGTTTTGGGTTATTGCCAACGGGGGCATTTTCTGCCACCCAGCTCCGTGGCGCTGGAATTGGGCACCCAGCCTGCCTCCCGGTGAGCGCTCAGCTGCCGGTCAGAGGGACGAGCTGGCCGGCCCGAGGCTCGCGTGTGCCAGCCTCCCAGTGAGGCCTGGCGTCTCCCCAGAGGGTTTGGTGTTGCCAGCGTGGGCCGGCGCTGGGGAAAGGCGATGGTGGCACGTTCCTGTCTGTAAGCAAACCAGTGATCTGTAGCTTCCATCTTTGTTTTGGGGGAAAATGGGCATTTCCGCATAACTGAGCTGTTCGGCTCGTTCTCAGCCACTGCAGTCCGAGCGCGTGATGGACACTCACGTGACTGACCGTGCTTTTCTTCCCACACCCAGCTGCCCTTGAAGGGCTGTGTTCCGCTTCTGTCATCTACCACTACCCTGGCGGGACTGGGGGCAGGACTGGAGCGCGGAGGTTCCAGGGCAGCTCGCTTCCTGCGGAGGCAGCCAACAGACACCGGCCAGGTAAGCGCTGCTTGGGCCTCCCGCCCAGACTCACTCCGGGTGGTAAGCAGGGGGGCGGGGCTCGCGTATTACGTTTCCCTCTGGGTTACACCTGAGAAGTGTTCAGATAAAACATGATGGTTGAGTCACGAGTCTTGCGTGAGACTTTTCTTCCGCTTTTATTGAACATTGAGCTTATGGAATCTTACTGTTCATGGATGGCAATGATTGGTTGATTTCTGGAACACTTGAATGAAGTTTCTTGGTAGCCTGACCTCAAAGTTCTCTGCTGGGTGTTTTTCTTAATTTTGTGTATTTAGGGAAGCTGGTCCCAGATACTGACTTCAACAGTGAGTTCAGGGCCTGGGCTCTTCCTCACTTTCTGGTTTGATGAGGTTCTCTTAACACTGTGCTCGAGTTCCTTATGTTAGTCAGCACCGGTGAGGAGTAAAATGTCTTTGGAGGAGCAGAGTCATGAGTGCTTGTCCCATGAACTTGACCCTCTGGCCCTTAACGAACGACCTGCAGCCTCGGTCGTGAAGGTAAGAACAAAGATCCCACAGGTCAAGGCTTTAACACAATTGCTAGGCGTGTTTTGATCGATGGGATGTTTGGGCACCTTCCCCCCAGAGAGAAAGCCCCGGGTGGCTAATGCGTGTTGGCTGGGGAAGTGGCCTGAGTACGTGGCCTCCCGAGTTAGCCCTTCTCCCATGGCCGGCAGAGAGTGTAGAAGGCGTTTAGTCGCCGGTTTCCCGGGGCTGTACAGCTGGAACCGGGCGCATCTTTTGTAGGACTGCTTCAGGTGGGTCTGTACTGGTTCTGGAAGATTTATTTCGTCCTTCTTCAGCACGGCGTGCCTCACGATTTCCGTGGTCCCCAGCTGCATGTGGGGAAGGGGGAAGCAGGCTGGGAAGGGGTGAGAGGGATGCGGAGTCTGAGGCCAGGTGCGCCTCCCTCTCCTGTGCTTGGACGCTGACTGGGGTGGGCTGTGGGGGTGCCGGGCCTCCTCTTGGCTGCAGTCTTGCCCGCCCTGCTGTGGGGCCCCACGTCTCCCCCCCACAGGCTTTGCTTCCTCCTGAGAAGACTGGCTCGTGCTCTCTCTGGGAGCCTTTTGTTGGAGGGGGTGGTTTCCCCCGTGATCTGAAGAGTTCTACTGTGTTGAGACTGTTCTACGGATATGATTAGTGAGACTCTGTAGACACTTTTTAGAGAAATGTTTCATTTTTCCCCTTTGCTGCATGTAGGCAAAGAAAAGGTTTAGAGTTTGTTTGAAACGCTGCTTTGTCTGCAGTAGAGAAGTGTCTGTCCTTAGCTCCGCAGAGTGTAAAGGGCTCAGGCTCGCCAACTTTTGGCGACAGCCGATGGCAGTGCGGTGCGGTAAAGCCCAGGCCAGGGCAGACGGCACGCCGGTCCCGCTTCACTTCCCTTCGCGCAGAGAGGGGTCCACGTCTGTCGCCGCGCTCCGTCTCACGAGTTGGTTTATCTTGGACGGTGACTGCAGGCTTGTCTGTCTGTGGCCCCTCATCTTATAGCAGGTGAATGGCATCTGCTGTCTGGTGAGGACCAGGCGGCCTGATGACGTAACGTTCTCCCCGAGTTCCTTCCTCAGCGGCAGAAATGCAGGTGCCACTCACTGTCAGCTTCCCTTGTAGGGTTCCATGAAGGTGTGTGAGACGCACATGTGGAGGGCCTGGACTCGCCCTCCGTGGCCCTGGAACACTGTTAGCGGCCACGGCAGCCAGAGCGTTAGTGTGGATGGTAGGAATTCGCGCGTTTGGATTTCCAGCACGTGTCCTCCCATCGAGTTTCTGTGGTTGCAAAAGAATTCTGTAGTCCCCACACCCCCTTTTGCTTTAGTTCTCCTTTTGTCTGCAATTTCCTTTTTAAAGTTTCTTCATATCCAAAAGTTAGAGGCCACAGATTCTTTTTTTTCTTGGAGACTTGTGTGTGAACCTGTAAGTCTGTATAATAAGTGAGCAAAACTTGGTTTATTAAAAAAAAATCCCCAGTTCATTCTGCAATCAATCTGAAAAGAAATGCTCATTGACTTGTAGATGTTTCTCCTCTGGGGTTACTTCTACTCTTTGGCCTGTCTTAGTTTGTTCATCATTATCAACAAAATAGCTACGGATTATTCCCTACCTGCCTGGCCAGGGGCTGTGCTCAGTGCTGTCCTTGCGTCCTGCCTCCCGGCCGGTGTGCTGTGGCACATATCCGTGTCCGCTCTGTGCATGTGAGGGATCAAGGCTGAAAGAGATGGAAAGAGATGCGTCCCTGGCCCCAAAGAGTCACCGGCTCTTCGGGAAGTACAAGACACTTAGACTGCCTGCAGTCGGAAAACAGCTGTGACTCTACGCGTCCAGGTTGGCGTAGCTCTGGTGGGCGCTGCTAGGGTGCGAGACGCGAGGACTAGGAGCTCGCTTTGCTGCTGAGTGCTGCAAGGACAGACTGTCTGGGCCTCAGGCCCCTGAGAGCGCAGGGGCTGGACTGGATGCCCAGGACCCCTTCCCGCTAAGGTTGGTTTCCATGAGCCTGTGTCTTGTTTAAGGCTCCAGATTAAGTGCAAACACAGCTCCCCTTCCTACAGCAGAGTTTCGTAGTGCTCACTCGGCCGTCGGTGAGGTCCCTGAGCAGCGTCTTTAGCAACCTCACCAACCTTTTCTTAGCGCGGCCGAGTTTGGCCGCCCCTTTCCCAGCAACTCGGAGCGCCGCTCTGTGGCCATAGGTGGCGCTGTTGCACCTTTGAAAAGTCCAGTTTCCCGTTCCTGAGACTTCAACGTTCCTCTAACTGGGTTTTTGTTTAATGCTTTGGAGTAGTACAGAGTCCATTTTGTCTGGGTGCTCCACTTATTCCTTGTTTTTATTCCGTCACCTCAGTGTGAACGTTTCAGCTGCGTGAACAACGGGGAAACTGCTCTTCCTCCGGTGGTAGAGACCCGTCAGCCAGGCTCTCGTAAACGAGGTAGAAACACTCCCTGGACGCGGGAGAACGCGGAGTCCCCGGGTGTTCATCAGTGGGGGGTGATTTGCTTGCAGGGACCAGGACTCGTGTTTTGATCGGGTAGGAGTGTGCGCGCCATACTTGCCGGTGGGAACCCGAGTCCATGCTTTCCGAGTCTTCTCCTCCTCCGAGGAACAAGGATGCTGATGTCCGCTCTGCAGAATTGGGAGGATCAGAGAGAAATCTGTGAAGTGTTTAGCACAGTGGTTATCTCATAAAAGAGCTCGTGAACTTGGGCTGTTTTTCTGCACGAAGCCATCATTTTATAGTCTTCGGGGGATTGCTAAGGTTTGAAATATGAAATGATGGTTTTAGGAAGCAAGATGCAAGTAAGAATGAGGGCACGGTTTGAGGAGAGTCAGCAGTTCCTGTGCTCAGACTTGTGCAGCGGCACCGGAGATGGGCCCAGTATGTGTCGCTCTGAACCCAGAAGTCACAGAAGTTTGGGTTAATTAGCGTCTCTCGGGGCTGCAGGGGCCCACTCATTGCACTCCTGTTTTCCCCACCGGCCAGCTGGGAGACAAGATGGAAGAGGAGGCAAGTGGAGACAATGGACACCTTTAATACTGATAAAGCCCCATTCTCCACGAGCTTTAGGGATGCAGGAGAATGGGTAGTTCGTACCAATCACCCTCACAGTTGTGCCCATCTTACAGATGCGGAAATCGAGGCACAGGCAGGGTAAGCAATCTGACCAGGCTCACAGAGCTAGCAAGTGTCAGAGCAGGGGTCTTGGCTCCCAGAGGCTGGCTTCAGGGTGTCAGTCTGTTTGTAGATCAGCAGGGGCGGCCATCCGTGGGTCAGGGCTTGGCCAGTCTAGAAAGAGTGGCAGAGGGAGAGTTCCATGAGTGTTGACCGTGAGAGTCACCGTGATTGCCACCGTGATCAGCCTTGATCGCTCGTCTACGCAGCAGGTCTGTCCCCGTAACAGAAAGGGAGTCCCAGTTAATTCAGGAAAACCTCTTCCTGTTCAGCTTCTGTCCGTGCTCACCACGTCACCTCCTGCCTGTGATAGGGCCGTTGAGGAGCAAAGTGCTGATTGTTGAACTGTGATATTTTGGTCTGATTGATGATTATGTCTTCTATTGCATTAGTGAGTCCAACCTCCACTTCTCGTATGTGAGTCTCTTAGGAGTTTGGTTAATGTGGAATCAGTCTGTTGGGGCCTGATGATGCTGATAATCCCATCCCTGAGCACCTCGAGGTACTTCCGCCCATGGAGACCTGGCTGGAGGTCACCCTGTCTCTCACCGCATGATTTCTTCAGACAGCACTGTTCCCCCGTCCCCACCCGCATAAGACAAGGGCCCTTCCGACTAGGCCAGATAATAGACAGCGAAGTCTATGGGCTTCTCCTCCCACTCAGAAAACTCTCAGTGCCTAGAAGGGAGCTAACGAAAGGCTTCCAGCAAGTCCACTTAGAGGTTAAAGTCCATTTGGGAAAAGCTGCCCATTTTTATTCGCAGCTGAGCTTTTCCTCTGGTGTTTGGAAAACTGCGCCATGTGGCTTACTGACCGCCGTTAGACTCGATGATGGGGATTTAAAAGGCAGGAGAGGGTGGTTTCTGGCAGTCCATCCACACCAGTGAGAAGCGAGAGTCGGCCGCCTATGTGAGCCACAAGACAAAGATTTTTACATGTTGAACAAGAGAACTTTGAAAGCTCTGCCTTCGGGGTGCCCTTAGTATGGGGCCGAGTTCATCACTGGATGAGCCAAGAGGTCAAATAACCCGTGATGGGGAGAATGACTGAGCAGAGCAGGGAGGAGTCCCAGCCACGCCCCCTATTTCACAGGTATGGCGCCGTGTAAGGTATCTGACCAGGTTTCACACTCATCAAAGTTTCTAGGGTTATCTGGAAACCCCGCATGCCCCAACGGTCCAGGCAGCTGAGTGTCCCCGCAGGGCAGGTCTGTCTGCACAGTCCCGCGGCGTGGAGGTCGGGGCAGAGTGATGGTGGGGCTGGCTCCTCTGACCGCTCTCCCCTCCGCAGCCCTGTGGCCTTAGTCATCGCTGTCTCCCTTGCAGGGCCACTCGGAGAGTCACACGCGCTGGTTGTCAAACATGCTGCTTGGCGTGTGGTTGGTGTTCAGCGGAAAGCACCTGTTTGTTTATTATAATCCTGCCTTCTAGATTACAGTGAGTTCTTATCTGCATTTAAATATAGACATGGCAATACGCAAAGTAGCTCTTAGGACTGTGGCACCCATTCTAGACGTAAAGGATTGAGTAACCGCGCTATCTCAATAAGAATTCCTATCGCTGGGACATACCTTCTTGAATCTTGCTAACATGTTTACAAATGGTCCTAGCTAACGATAAACACAACTCTTGGAACCAGTACTTCTCAGGGTGTGTTTTGCCATCATGGGAAATTGTATTCTGCAGAGGAGGCTAATTGGATCGCAGGGACACTTGGGTGGTCGGGCAGATGATGGAGCTGCTTTTTTTTTTTTGTGCTTCTTGGCCATGGCCACATTTTTTTTTTTTTTTAAGATTTTGTTTATTTATTTGACAGAGAGAGATCACAAGTAGGCAGAGAGGCAGGCAGAGAGAGAGGGGGGGAAGCAGGTTCCCTGCTGAGCAGAGAGCCCGATGCGGGGCTCGATCCCAGGACCCTGAGATCATGACCTGAGCCGAAGGCAGAGGTTTAACCCACTGAGCCACCCAGGTGCCCCAGATGATTGAGCTTCTTGATAAAAACGGAGGGAACTCTTTTGTGTTGTACCCTCTAAGAACTGGGAATCCAGTTCTGGGGATGGTGCCAAGTTCCTTGTGATGACTTTGCCCTCCATTCCAAGCTATGGGCATGTATTTGCACAAATTATTACTCCTTTGTCATTGGGCTTATCTGTGGGAATAAGAAATTCTCCTACTTGATTAAGGAGGTTGGGGGAGTGTGTGCTCGGTGGGGTGGGAGGGTAGGAGGCAAGAGGCCCTCCCCGGTGCAGCGTGTGAGTAATGGCCCCTGTTTTTTCTCTCCTCCTAAAGCAAAACGGCACTAACCGGTGGTACGCTCGTCCTCAGAATTGCTCTCCTCATCGGATAGAAGTGCCTCAGATTTTCCAAGGCGATGTGAATCATGAAATGTGATTAGTAGTTGTCTTTGAAAGTAGTTTTGTTTTCCAAGTAAAAGACCGTAATCTGTTCTTTCTTCCAGGGGCACAGGAAGTTCTCATTGATCCAGGTACATGATCTATGTGCTTAGTTTCTTTTGGTTCTTTTTTTAAGTGCTTGTTTCATGGTGGTGTGAATGAATGGTCAAAATTTCTGGATTGTGATCTTTAGAACATTCTGATTTAAGTAACTTTAAATCAGAACTGTCAAAAACCTGATTATTGTTTGGTCCTTGTCTGATGGGCCACTCTGTTGATTTATGTTGTCTGTCGAACAGGGGAATTCTTCCTCCAGCATGGTTAAGTGAATGATTTGCAATGATTTAAAATTCTTTGAATGCATTGAGCATGCTTGTCCAGTTAATTTCGAATTTATTCGACTCTGCTCTGATTTTGTGGTTTGTGCCCTCTCAATGTGAATTTCAATTCTTGATTGCATCTTTGTATATGTATTCTTAACAGAGAAAGAAATTTTGTGTGTTTTACAGAAGTGGGTTTTCTTTTCTTAATTTCTGTCATTAATATAGCAAAATCTCTTTTACTGCTGTGCCTAATTATTTCATAATGAGCTCTATTATTTTCTGGGTTAATTCGAATCAACGACAAAAGGTAAATGAAAAGAAATGAAAACTTCTTTCTTTTGAAGAACAGAAAGCAGACAGTCGCGTTAATAAATGTTTTGTGACCAGTGCATTTATGTCCATCTCATTGTGTATCTCCATTCTGAAATGAAATAGCTTCAGGTTTGTGGATTCTTGTTTTAACATCTGTGTTGAATCCTTCCTCTAGACTGATGTTTTCTTTCGCTCTTTTTTAATTTAAAAAATCCCCCCCCTTAGTTTATTGGGGCAAAATTGACATACAGTGGTACTAGTTTCCTGTTAGGGTTTATGGAAGGTATAGATATAGAGAAAGGAAAGCAGATGGCTTTGCTTTGTTTCCAGGAGACCTGAGTTGGTGATGAGAAAATAATTTGGGGTTGGGCTGAAGAACCGAATGACACCCCCTCCCCCCAGCTGAAAGAGATGAACAGTTAGATCAATGTTGGCTGCATTGGTATTTGGCCAATAGAAGTTGCTGAGTCCAATCTGGCTAGTTATGCCTGATGGAAAGTACTGAGTTTTACTGTGTTGACCACTACTTGCAGGAGAATTAGATGTTTACACCAAGTAGAAGTGGCTTTTAGCTATTGGAAAACCAGTCATGTATTGAGATAAAAAAAAATACATCTTTTTTTATATCTGAAACTTTTCAAAATAAGGTTGAATGGAGAGGAAACTGAGTTTAGAGTATTGCGGGTAGAAGGGGGAGGCGTCTGCAGGCTTTGTTGTATGGGAATGTGTGGGGATCCTGCTGTAGAGGTTGGAGCTGGCAGGAAAGAACTGGCCAACCAGCATTGGGTGTCTGAGGGCATCTGCAGGCTTCCCAAGTTAGAGAAACATGGACTTGATCTTTGTTCCCGAGGAGAGCAAGTGCAATATCAAGGTTCTTCTCTCCCCCTACCTTCCAGTTCATGACACTTGTGCCTTCTGGCCTCTGCTCATGGGGGCTTTTGTGCCAGGGAAGACTACAGCCTCTTCCTCACTTACTAAGGTCTGACTCTCAGGCATTAGACTTGAGGGCGTTCAGAGCAGGTCTCCCAACACTGTGTCTCTTCGGCATGTGGAATCTTTTGAGCTGAAGGCAGTTGGAACTCCGTGGGATCCAGAGAAACATTCGTCCCTCCCTTAACTACCCAGAAGAATCTCAGTTTGGTGTCTTTCCCAGAATAAGAGTTATTACTGGAGATGAATTTTATTTGAATTACCCAATGAATGGCAGGGTGGATACCTAATTACCAAAATGTACTTTTCCTCTTATTGCCCTGTGAATTGTGCTCCTCCCTTTTAAAACGCCAAGCTTATCCCATTCCTTAGCTCAGGATGCATAGATGCCCTCATTTTACCTGTCTTTGTACCTTCATGTAGGTGAGGTTCCCAAATAAATTAAATTTGATTTTCTGTTAATTTGTCTCAGGTCAGTTTAATTCTTAGACCAATCAGAACAACCTTTGAAGGGTAGAGGAAAATTTTTCCTCTGCAACAGTTTCTTTTCTGCTGTTGAAACCCTGGCAAATGGGTTGGTAGGGAATCACTTCGTAACTGCCAGGAGCAATGTGGTATGATTCTCCTTAGTCTCTAAATCTGAACACTGAACGTTCTCTTCAGGGTTATAAAATTGTTCCATCCCTTAGAAAACCCATCCATATGAGGTTTTGACAGAATTGCATCATTCCATTTTATTTTTAGAAACTTAAATGGATATACTCTTCAAAACGACCTGTTTCAGAATTTTTTTTCTCCCTGCCTGCTTTTCCTACAACTTTTTCAAAGACCAGAAGGGAAAGAGTTTGACAGTCTTTGGGTGCTTGCTCCAAAGTTTGTTTTAAGACCCAGGCTTCTCCGCTAGTCATTTCTGGCAGCGAGGCTTCCGAGACTTGATCAACATTTGAAACAGAATGCTGCATGGCGTCAGAGTGTTTTCTTTCTTGTCACTTCTGAATATGCCCTGTCCATTCAGCAACTGTTTCAAGGGAAATGATTTTTTTTGGCCAATTTCAGTTAATTCAAATCTGCTTTCCCATTTTCACATTGAGGGGATTTTCTTCTGCCTATAATAAAAATAAACAATTTGTGCTCACTGTGTGAAGGCACTGTTCTAAGTGCTTTTTTTTTCTTAAACAGCTAGAATACAATCTGCCCCTTTAAAGTACACAATTGTCTGGTTTTTGCAATATTCCCAGAGTTGTACATACATGACCAGAGCCACTCTTAGGGCATTTATCACCGCAGCAGGAAGTATCATGCCCCTTAGTGTTCACTCCTCACTCAGTCCCAGGCAGTCACTCATCTGTCTCTGTGGATTTGCCTGTTCTAGACATTTCATGGAAATGGAGTCATACAACAATGTGGTCTTTTGTGACTGTTCTCACTTAACACAATGTCTTCAAGGTTTGTCCGTGTTGTAGCATGAATCAATACTTCCTTTCTTTTTACTGCTGGTAATATTGTTCCACATGAATAGACCACTTTTTGTTTTCCCGTTCGCCAGTGGATGGGCATCTGGTCTGTTTCCACTTTATGGCTGTTACCAGTAATGGTGCTGTGAACATTCAACAAACACGTTTCTGTGTGGACGTATGTTTTCAGTTCTCTTACGTTGAAGCCTAGTAAATAGAATTGCTGGGTCATATGGTGACTCAGTGTTTAACTTTTTGAGGAGCTGCCAGATTGTTTTCCAGAGTGGCTGTGCCATTTGATGTTCTCACTGGTGGTGTACGAGACTTCTAGTTTCTCTGCGTGCTTGCCAACACCTATTATTACCCTTTTGAGCACAGTCGCTTCAGTGAATGTGAAGTGATGTATCTCATTGTAGCCGTGTTTCGCCTTTCCCTTCGAGCTAATGACACTGAGCATCTTTTCATTGTGCTTATTGGCCATTTGTTTATTTTCTTAGGAAAAACGTGCGTTCGGATCCTTTACAGGCCATTTTTTACTTGAGTTATTTGTCTTTTTGTTACTGAGTTGTAACAGATCTTTTTTATATTCTGGATACAGGTCCTTCTCTGATACATGATTTTTAAAAATTTCCTCCCGGTCTGTGTGTTGTCTTTTCACTTTCTTCATGGTGACCTTTGAAGCAGAGATGTTTTAAATTTTGTTGAAGTTCAGTTTATCTGTGTTTTCTTTCTTGCTTGTGATTTTAGTGTCATATCTGAGATACAAGGTGTTGTATATAAACTTTCCATATGAACCGATTTAATCCTTACAGAAATTTTAGGAAATAGGTGCTGTTTTTATGCCTCATTTGTAGATGAGGAAATTGAGATGTAGAAATGTTCACCGACCTGCTCAAGGTCACAGCTAGTAAGTGGTGATGTGGGAATTCAGATGCACAAGTTTGTCTCCAGCATCTGTCCTCATAACCACTGTATTCTGTTCCTTTCTGTAGGAATCACTTATTAAAAACTCTTTGGTTATTTGATTTCTTACTATTTTTTTTCTCAATGGGACCTCATCTCTTTCTTTACTGTGCAGAATTCAGTGCAGGTTTATTTAGGTCTAATGTAGGGGGAAACATTGCTGTTAATGAATTTCTGCATTACTCACTTTCCGGTGAGTAACCGGAATCACAGTTCCGGTGATTGTTGCTGAGTGACCCGAGAAAATCAAGCTTCAGGCTCTTCTGTTCATCACACCAAAACTAGAATCATGACTACAGAATATTCAAAGAAACCATTTGGTTGATTTCATTTCGCTAACCAATGAAATAAAAAACTCCAGTTTTGAAATAGATTGTAAGTCTCCCAGAATAGGGTCATTGTCTTCCTTATACCCATTTTGTTTGCTTGTAGTGTCTCAATAGGGCCTTTTGTCCAGCAGATGAGTTAGAACAGGGTGATCATGAATCCTCGTCTGTAGTAACTGAATTTCGAAAACTGTATCTGTTGTTTGTTTCACGAGGGAAAAGATAATTTGGAAATACTTCTCAGATCTATTTTAAAAGCTTGGCACTTTGAGAAGAGTTCCATAAGCCATACATAGCTATTTTCACTAATTTTAGATCCATCCTAGACATCTTATGGTTACATAGCAGAGTGAATTCATTAACTAGACTTGACAAGAGAAGTGTAATATTGATTATTTATCTTAATTAAAATTTTCTGCTTCGGTGAAAGTAATTAGCACTGAGAGTAAACAAAAACAAGCTTGCATTTGCGTGCGACATGGGATAGACTTCCTCTCTAGTTCTATCTGCTTTTTGGGAACATTTTTTAGCTTTTCAGCAGCGTTCTAACTTTAGAATTCTATTTAAAAAATCATCACTTTGTCTAGTGCAGTTTGTGCTGAGTTTAACCTGTCTTAAGCTCAGATTTTCACTGTTTCCTAGGTAAAGATTTTCCTCTCATTATACTGAGTTAGTGTCAGAGTTAAAGGAATTGTGATTTCTAGGCCTTTCCTCTCCATATATTTGAAGTTGGCTATGAAATATGATTTTATTTCATTTCTTGAGTTTCATTATTCAGTTAGATTTTTTGAAAATTAATTTGTTTTAATATGTTGTAAATCTCCCTAAAAACCTCATGTGCTTGTACTTTTAAGTTTTCAATTTATGAGAACTTAAGTTGTTTTGGGGGCTTATTTTCCCCTAAGTATTTGTTCACTTCTTTATAATTAATGAATTTTTTTTGATGAGTGGGTGTGCATGTTTTAAAAAATACCTTATATTTCTTTATTGTGAAAGTCACATTCATTGTGGAGAATTTAGAAAATTAAGACAAGCAAATAAATTGAACAATTAGTGATAATTTCCCCAGAAGCTGTAATACATTTTGAAATTGGAAAGTGTAAATCCTCCAACTTTGTTCTTATTTTTCAAATTAGTCTTGACTATTTTGGATCCCTTGAATTTCCCCATGAATTTTAGGATTCAGCTAGTCACTTTCTGCAATGACTCTAGCTGGGATGTTGACAGAGTTTACGTAGAATCTACGGATCTACCCGGGGAGCATTGCCATTTTAAGACTATTAAATCTTGCGGCCCGTGAACAGGGGGTCTTTCCGTTTATTTAGGTCTTCTTTAATGTTCGTCAACAATGTTTTGAGTTTCCAGACTATCATGTTATGCTTTTTTTGGGGGGATTAAAATTATTCCTAAATTTATTATTCTTTTTAATGCTGTTGTGATTGAAAAGGTTTTCTAAATTTCATTTCAGATTGTTCATTGCAAGTGTATAGAAATAAGATTAATTTTTGTATATTGGTCTTGCATTCTGCAGGCTTGCTGAACTCTTTTATTAGATGTAATACTTGCTAGTGGATTTTTTTTAGGATTTTCTATATACAAGATCATGTCACCTGAAAATAGAGATAGTTTTACATTTTCCTTTTTGGTCTGGATGCCTTTTATTTAATTTTCTAGTCTAATTTTTATGGCTGTAACTTCTAGTACCTTGTTGAATACAAGCAGTGAGAGAGGACATTTTTTTTTTTTTTAAGATTTTGTTTATTTATTTAACAGAGAGAGAGAGATCACAAGTAGGCAGAGGGCCAGGCAGAGAGAGAGGGGAAACAGGATCCCTGCCAAGGAGAGAGCCCAAGGCGGGGCTCGATTCCAGGACCCCGAGATCATGACCCGAGCTGAAGGCAGAGGCTCAACCCACTGAGCCCAAGAGAGGACATTTTTAAATAAAATTAATTTAATTTTTTTGTGTATGTGTTCCAAATTCATTGTTTATGCACCACATCCCCTGCCCCATGCAATAGGTGTCCTCCTTAATACCCCCCCCACCAGGCTCACCCATGCCCTACCCCCTCCCCTCCAAAACCCTCAGTTTGTTTTTCAGAGTCCACAGTCTCTCATCGTTCATCTCCCCCTCCAATTTCCCCCACCTCACTTCTCCTCTCCATCTCCCCATGTCCTCCATGTTATTCCTTATGCTCCACAAGTAATTGAAACCATGTGATAATTGACTCTCTCTGCTTGACTTATTTCACTCAGATTATCTCCTCTAGTCCCATCCATGTTGATACAAAAGCTGGGTATTCATCCTCTCTGATGGAGGCATAATACTCCATTGTATATATGGACCACAGCTTCTTTATCCATCTTGGATAGGGCATCTTGGCTCTTTCCACAGTTTGGTGACCGTGGCCATTGCTTCTCTGAACATTGGGGGTACAGATGGCCCTTCTTTTCACTACATCTGTATCTTTGGGGTAAATACCCAGTAGTGCAATTGCAGGGTCATAGGGTAGCTCTATTTTTAATTTCTTAAGGAATCTATACACTGTTTTCCAAAATGGCTTCACCAGCTTGCATTCCCACCAACAGTGTAATAGGGTTCCCCTTTCTCCACATTGAGAGAGGACATCTTTACCTTATTTCTGATCTTAGGGGGAAAGCATTTAGTTATTTATCATTAAGTATGATATTAACTGTAGATAATCATAGATGCTCTTTATTAAGTTTATTCCCTTTTATTCCTAGTTGAGTATTTTTATCAAGAGAGGACATTATTTTGTCAAATGCTTTTTCTGCATCTTTTGAGGTGATCATGTAGTTTGTGTCCTACAAACTGTATTCAGTTGTGAATACAGTATTCAAACTGTATTATACAAACTGTATTCTACAGATACAGTGTTATTGATTCTTTTTTTTAAAAGATTTTATTTATTTGACAGAGAGAGACACAGCGAGAGAGGGAATACAAGCAGGGGCAGTGGGAGAGAGAGAAGCAGGCTTCCTGCTTGAAGTGGGGCTCGATCCCAGGACCCTGGGATTATGACCTGAGCTGAAAGCAGACGCCTAATGACTGAACCACCCAGGTGCCCCTAATTAATTGATTCTTGTGTATTAAACCAATTTTCAGATGAATGCCACTTGGTCGTGTTGTATAAGCCTCTTACATGTTGCTGGATGTAGCATGCCAGTATTTTTTTGAAGATCTTCACATCTGTATTTATAAGAGGTATTGGTTTATAGTTTTGTTTTGATATCTTCCTGGTTTTGGTATTAGGGCAATATTGGCCTTCTAAGATGATCTGGCCAGTGTTCTTTCCTCTTATATTTTTCTGAAGAATTAGTGAGGAATTGGAGTTACTTCTTTAAACATTTGATAGAATTCACCAGTGAAGCCATCTGTATCTGGGCTTTTTTTTTTTCCCCCCAAGAAACTTTGCCTGTGGATTTAATTTCTTTATTTGTTATGGTCTATTCAGTTTTTATGTTTGTTCTTTAGTTTGTTTTGGTATTTTGTGTCTTTCTAGGAATTTTCAGGTTATGTAATTTATTGGCCTACAGTGGTTTATAGTATTCCCTTATAATTAATTTAAAATTTTTAAAAGATTTTATTTATTTATTTGACAGACAGAGATCACAAGTAGGCAGAGAGGCAGGCGAGGGGTGGGGGAGCAGGCTCGCCGCTGAGCCAGAGAGCCTGATGCGGGGCTCGATCCCAGGACCCTGAGATCATGACCTGAGCTGAAGGCAGAAGCTTTAACCCACTGAGCCACCCAGGCGCCCCTAATTTAATTTTTAATGTTGGTAGTAATGTCCATTCTTTCAGCCCTGATTTTATTTTTTAAAGTTTATTTATTTATTTACTTGTTTATTTTTTTATTTAAGTAATCTCTACATCCATCATGGGGCTCAAACTCACGGCCCTGAGATCAAGAGTCACATGCTTTTCTGACTGAGCCAGCCAGATACCCCCCTTCAGCCCTGATTTTAGTAATGTGACTCTTCTGTCTTTTTTTTTTTAACACATTCTGTCAATTTTATTTTTCTTTTTTAAGGAACCAGCTTTTAGTTTTGTAGGTTTTTTTTCTCTGTTTTTAAAATTATCTATTTTATTTATTTTTGATAATAAAGATAATAATTTTTATTATTTTCTTCCTTTGCTTTGATTTTAGTTTGCTGGTATTTTTCTAGTTTCTTAGGTTGTTGACTTGAGATCTTTTTTTTTTTTAAGTAGGCATTTTAGCTATGAATTTCCCTCTAAGCACTGCTTTTGCTGCATCTCATTTTTGGTATATTGTGCTTTTGTTTTCATTCAGCTCAAATTATTTGCTTATCTCCCTTGTGATTCCCTCTCTGACACATTGACTGTTTAGATGTGTGCTTTTTAATTTGCAAATATTTGTAAATTCCCCACATTTCCATCTGTTGGTTCTGACATAATTCTGTGGCAGTTAGAGATCATACTTTGTGTGATTTTCTTTCATTTAAATTTACTAAGCTGTGTTTTGTGATCTGGTGTGTTGTCTCTCTGGAGAACGTTCCACGTATGCTTGAGAAGCACGTGTACTCCGCTCTCATTGGGGGAGTCCTCTAGATGTCTTCTAGCTCTGCTTGCTGAAGTTTCCTCTTCCTACTTTAGCTCTGCTGGAGGGTTTTTACTGTGCTTCCTCCAACTTCCTGTAGCTTTTTGCTTAACAACCACAACTTCAGTATTTCCTCCTGAGTCAATTTCTCTCTCATTCTTTTGAAAACATGTCTCCAGTCTTATTCCAGGGTTTTCATTGTTTCAGGGAAAAGAAATTAGACCCCCGTGCAAGACTTGGTTCATTGTGTAGGGTGTGGTCATTGTCATGGCGTCACCTTTTTTTTTTTTTTTTTTTTTTTTTAGGATTTTATTTATTTATTTGACAGAGATCACAAGTAGGCAGAGAAGCAGGCAGGGAGTGAGGGTGGGGGGAAGCAGGCTCCTGGCCGAGCAGAGAGCCTGATGTGGGCTCGATCCCATGACCATGACCGGAGCCAAAGGCAGAGGCTTAACCCACTGAGCCACCCAGGCGCCCCTGGTGTCACTTTTTTTTTTTTATATATTTTATTTATTTGACAGAGAGAAATCACAACTAGGCAGAGAGGCAGGCAGAGAGAGAGGAGGAAGCAGGCTCCCTGTGGAGCAGAGAGCCCGATGTGGGGCTCGATCCCAGGACCCTGGGATCATGACCTGAGCCGAAGGCAAAGGCTTTAACCCACTGAGCCACCCAGGTGCCCCCCTGGTGTCACTTTTTATCATAGAGCCCGTGTGGTGACTTTTTCAGTGCACTGTGTACCGCTGTGATATGCCATTGTCAGGGCCCAGCCCCGTGTCTGACTTGTTGGAGGAACACAGTGAGTGTTGTGAGTGGAAGAATGACCATTCTGCTTGTGGCTTATGATCTTGGTCTGTAATTTGTCTTTTCCAATTTCATTTCTATTCCCAAATGTGTATGTTTCTGTGCTTTTATGTTTGTAAAAACACCTACTTTTTTAAAAAAAATTAAGATGGTTTTAGGATTTATGTATGCACATATATATGTATGTATTTCCAAGTAATCTCTGTACCCAGTGTGGGCTCGAATTCATAGCCCTGGGATCCAGGGTTTCATGCTCTCCTCACTGAGTCAGCCAGGTGCCCCCACATTCTGTTTTCAGTAGACTTGTTCTGTGATTGGGTTTACCAGGATTCTAATTTTTTTTTGACTTTTGACTTTGAAATAACTCAAAATGTCCAAAAAAAAATTCCCGTTTCAAGAATGGTACGCAGAACTGTAGTATACTCTTCCTCCAGATTTCCCGTGATCATCATTTGCTTTATTATTTGAAGTCTGCATGTTTACCTTCAGCCTGTAGGGCCATTCGAGAGTAAGTTGCAGACCTGATGCCCCTGCCCGGACTCCCTTAGTGTGTATTTCCCAAGGACAAGATCACTGACGTACAAAGCGTGCTGTGGTGAGAATGAGGACATTTAGGACTGATAGAACACCTTCGTCTACCCACTTCTACTAACTGCCCCAGTTTAGCGACTCTATTTCTAGAGCCAGGATCCAGCTTAGGATCACACATTGCATTTGGTTTCCCCATCATTTGGTAATATTTGATCTGGTGCAGTTCCTCTGATTTTCTGTGTCTTTTTGATACTGGTGTTTTTGAAGAATACCAACCATTTCTTTTATAGAAAGTTCCTCAGTTTGGGTTTGCCTGAGGTTGCTTCCTGATGAGGACCTGATGCGTTTTGCTAGGGTGGACGATGTTGTGTCTTTATTGCATTGTATCAGGAAGCACATGAGGCTGATTTGTCCCGTTATTGGCGATCACTTAGATTGTTGGCCAGGTTTCTCCAGTGTAAAGTTAACTGTATTCCTTTTTGTAATGAATAAGTAGTTTGTGGGAAAATACTTTGAGACCATGTAAATATCCTGTTTCTCATCAAACTTTTACCTGCCAGATTTGGCATTCACTGGAGATTTTTACCTGAGTCAGTTGATGGTTACCAAAAGTTGATGGTCTAACTTCATCATTACTTACCCATCTACTGGCTAGCCTTCTCGTACAAGGAAGAACTTTCCTATCCTTTCCTCAGTTCCTCCCTCCCTCCCTTCCATCTGCCCAACCATCCATCCGGCCATCCATCTGGCTTTACTGTGGCCTTACGGATCTTTATTTTATTCAGTGGGTTCTAATCTGTTGCTTTCATTCTTTATCCCTCCCGCTGCCATTGGCTAGATTTGGCCAGCGGGAGCCCTTCCTGCTGGTGCTTGTATCCTTTGTGTGCAGCGTTTCCTCACTGTCTGGAGTAAAGTGGAGATCCGTGACCCAGCTTTGACATCAGACATCCCTCTCCAGTGTTCTTGTTCCCTTTGTTGGCAAATGGTATTTAGGAACCAAAACCAGCACTAAATATGCTCTTACTTACAGGCCCTTTGAGGAGCTGATAGTGTTATCTTGAGCTCATAGTCTGCTAACTCTAATTCCAGTCCCAGACCTGAGGAGTCTTTCCACTCTTTCCCTGTGTTATATTTATGTCTTCCTTCTCTAACAGTGAGAAATCTGCCTCCCGATGTCATCAACGTATTTACTCATTTTCTCAGTCCTCCAGTATGCAGAAAGTAGTTTCAGCGTTACTGAGCAATGTCACCCTATAAACAAACCTTTAAGTAGGATTTAAGAGTTGTTTATGCTCTTTCTGTCTTTATACCGAGGGTCAGTATACAAGGTACATGATCAGAGGCTGGTTGGGTTTGTCCTTTAATCCTCCCTGTCAAGGTAATTCTGTTATTTATCTGAAATGTAGGTGGGCTCATTTGTTTCTGTTTGCATGCCATTATAGGGTTCCCCCATCTTTATTGATTGATTGATTTTTTTTTTTACTATATAGAACATGAAAATGGTTCCAAAAGTCAAAATTGTACAAAAAGCTATACCCAGAGAAGGGTCACTGCCTCTGTTACCCCCTTACCTCCTTCACCTCGACCTTCGCACATGACTAATCCCATCCGTTCCTGGTTTTTCACTCTGGTGGGGATGTTTGTTTGCTTGTTTGTTATTGAAAAAACCAGGCAGGTGGTCTTATTTCTAGTTCTTGGGCAAAAGATAGCACATTACACACGTTCTTTTCTTTTTGGCTTTTTTTGCTATCATGTTTGCCAGCATATCCTGGGAATTGATCCTGGGCAGGTCATGGGGACCTGCCCCAGCCGTTCTCACAGGTGTGAAGCACGCCGTGGGCGTGGACGTGCCCTGTTCTGTTTACTGGTCTCCTCGTGGGCATTGTGGTTTCCAGTTGTTTGACTTACGCTGCTTAGGTGAATAACCCCATACACGTGTGTTTCTGTGTTATTGGCATTGTGTCTTCAGCATAAATTCCTAGAAATGGTGTTCCTGGGTCGAAAGGCAAAAAAAACATGTAGACACGCTTTTATTAGATTTTACTGCATTTCTGTCCACGGAGGTCATAGCACTTTGTGTTCACAGGAGCCACGCACAAGGACGCCTTTTCTCTCCAGGTTTGTTAATGGCTCCTTGCTCATTTAACATTTAACCAACTAGATAGGCCGTAGGTAACATTCGACAGCTTTTTAATTGGCGAGGGACATCTTTATATTTTTCTTTTGTGAATTATCTGCTTATATCTTCTCTTTTTTTTCTATTACATTTTAGCTTTTTCTCAGTTTTTATGACTTTCTATATTAGAGTTATTAGCCCTTTGTGAAATATGTTGCAGATACTTCCAGATCTTCATTTATATTTTGGCTTTGTGGTATTTTTACATAACTGAATTTATCAGTTTTTGAAACCGCATTTGGATTTGCATCATAGAGAGCCTTTCCATGTATCCAGTTTTAGAGGAGCTCACCCGAGTTACTGGAACTTCTCTAACGGTTTTCTGTTTTACGTGTAGATCCTAGATCGTTTGGAGCTGATTCTTGTGTTCGGTGTGAGGAACGGGTCTGTTTCGATCTTTTTCCAAATGGCCTTCCCGGCGTCCCTGTACCATTCCTCAGAAATTCCCATCTGTGCCGCAGTGTTGCAGGTGCCCAGTCTCACTCCCGACCTGTCGGCAGCCCTGTCTCCTCGCTGGCTCTCTGCAGACGGTGCCGGGAGTTCTCTGCGGCAGGGGCTTGGTTTTTCAGTAGGACAGGATGTGAGTGAGCCGGGGCGGTGCTGGGCTGCCTGCCGCTGCTGGGCTCGCCGCCGCACCAGCGGTGCCTGCCTTCTCTGAGCCCTGTTGCTGCTCTTCTCTCTCACGGTTTTGTCTCTCTCCTGCCTCGTCTGTCTCCGCTTTATGCCCTCTGATTTCGGCTTTGTTTTATCTCTGTGTGTGTTGCCTTTCCAGTTCTGTGCCTTGTCTGCAGTCTTGCGTATAAAAGGACTCTCTAAGTCTCTCCCTGTCTCTCGAGTGCGTGAATGATGGTTGGATGGACGGACCCCTGACATCCGTCGTGATGATGCTGTTTTCCGAACTTTCCCCGACCTCTTCTTTACTGTGTCCACTCTTTCCTTGCCTCCTGCCTGGCCGTCAGCCTGCCTGTTTCATTGATTTTTTTCCTGCTCGTAGACTCAAGGCTGTGGTCTCGATGACTCCTTGTTTCACTGGTTCACACTAGCATTCCACGCAGGAATGCTTTGTAGATGTCAAGAAAGATGGAATCTATTGCATACTCGTGTTTTGGAGCTCGTTATTCCTGTACCGAATGAAATGAAATCACTGTGACCCACTAAGCTCTCTCCTGAGCTCTGCTGTTGCTCGTTTCCGACACATTGTGTGGTGCTGGCTTGTCCCCCAGCAACAGAACTGGTGTTTAATCCTTAAACCAACCCTCGTCGTCACCGGCGCCATTTCTCTCAAAGTGGAGCGGGCATTTGCTCTTTCTCCCTGGGTGGGGACTCCTGGATCAGAACCTGTTTGGAGGACAGGAGGTACCGTGAAGAATGAAGGACCCCGTTACGTTTCCCTTCCTTTCTTCAAGGGAAAAGAGAGAAGTCAGTGATACAGAGATAAATTATTAGAGCCTGTTAGGTAAATCACGACTGCCTGTACACTCGTTCAGTGTTCTTTTAGCCGGAAATGGATGTGTTGTACGCACGAGAAGCACACGGGGCATAGCAGTGCGTTGGTGCAAAATGTAGGCCCGAGTTTGAGTCCTGCCCTGGAGTCGCTCGCTCTGGAATTCTGAAAACCAGCGAGGACGCCTGCCTCCCGAGGACGTCTTTCCTCACCGCAGGACTGGGGTACACTGGGAGCCTCCCTCAGAGCGTGGTTGGGGGCTCCTTAGTACACATGCTGAGTCCTTCTGCGCGCAAAACCGTGTTTCTTTGGCTCTGCTGCTGGTGTAAGCTCCGTGTAAACTCTCCCTGCTCGGAAGGGAGGCCTGGAGAAGGAGTTCTCAGCTCTCTGTAAGGATTGTGTCATTGGACCTTGATGATTTGAATCTGTTCTTTAAAAAGGTATACATTTTAGGTTTTTTTTTTTCAAGCATGTCCTTTTCTCTTACCATCTGTAGTTCTGTCGTCTCATCCCTTGCTGTGATTTTCATGAAATCCGGAGGAAACAAGATCCCAAGCCGCCTGCCTTTTCGTGGCTCCCTGTGGTGGTTCTGTCTTCCCCGGCTAGAGGAGGGTTTTATATAGGACACTGTCTCTGTTCCCCTTTGCGTGGAGTCCCTCTGTCTGTTTGCCCATCTGCCACCTGTCCGTCTGTCTGTGCATCCATTCATTCTTCTGTCTTGTTCCCAGAAGTGTTTAAGGCAGCTTGTAGAATAAAGGAGCCGGAGGAGCAGGAGAGAAAATTGAGCCGGATCAGAAGCGAGGATGGGACACGGACTGGCATGTGTGTCCCGGGCAGTGAGATGCCTGCGTAGGCCCTGGGGATTGTAAGGCTCGGCCGCAGCCCCATGCCTGAGCCCCTGGCGGGCGCCAGGAAAACAGGGTTTGGCAGAGACAGAAAGAAGTGGCTTAGCGGGAGCCTGACTTTTTCTGTTGCTGGGGCTTAGCAGAGTGTTTTTGTGTTCTGTGAAATCAAAATCACGTTTTCCTTTTTCCCTGTCCGAGTTCCGTGTGTAGCTGGTATGCTCTGTCAATGGAGATTTCTCCAGAACTCTCCCCTCCCGTGAGTCTGACGGCTGAGGAATTCGGCCGTTCTGCCTAGTGTCAGAGGTTGGCCAGAGCTGGAAAATGGGAACCGCAGACAGGACACCAGCCTTTGTCGGTTGGATTCCTTCAGTCCTGGCTGAGCCGGGATGCGCTTTCAGGTAGTTTATCTTAGTTCGAGGACACGCGCGGCCTCCTGCGAGCGCTCAGCGTAGAGCTGCGAGGTGATGCGCACCGGCCACGTCATCTTCCAGGACCGTGACGTGGTGGACAGGTGACTTTCTTACAGCACATCCCACGGTCTCCACTAGACGGTTTCAGGAAGGAGAGCGCACTCTGAGCTAATTATCGTGTAAAACAGGCTCTGATGGTAAGACTTACAGGGGCCATAGAAGCGAGGAAGAATTTAAAAATGACTTCGTTACCTAAACTGCAGAGAGGGGAGTATTTAAGCTTTATCCTGTTGTGCCCCACTTTCAAAAGAACAAAGAAGACAGAAAAAGCAAAAGATTCTTTCTTTTTCTCCTTTTGGTTTGCAGGTGCCCTCACGACCAACGGCATAAATCCCGACACCAGTTCCGAGATCGGACGTGCTAAGAACTGTCTCAGTCCCGAGGACATAATTGACAAGTATAAGGAGGCCATTTCCTATTACAGCAAGGTGATGTCACTGCTTCGTAAGCCCCTTTCCTAATTATGTCGTTCGACCCGGGAGTTCCCGGTTTACGCTGTGAAGCTCCACAGTGTCTCCTAGGTGTTTGGTTCTGTAAGTATTCGTGTATTATCCCCTGACACAGGATGCCGTGTGCCTGGAAACGTGTTTTATTTCTGATTCAAAATAATGCATTTGTCATTGAGTATTTGGGGAAAGGGGAAGAAAGGGTGCCATAGCGCCGCTGCTCAGAGATAGTCGCTTTAACCCTTTAGCACCTATTTTCTGGTCTTCTTGGCGTGCGTTCTGTGCTCACCGCGTGGGGACTGGTGTCTCTGATTTGGCGCAGCGTGTGTCCTCTGTAGTTAAGTCTTGCGTGGCCTGCTTTCTCATGAGCTGCCCAGTGTGCCGTCTTCTGGATGCGCCGTTCCTGTTACCGGATTTAAAAAAATTTAAATTTCACATACACTGTCCGCCATCCGGAGGATGAGAGCTGCAGCTGCGCAGGGGTGAGGCGGCTGCCGCCGGTGGGAGTGGCCCCTCCCCCGCCCTCACCTCTGGACTGGCGAGTGTGCAGGGTCCGGTGTGGATGTCTCGCGGGTGGCAGGCCCGTGACGCACGTGTGCAGGTGGGTGGCTCTTCTTCAGGGAGACGAGGCCGTCCCACGTGTGTCCTGCCGCTGCTCCCCCATTCCCTGAGAGGTACACGGCGACGTCCTCGTGCTGCCGGCCGCTGCCCTCTGCGGTTAGGGTGGACGGTCCCCTCCCAGGTGGAGGAGGTCCTCTACTCGTGCACATGCCAGACTGCCGGGAGCCCCGCACGGGGAGCGGGCAGCACCTCGAGCCACGCGGCCTGCCTGCTCCCGCAGAGCCCTCAGCTTTGCTGCGCTTTGCTTCCTCCCCATCCTGGCGGGCTGCGCGCGCTTTCTCCCACCCCACTGCTGGGAAAACTGGCTTCAGCGAGCGTCTTTGGACATGCGTGCTTGTGCGCTTTTTTGTTTTTAAAGATTTTCTTTATTTGAGCTCTGTCAAATAAAGAGAGCACAAAGGCACAGGGGCAGAGGGAGAGGAAGAGAGAGAGGGAGAGAGACAGTGGGGAGAGGTGCAGAGGGGGAGAGAATCCTCAAGTCAACTCCGCACTGAGCATGGAGACCGACATGGAGCTCTATCTCACAACCCTGAGATCATGAGCTGAGCTGAAACCCAGACTGGACGCTCAACAGACTGAGTTCCCCAGGTGCCCTTCTTCTCGTGCGCCTGTATGCTCCTTCCTTTAGTTAAGATTTCTGGGAATGTAATCACTGGACATGATGTTTTACATTGATCATAATTCGCTTTCAGGTTACTCCTCAAATTCCTTCTCCAACGGGGAATGAAAAGGAGTAGAATTATTTATTTAGCCAGTTCTCCGTTCCTGAATATTAGGAAAACTGAAACGACCTAATATGCAGGAACGGAGCACTGTTTGCCATCGTGGGAAGGAAAAACAGTTTTTTTCAAGGGCATAGTCCCTAGAAGTGGACTTGAGTCAGAGCATGCATGGTATTTTTGGGGCTTACTTATGCACTGCCATATTGTCCTTCAAGAAGGTTAACACTCTGCTCTCTCACAAACACTAGCTATTAGGATATTTGCCACCTTTTAGGGTGTTTGCCACTATGATGGGCAAAAGTAACTTTTCATTGTTTACATTTGATTATTGGTGAGATACTGAGCATATTTCACTTGTTACCATTTGCATTTCTTATGTGAATTACCCATATGTGTCCTCTACATACATTTAAGGTAGGGTTTTTTCTTGTTGATTTGTTATAGCTCTTTGTATATTATGGATATTAGCTTCTTACCTTTCATCAATGTCTGTTACAAATCTGTTTCCTAATGTTGCTTGCCTTTAATTTTGTTCATGAGGTTTTCTTTTTGTTTGTGGTCAAAACATGTTTTTAATATGGTAAATCTTTTCCTTATGGGTTTTACCTTCAGTATTATGCTTAGAAATGCCTTGACAATAGAATAAAATTCCTTTCCTTAGTTTTTTTAAAT
The DNA here is from genome assembly GCF_922984935.1 of Meles meles. Taxonomy (NCBI): domain Eukaryota; kingdom Metazoa; phylum Chordata; class Mammalia; order Carnivora; family Mustelidae; genus Meles; species Meles meles. Next base: position 3,257,772 of record NC_060066.1, read on the forward strand.
CTCTAAAATAGGGATGATGATAGTACCTCTCTCAAAGGGATATAGTGAGGATAGGCAGAATGAAGTACTGGAAAGTATTGTATTAGCTGTTGTTAGCATTTTATTTATTCATTTATTTTAGAAAAGATTTTATTTGATAGAGAGAGGGAGAGCACAGGGGGAGGGGGAAGCAGATTCCCCACTGAACAAGGACCCTGATGTGGGGCTGGATCCCAGGACCCTGGGTTCATGACCTGAGCTGAAGGCAGACACTTAACGACCGACCCACCCAGGTGCCCCTGCAATTATTTTTTTATTAATATTTTTAAAAAGAATTAATTAATGAGAGAGGGAGAGAGAGGCCATGCGCCCAGGCACCCTTAAGCAGGGTCAGGGACAGAGCAGGAGGGAGAGAATCCCAAGCAGACTCTGTGCTGAGCGTGGTCAGGTGGCCATGGGGCATGATGTTTCCAGTTCCAAGAGTGGAAAGAGCAGACTCTGGAGTCAGGCAGAGCTGGGTTTGAGTCTCCCCTCCCATGTCTCAGGCTGTCAGAGTTCAGTCCAGCTGCGAGATCAGCCCAGGTTTCTTTTCTCTTGAATGGTGACATGAAGGCCTGCTGCATGGAGTTTTTAATCAGGGTAAGTGATCTGTGTCTGTCAATGCTTACTGCAGTGGCGGGCTCGTCCTACTTGGTCACCGTCTCCTGCCTTGGTTGAGTACGTGTCCAGCAAGACGACTGGAAGAAACCAGTTCCTCTCCTCGTGTACGGGGCAGATGCATGTCTTGCCCGTCTCTCTGGCTGTACTTTTCCTCGTTTGCTCCTGTTCTTTCCTCTTCTTTGTCCTCACCCCCATGAAGTGAGAGTGGTCCAGGAATGTTTGTGCACTTCCCGGATCTGAGTGTATTTGATTCGTAACACACCCACGCGTGTGCACACCCACGCACACCCACGCACACACACACTCATCAGGCTACCTCCCACTTACTGGGGAGAAGCACCACCTTTGGTTTTCACTCCCTGCGAGGGATTGCAAAATCTCTTCAGCAGACTCGTGGTGGCTTCATGAATAATTTTTTATTAGATTTCTGATTTGTGGCCAAGGAAATACTTTCGTATTGGAACAGATGACTAGAGACATAGACCTTCTGCTGAGATAGTTGGAAGTTGGTGTTGGAAGGAACCTTGGAGAACATATGACCCCCTGCCTTCCCATAGCGGAGATACTAAAGCCCAGGGAGGTTAAGTGACTGTCAGAGTCACACAGTGGCATTATTGGGACCAGAAGCTAGGTCTTGTGTCTTCCTGTGCGCACAGACGGGAAGATAGCGGGGCTGGGAGGCAGAGGCCCCCCTTGCGTGAGTTAGCATCTGGACAGAGTTCTCAGTGTTCCCCTGCCTTTAGCTGCGTTCATGTGGCCTCTCCAGTGAAGGTCACTTTGTTCCTAATGGAATGATATTTCCACCTTAGTTTTGGCGTCATACCTGAGTTCAAATCCTGCCTTCGCCAGTTACTAGCTTTGTAATCTTGGGCAAGAAGCTTTACTTTTTTTAGGTCTCATTTTGGGCCCTAAAATAATGGTAGAGTTTGTTTTAGGATTTTTGTTTTAGAATTGAATGAGCTCATTCCCTCATTTATTCTTAAAGTATTGCTTGTATAGTTCTTTATTTTTTTTTAAATTTTATTTTTTCAGTGTTGCAAGTGCTTGTATAGTTCTACGCGGGGACCTTTGCTAGTAGGTAGTTACTAAGGACCCACTAGTGAAATGGGGCTTGGTTCCTGCGTCCTAGAGCTTATGTTCCAGCGAAATGATGGAAGACTAGGTATATAGGTCATTAGGAATCATCCGTTCTTTTCCTAATCCCCACTGACTGTGGATACCTTTCTACTAATGGATGAACAACTTGCTGGGAAAGTTGCAGTTTATTTTTTATTTTTTTTTTAAGATTTTATTTATTTATTTGACAGAAAGAGATCACAAGTAGGCAGAGAGGCAGGCAGAGAGAGAGGAGGAAGCAGGCTCCCTGCTGAGCAGAGAGCCCGACATGGGGCTCGATCCCAGGACCCTGGAATCACGACCTGAGCCGAAGGCAGAGGCTTTAACCCACTGAGCCACCCAGGCGCCCCTATGACTGCAGTTTAAATCTCTGTGTAGTATAATTAAAAATATATAAATGTTGCATAAAATATGTGAAAACATGGAGTTGACTTTTATTCTCACCTAAATGGACGTTTTAAGGGTTTTGAATGAAAAGAGGTTATTTAATTTCAGTGAAATAAAGTCCTTATGTTTGTTGTTGTTGTTAAATGGTCTAAAAAACTTGGTAGATTTCTGGGGCTCCAGGGTGGCTCAGTTGTTAAGTTTCTGCCTTCCGCTCAGGTCATGACCCCCGTGCTGGGATCGAGCCCTGCATCGGGCTCCCTGGCATCGGGTCTGCTTTCCCTCTCCTAGTCCCCCTGCTTGTGTTCCCTCTCTCTGTTCCTTCTCTCGCTGTCTCTCTCTGTCAAGTAAACAGATAAAATGTTAAACAAACGAACAAACAAAAAAAACTTGGTAGATTTTTGACTTCAGAGTTGGTAGTTGGGGAAAGAATAGTTTCTTTTTATGACTGTGTCTGGTAATTGTAATATATCACAAATTATGGACATTTCACATGTTTGAAAAGAGGGGAGCATGGAGGCCTGCCTTTCCCAGCACAGGGATTTGTCTACTTTACAGAAACAACTCGAGTGAGAAGCACGAGCGGTTCTACTTTGCTTCTTCACAATTGGTAAACGGGCAGGTGGGGCTCCCAGGCCTCCGGGGCGCCCGGCACACACTGGTCCGCGGGATGGGATGACTCCCAGTGTACGATGCCCGCCGACGTATTGGTGGGGGACGTCCTCACCTGCGGGCGCTCGTGTACGGGACTCCCCTCTGTAAACCTTTTCTCAACTGCAAGTCTTTCAGATTCCTCAATGGAAGATCACTCCAGCTCAGGGCACTTAAGAGGAAGGACAAAGTGGAGTGGAAACGAAAACAGGCAGAATAGCAGCCAGCATCCGGTTTCGCAGTGTAGCGTCGGGCGGGGGGTGGGTGCTGGAGGGGGGACGGGGGGCTCCGGACCTTGACCCGGGGTCCCAGCCACACGCACGCAGCCTTCCCGCAGCCCTCCCGGGTGGGAGCTACCTTGGGCAGAGCCGGGAGCCCTGGAGGTGAGGCCTGGGAGCACTCAGCCAGGGTCACCGTTGAGTGGCGAGTGAAGGGCTGGGTGTCTCTTCTGTCTCCTCTGTCTTTGTTTGCCTTCTCGGAGCTGAGGAGCAGGGCCAAGTAACTCGGAGAGAAGGTCACAGAGGCGTGGAGCACGTAAGTGCAGGCACACAGGGGTGCAGGCGTCTGCCACAAAGTCAGATACATTCACAGCTTCAGCGGGTGTGAGAGGGTCGCGAGGTGTTTCAGAGCACAGGACACGTAAGTGCAAATGGAGACAAGTAGCCACCAACAGTATCGTGAAATCTGATAAAAATACCCGCTCTTGTGCATTTGTAGGTTCAGTCCGCCAACCTCCTCTGACCCCATAACAGATGGACTTTCTCCGACAGAAACCTCCATCCGCCTCTCCCCACCGTGGGCGGGGGCGTCGCTGTCGGTCCCGAGCTTGGGGAAGTGCCCTGCGGGGTCCCGGAGCCCCTGCGGGACGGCTTTCAGGACACGACAGAGAATCCTTATTGTCTCTTCTGTTTGACGAGGCTCCTCCTTTGTGCCCTACAGTACAAGAACGCCGGAGTGGTTGAGTTAGAGGCATGTGTCAAGGCTGTGCGCGTCCTCGCCATTCAGAAGCGGAGCATGGAAGCCTCCGAGTTTCTGCAGAACGCCGTCTACATTAACCTCCGCCAGGTGAGTGTGCGTCCTGCTCGCGGAAGCCTTCGCGCGGCTCTCCGGAGCCTGTCGTCACGAGCCCACCCGACTGCAGCGCCGGTTCCGTGCGGCCGGTGGCAGCTCCGCAGCCAGAACCCGCTGTCCTACTAACACGGCTCCTTTGTCTACTTCGTCACATGACGAGGCTCTTCTTTCAAAATCCCACATTTTCCCTTAAACTTTTTTCTTGATCGGAGAAACCGCTTGCCAGCTTTGTGACCTTGAAGCAGCTCTGGGCCTCTTGCCTCAGTCCTGTCACTGGGGATGTGACTGCCACCTGTCACCCTGTGCGGGTTGCTGATGTCACACAGCGGGCAGTCAACAGATGCTTCTCAGTCTGCACCCGGATAGGATTTTGCTACAGCGGAATCGTTAGAGCTCTTAGCTGTAGGTTGCTAATGCAAAATCACGAAGCTGCTGGTCGAGAATGCTTTGAGACGTTGGCTAACGTCACTGGGATTTTTATGGACAGGGCAACCAAGTCTCCGGCGTCCAGCAGCTTGCTTCAGGACCCGTGGCGGGGAGCGGGACAGGTGACTGTAACAGCAGAGCTGTTCGCTGGGCACAGGCTGCGCTGGGGCTGGGAAGGAGGGGTGCAGCTGCTTTCCGAGCTGACGGTTTTGTGGCCAAGACAGACCTTCGGTGCTGGAGTGCGCGAGAAAAAGGGGATAGGGAGAACGTGGCAAATGGACTGAAGCTAGTTTGGTGATGGGGGAGGGTGAGGGGTCCGGGGCTGTCTGAGGCAGTGAGGTTCAAGCTGGGATGGGAAGGTTGGGCAGGATATAGCCAGGAGAGGAGGACGTGGGAACCGAGCATTCCAGGAAAGATGGCTCAGCAGGAGTGAGTCTAAAATCAGAGAGAGCTCGTTCCCTGGGAGGAACCGGAACTCGTGGAGACAAGCTGGAGGGGAGCTTGAGAGAGGGGCCGGGTCAGGGCAGGAGGTCTTGTTGGCCAGGGCAAGGGTTTGCAGCGTTACTCTAAGCATGGCAGGTTTTAGAGGAAAGGACTTCTAGGCACGGGACGATCTGATCACATTTGTCTTGAGTAAGGAGGTCAGGGGGCAGTACGGATGCTCCCACCTGGGGATTGCCGAGCAGGGAGAGGGAGCGGACCGTGCACACGTGTGGGAATGACGGAGGACTTGTGGGGAGGGTCGGCGGGACCACTGCCCAGGCTCTGGCTTGATTTTGCTGGTGCTGTCCTCTAAGAGGGAAAGCTGCAGAGGATGCTTTGGGGAGAAAGGTGATGGGTTCAGTTGTGGGTATAGGGAAAAGCCTGTTGGATACGTGGGCCTGGGGCTCAGGCGAGAGGGAGGGTAGTGACTGGGGGAGAGGAGAGAGATAGAGTCATGTTGTATTGTGGACATAAAAAGCATGAATGACACACTTGGGCCTCTCCATCCAGATTTGACACATGAATATTTTGCCATATTGACTAGAGATTCTTAGTTTTCAAAACAGGAATAAAATAAAGAGAAACAAAATTGGAGCTAATGAATGTCTTTGGGTTGGTGTGGCCTCCTCACAGACGTTATAACGGTGTCTACAATATGGTAAAGATTTTAGCATAATGCTTACGCGCAGGGGCTGGGGCGTCACTCTCTTGGGCAGGAGATGGGGCTGCTCTGTGCCTCCTTCCCTCCCCGGGAAGCACCTCACTGCCATCAGGCCCCTTGTCACAGGGAGTCCCCAGCTCAGACAGGAAGGGGTGCTGCTGCACGGGTAAGACACTGAAGGGAGAGACAAGAACAGGGGAGAGCTGGTGACCCCAGTACAGGCAAATAAACCACAAAGAGGAAAATCACGCAGCGTTTGGGCCATTCAGTGTGAGGGAACAGCCCCGCACAAACTCAGAGTGTGGCCTGGTGGTCACTCGGGGCCCTGAGCCGTTTGTTTCTGAGGGGAAGCCACTTTGTAGGCAGGCTGGGGCCAGACCTCGTGAGCGCGGAGACCGTGGGCTCGCTAGGTGGGTGGCGGGGTCCTCGTGGGCGTTCACGCTGTGGCAGGCCTGGAGGGTGGTCGGCCCGGCTTGGGCCCGTGGCCTGCCCCGCCCCGTGGCGGCTGCGGGACCTGCAGCACGATCACTGCGTCCCTCTCGCTACGTGTCGGTGTGAGAACTGCTAGAACAGCGATCCCCCCGGCCCCAGGGACGATTGGTGTAGATGAGCTGCACTTGTCCAGGACTGTCGTGGTGTCTGCCCTGTGGCAGCTCTGCCCGGGTCACTGTCAGGTGGGGGCGGGGGCACCGAGAAGGCCGGAAGCCATGGGACATCAGGCTGTGTGCTTGGAGCAGGGGGCGGGCCTGGGAGGACCCCGAGGTCTAACACTCCCGGAGCTGCGCAGCCAGCGCTGCCTGTCAGGAGGATGCTGACGATTTTGACTGGCTGGGAAGCCGTTTTCGCAGATGGGGGCATAAATGCACGTCTTTCATTTTTTATTACTTTTTAAATGTTCTTATTTATGTATTTAAGAGAGAGAGTGAGAGAGTGAGCACAGAGGGAGAGTGAGAAGGAGCAGCGACTCTGCTGAGCGGAGGGCCCGATGTGGGGTTCGATCATGACCTGAGCTGAAGGCAGATGCTAACCGACTGAGCCACCCCGGTGCCCCCTCATTTTTTATTTTTTTATTAAAAAATTTTTTTTGAGTTTTGATTTAGATTTTGTCCGTTAACATACAGTGCAGTATTGGTTTCTGGAGTAGAATGTCGTGATTCATCACTCGCTTGTAACACCGCGTCACAGCAAGTGCCCTCCTCAATACCAATCCCCCGTCTAGCCCCCCCATCAACCCTCAGTTTGTTCTCTGTCTTTCAGAGTTCCTTTTTGTAAGATTTTATTTATTTATTTGACAGAGAGGGAGAGAGTGAGCGAGCGCACAAGCAGGGGGAGCAGCAGGCAGAGGGAGAAGCAGGCTCCCCGAGGAGCAGGGAGCCCGATGCGGGGCTCGAGCCCAGGACCCCGGGATCATGACCTGAGCCGAAGGCAGACGCTTCACCGACTGAGCCCACGAGGCGCCCGGTCTTTAAGAGTTTCTTATGATTTGCTTCGCTCTCCCTTTTTTCTCCCTTCCCTTACGTTCATCTGTTTTCTTTTTCAAACCGCACATGTGAGTGAAATCCTGCGGTGTTTGTCTTCCTCTGACTGGCTTCCTTCACTCAGCCTAACACGCTCTAGCTCTGTCCATCTCACTGCAAATGGCAGGATTTCATTCTTTCTGGCGGCTGCGCGACGCTCCGTTGTACATGCACACCGCACCTTCTTTATCTGTTCACTGCTCGATGGGTGTCTGGGCTCTTTCCGCAGTCGGGCTGCTGTGGACACCGCTGCTATGAACACTGGGGTGCAGGTGCCTATTTGGATCACTGTGTTTGTATCCTTTGGATAAAGACCTAGTAATGTGATTGCTGGGTCGTAGGGTAGCTCTCTTTAACTTTCTGAGGCCCCTCCATGCTGTTTTCCAGAGCGGCTGCACCAGCTTGCATTCCCACCAACAGTGTAGGAGGTTCCCCTTTCTCCGCATCCTCACCAACACCTGACATTTCCTGACTTGTTAATTTTAGCCATTCTAGCTAGTGTGAGGTGGGATCTCACTGTGTGTGTGTTTTTTTTAAAGATGTTTATTTATTTATTTGGCAGACAGAGATTACAAGCAAGCAGAGAGGCAGGCAGAGAGAGAGGAGGAAGCAGGCCCCCCGCTGAGCAGAGAACCTGATGCAGGCCTCGATCCCAGGACCCGGGGACCATGACATAAGCCGAAGGCAGAGGCCCAAACCACTGAGCCACCCAGGCGCCCTCTAACTGTGGTTTTGATTTGTATTTCCCTGATGCTGAGTGATGTGGAGCACTTTTTCATGTGTCTGTTGGCCATCTGGATGTCTTCTTTGCAGAAATGTTTGTTCATGTTCTCTGCCCATTTCTTAACTGGACTTTTTGGTTTTTTTGGCTATAGAGTTTGATAAGTTCTCTATAGATTTTGGATACTAGTCCTTTACCTGATAAGACATTTGCAAAGACTTGCAAAGATCTTTTCCCATTCCGAAGGTTCCCTTTTAGTGTTGTTGACTGTTTGCTTTGCTGTGCAGAACATTTTTATCTTGATGAAGTCCCAATAGTTCATTTTTGCTTTTGTTTCCCTTGCCTCTAGTGACATGTCTGGCAAGAAGTTGCTGCGGCTGAGGTCACAGAGGTTGCTGTCTGTGTTCTCCTCTAGGATTTTGATGGTTTCCCACCTCACATTTAAGTCTTTCTTCCATTTTGAGTTTATTTTTGAAGTATCATAATCTTTTACAGAAAAACTACTTTTGCAGGAAATGGTAGGTGACAATTAGAGCAAGTGGTAGTAAGAAACTCTTTGAAAAGCTTGGCGAAGCCCCGCACCTGAGCAGCGGCGAGAGCGTACGGCAAGAACGCGGGCTTCCCAGCACCCATGCTGCCGCAGACCTGAGGTTCACGAGTGAGTCGGGCCATTTAAGAACATTGTGGCTCATGATTTTCTTGACTAGGAGCTGTGACCTCGTTGTCTCTGGTTCATTTTCTCTTCAGAGCCATTTAAATTGTGTGCGGGCTGCTCTGTTCAGTTCCGAGTAGCCTCTTCAAACTTCTTGCTGCAGTTCCTTAATGAAGCCGTTGCTAGGGAAGCCCAGCAAAAGCTGGTAGATACGTGCACGGTAATTGTAACCTCGGAATTGTGTGTCAAATGCAGCTCCAAATCGGAGCAATGGGGAGATCCAGGAAAGGCTCTTTACAATAGAGGGGAGACGTGTAAAGATACAGCGTAGGTAAGACCGAGACGCGTCAGTCCCAGCAGCAGGGCACCCGGCTGTCAGGGCGGCTGTGGGGAGGTCATGGTCCCGGCAAAGAAAGAAACGGTTGTGTGGGGAGGGAGGGAAGTCGGGTTCCTTACTGAGAAGGGAAGGGGGAGAGGGGACGGAAGAATGTCTGGTCGAACAAGGTAGGGCGTGCTTGTATGCAGGGACAGAAGGAAATCTCCAGGAGGGAAGTCGGGGCTGTAGAGAAACCGGCAGGTGGGCAGGGGCAGTGGACCCGATGGGCCGGCTGTGCCACCAGCTGGGCTTCAGGTGAGGACCTGCCCCCCTGCTGCGGGGTCTGGCCCAGCCCTGGCGTCGGAGCCCGGTGCGGCGAGGGGAGGGGGCGCTGAGAGCGGGTGCCCCACGCAGCCCCACACGTGCGGGGCAGTTGGCGCAGACGCTCCGGGATGGGGACTTTTTAGGACTCGCCGCATGGGGACGTGCGGCCGACGGTGCTGTGGGGCCATCTCTGCATCTCGGGGGCCCCGGGGCCCCGGAGCTCGTGGTCTTTTCGTCCTGCCTCCGCTGTCGGAGTGAGGGTCGCCCTGATGGAAGCGCACCTCCGCCGCCGCTCACGTTCCTGACGCCCGCCCGCACCCCGCTTGTTCCATCCCCAGTTTCTCCCCATCCTCGTTTTCATCTTCCTGTTGTTACTGTTGCTCAGTTGGGTTTAAAAAGTTGATTTAGATGATTTTTTAGAATGGGGCAGAATGTAACTAAGTCCATAAACAGAATCACAGACGCTTACTGGGAATTCTAAGCTGCTCACCCCAGGAGCTCCTACAAACTGGAACTGGATGTTGAAGAGATGCATCTTTGGTCACGCGGTTTGGTAACGCAGCCGGAGGCCAGAGCCGGGGCCGCGTCTCAGCGGTCTCCGTAGTCTCCGGCCAAGCACGCTTGTGGGAGAGCAGGTCCTCATGACGTGTGCGGGAGGCCGTGAGGACACCGCGTGGGGGGCGTGGGGAGCCACGCCTCTGAGTGGCCGTGACCGCGTGCAGACGACGGAGGCCTTGAACCAGGAGCCCTTGAACCAGGAGCCCAACGTCCGTGTCCGCATTTCCTCCTTAAAGCCGTCCGTGAGGAAGACTTTGTGTTTTTAACCTGTTGTACACTTTATTTTGAAAGATTTCAAGACTCTTCAGAAGAGCCACAGGAGCAGTACAACGAACACGTGCGTACCTTTCACCGGAGCGGACGGTGTGTGTCTGTGTCTGGCTGACTCCCTGATGCCGTGTTGTCACGGTTCCTCCACGTGGTGGCGTTACTTCCTCCTTCGTGGCTGGACGTGGCCAGGCCACATTTGCTTGTTCTTCGTCAGTTGATGGCAGCTGGGTCGTTTCCTCCTTTGGGTGTTTCTGAATAAAGCTACTGTGAACACCGATGTGTACGTGTTTGTGAGGCACACGTTTCCAGTTCTATTGGGTGTGCATACCTAGGAGGGGACTTGCTGGTCATCCTGTGGCTCCTTGTCTGACCTTCTGCGGAGTCAGCGGACTGTTCTCCCGAGCAGCTGCACCGTCATACGGACGGCAGCGTGTGAGTGTCCCCACGTCTTCCCATCCTCGCGGATGCCTTCTGCTGTCCATGCTTTCGTCATGACCATCCTGCTGGGTGTGAACTGTCTCATGCCTGTGTCAGTCTTCATCCCTGATGGCTGATGATGACGTGCTTATTGGCCACGCATGTAAATTCTTTGCCAATTTTTAAACAGGGTTTTGTTTTCTTTTTATTGTTCTGTTGTAAAAATGTGTTATATATCCTGGACACTAGTCTCTTATCAGATGTACAGTTTGCAAAAATGTTCTCCCTTTCTGCTGGGCAGTCGTCTCCCTTTCTTGATGATGTCCTTTGCAGCACAGAAGTTTTTAATTTTAATGAAGTCCGTTTATTGTTTCTTTGATCACTCATGGTTTTACTATTGCGTCATGGAAAACACAGCCGAAGCCAATGTCACAAAGTTTTACCGTTTTCTTGTAGGAAGTTTCTAGGATTAGTTTGTACCTTTAGGTCTTTGATCCATTTTGAGTTGATTTTCATCATGCGCAGATGGGTTCAAATTCCTCGGTTGAAGGCAGAGACCCTCTGGCCCAACACTGCTCGCTGTGCACACTCTCCTCCCACCGACCTTGTGGAAAATTAACTGACTGTCCACATAAGGTTTGATTTTTAATTCTGTTCCATTGATTTATATCCGTTCTCACGCAAGGACCGTACTGACTTGCTGACGGCAGCTTCGTGGTAAGTTGTGAAGTCGGGAAGTGTGAGTCTTCAAACTCTGCTCTTTTTTTCAAGATTGTGTTGGCTCTTCCGGGTCCCTTGAGCTTCTCTGTGAAGCTTGGGACCCACATGTCAGTTTCTCCAAGGAGGCCAGCTGGGATTTTGATCGGGATTGGGAAGAATTTGTAGGTCGCGTCGGGGAGTTTTGATGTCTCAATACTGTCTTCCATCCCAGGAACCTGAGGCGTCTTCCCTTCACAATTTCTTTCAGCGATCTCTTACTGTTTCCAACGTGCAAGTCTCACACATTTTTGTTAAATTTATCCCATTAGCACATTCTTTTTAATGCTATTGTGAACGAAAAGGCTGAGCTGCTTGAGGGCAGGACCGTGTAGTACTGATGTGTGTATTCCTAGCGGGAGTCACAGTGGGTGCCAGACCCAGAGTCGTTAGGTGAATCTGTTCGCAGCGGTCTCTCTCTCTCTCTTTCTCTCTCCTCATTTGGTTAACGAGAAACCCAGATTCAGGTTGTGCTACCCGGACACGTCCGTGAGAGGGAGAAATCAGACCCTCAGTGATACTGGGAGCTTATTCAGGATGGATTCATCTTAATTTCATTAAAACCATCCCTTTGGGTGTAGTCGGTCAGATGCACTGAGTCAGGTGTGCGGGGCAGCTGGGCTGTCCGTTTCACAACACACTTCTCGCGGGAGCGCTGTGCTCGAAGCCTAATTCAGGTGACTCTTGGGCAGACACTCATGTATAGGGAGCTCGGCTACACAGCCCCTGTGTCTGTTACGTAACCGGGGCTGTAGCGGTGGAGCAGCACTGGGGAGAACGAGGCGCTGTCCCTCACGCTGGTGTCGCTGCGCTTGTGACCCGAGCCACCGGCGTGGTCTAGCCTGTGCGGCACGCCCCGCTCCAGGGAGCTCAGCGAGCACTGTTCCCGTCGTCTGTTGAAACAGAGCCACGAGCTCTGGCGGAGCTGCAGTGAAGGTGCTCCTTACAGAGCAGGACTGAGGCTCGTCCTCTGGAAGCACATTTCCGAGAGTCAGTGTGGGCTCCTCGTGGGCGAGCGTGGCGGTGGGGTCCCCTTTGCTTGAGAGTTACGGGGCACAGCAGCCCTGCCTGGGAGCCCAGGGCTGTACAGAATTTAGCTTCCAGTCCAGGGGGATGATGAGCGGGGAGCTCCACGGAGGGAGGGAGCGTGGCTGCGCAGAGGCCGAGGCCCTCGGGGCCGGGAGGTGGCAGGTCGCATGTGGTCTCCCTCAGGCTTTTTCTAAGAGCGGTTACTGGTGCTGAGCGTCCAGGGCTGTTAAGGACCACTCTCTGGCAGCCTGTGGAAGGCTGGGCAGACGGTGACGGGATGGCGCAGAGGAGGCGGCTCTGTGGTTTGGCGTCAGTGGGCCTCCGTCCTGGCTGTGGCACCGAGTAGCTGTGGGACTCGCACGGTCACTTAAGGAGATTTCTCCCGTCAGCTGGATCACTCGTGTCCTGACTTCCCAGGATTGTGGTGAAGTTCTAGTGAGAGGACAGCTCTGCGGCGGGTCGCGGGTACCCGGCTCGGCGCCTGTGCTCCCGAGCAGCTCTCAGGGAGGCGAACCTATTGGGGCTTGGCCACTGATCCTGGACGAGGGCGGCCACGGATCGGCTGTGTGCAGGTGGCGGGTGACGTGCCTTTGGAGCATTTCAGTCGAGTGTCACAGGTGAACAGGATTGTACAGCTGTGGTGCTCACCAAGGAGGTGTGTCCCTGAGCTGAGCATTTTTGTAAAATGCTTGATCCCTGAGGACCCTGCAGTACCGATCCCTGAAAGTGAAGACATAAGTGAACAGTATTATCTTTTCTGTCATTGAAACTCCTTTTTTAAAAATGATTTTATTTATTTATTTGACAGACAGAGATCACAAGTAGGCAGAGAGGCAGGCAGGGAGAGGGGGGGAAGAAGGCGCCCCACTGAGCAGAGAGCCCGATGCGGGGCTTGATCCCAGGACCCTGAGATCATGACCTGAGCCAAAGGCAAAGGCTTTAACCCCCTGAGCCCCCCAGGCACCCCATCAAAGACCCTCCTTAATACCCATCACCTGGCTGCCCTGTTCCCCCCATCTCTCCCCCCCCCGAAACCCTCAGATTGTTTCCCGGAGTCCAGAGTCTCCTTGGGTCATCTCCCCCTCTGATTTCCCCCCTGCAGTGTGTATGGTCTTATTTAGTTGACTTCCAGTTGCTCCATGAGTTGTCATTGGAGGGAATCGATTTTATGGAGAACATACTTAAAAAACTCGGGGTTTTGCTAAGAAACATGTAATCAGGGCTTGCGCAGCCTTCACAGTAACCCAAGCTTGCTTACTTACTAAACCCGAAGATGGTAAAAGTAGGTAGGACTTCGTGAGGCCAGAGGCGTTGGTCTCTGCGGTCATCCAAGAAGGAACCCGAGGGGGCCAGGAGGTCCGGCTTCGGCTGTGCTCTGACGCTTGCGGGTGGTGTGCTGACCAGGGTGCTGATTGTTGGTCCAGTTTCGTCTCTCGTGAGTGATTGTCAGTGTGTTGAGCACATGGTGTGTACACTGGCTCTAGGAGCCCTTAGGTACCCGACTGAGCCTGCGGGCACAACTGCCCCTCCGTCATCCATCCCGCTGCCCATCTTCTCTGGTGCTGGGAACTCAGCAGAGTGACCCCTTGTTGGCTTGTCTCTCTCCATGACCTTGTCAGCCATCGAGGGACCAGGTCTTATGTAACTTCTCATTTTGTTTTTAATCCTTTCCTTCTGAATGATTAATACCCAAAATGGATCCAGCTACATTAGTAGATGCTTTAGAGAAAGGTCCTTGGAACAAACCTGGTAGCCCTGCTTTGGGATGCAGGGAAGAGAGTTACATTCTTTCCTTTCAAAACTGTTCGGACACACGTATATGGAAATTTGTGTAATTTTGAATATATATTTTCTCTCGGTATAATTATGGCTAGAAATACCGTAGAAACAGAATGTGTTTTGCACACTTGAGAATGCACGGTCACCAGGCAATCTCACAGTGACTGCCACGGCCGTGCTCTTCAGGTCATTGCCAGTGCCCGTGTTTGAGAAGCCTAAAGGCCAGGGAGGCATTTTTGGGAGCATCTCTGGCTGGTTTTGGGTTAACAGTGGTGACGTCAAAGCCGTTAATTAACAGTGGTATTTCCCACTTCTTGAATACTCATCGGGGGCTTTAAGCTATGCTAACCGGACATATTATTTCATTTAGTCTTTTCAACAGTCATGATTAGATTTTGTTATCCCCGTAAGCAAGGAAAGTGCCAAAGCTAGTAATGTGCAGGTCTGGGACTGGCACTTGCGTCTTTCTGATGGCTGTGTCTGTACCGTCCTTCCAGAAAGCCAGGAGACTCTCTAGTCTGAGTTTCCTGCTAATATTACTGCTTTGTTTCTAAAGGAAGAAAGTACATTTGAACTTAACTTTCTAGTTGGAAAAGGACTAGTGAGTTAACATTTGAGTTCCTCTGAGTCTAGTTTATGAGCAAAGCTACCTGTCTTGCGTAGTCTGTGAGTTACTTTCCACAGGAGCTTCATGTAGCCGTCTGGGCCCTGGTGGGCTTCGCCTTCGTGGCTGTACAGCCCGTTGAAACGTTAGAACAAAGATGTGTTGATTAATACTCCCTAGAAGGGCAGCGGATAGGAAATGAGTTTGAGGATTCGATTTCATTTCAAGATTTTGTGAAGATCTTGGCCTTAAATTTTGCCTGGAGCTCTTTTGTATTCCCAGATTCCTGTGCTGTGGATGACCTAACGGGGCTTTGTCCTGAGGCTCACAGGGCCCATGGCCAATGAGGAGCTTTTCAGTTAAATGTTCTTCTGGGGCTCTGAAGCAGTGGTGCCCACGATTTTTCCTTTCAGATTCTTGCCTGGGGCTTGGAGTGATAGCAGTTCCACTTATAATGTCGTTTTTATCGTTTGGTTTCTCCTCATGTCCAAATGACGGAAGAGGAATGAAAGAATATATGACTGATCAGAGTATCCCAGTCTTTCATCTTTAATAGTGTCCATGAAAGTATCAGTGGGAACTCTGATGGGTTGGAGGCCAAGGCTTGTGATCTTTATTTTACATGGTGACCTTATTGGGGGTATTGGCTCTGACCACTAATATTTTTACCTTCCCCAGTATCTTTTCCCATATTTAAAACCAAAGGGTACAGTTGAAGTTCTGGGAGTTTCCAAGTATGTGATGAAATCATCAAGTACTCCTGCCTTTCCCGTGTAGACCTCCTCAGCCTCTGCTCATGACAGTGTCTCACAGCACTGGAATCTCTCTGCAGCTGGCACTATGCAAAAAGAGCAAAGACTATGTCCTTTTCAGATTTGCTATGTATAGATCCTAGACCTAATAATAAACCTTCTATAAGAAAACATAGGAGAATACGTTCGGGACTTTGGAGTAAACAGAAGTCCCTTAGGCAAGGGCACAGAAAACATTAAACATTAAAAGAAAAATAAATTGAGCTACTTTACAGTTGATAAATTGAGCTCCTTCACAATTTCTGCCTATCAAAAGACTTCTTTTGGAAAATAAATGGGCAGCAGACTGGGAAAATGTGAAGTTCAGAATATTTCAAGGACTCCTATGACTCAGTAATAAGAGAAATGATCTAATTTAGGAAATGACCAGAAAATTTGAACAAATGCTTTATAATGGAAGATACAGAGGTGGCCAGAATCATACAAAAAAATGTCTAATGTCATTAATTATTGGGTAAATGCAAATTAAAGACCCCAGAGTAGCTAAAATGGAGAAGACCGATAACATCAAATGTTGATGAGCGTATGGAGCAACAGGAATTCTTGAACGTTACTGGTGTGAGTGTGAAGTGATGCTTCCACTTTAGAGGATAGAGGGAACGTGCCCCCGCACAATTAAGGCCATGTGTGACACATCCGCAATGAATATCATAGTCATTGGAAAGCTGAAAGCTTTTCCACCAAGATCAGGAGCAAGACAAAGATGTCCACTGTTACCGCTTTCATTCAACGTAGCATTAGAAGTGCTAGCCACAGCAGTCACACAGGAAAAAGAAATAAAAGGCATCCATGTTTGTAAGGAAGGAGTAAAGCTGTCATTGTTTGCCGATGACATGACACTACAGAGAGACGACCGTAAGCTGCCCGCAGAGACTATTAGAGCCAATAGCCAAGTTCATTGAGGTTGTGGGATGTAAATTCAATGTATAGCAATCTCTTGTGTATCTATACATTAATAATGAAATAACAGAAAGGAAGATGAAGTAAACAATCCCATTTACAGTTGCATCAGAAGAATAAAATACCTAGGAATCAACTTAAGCGAGAAGTGAAAGACCTGTACTCTGGAAACTGTAAGACACTGGTGAACGAAACTGAAGACGACACAAGTAGACAGAGAGAGATTCCATGCTCATGGGTTGGAAGAATTAATATTGCTAAAATGTCTGTACTGCCCAGAGTGATGAACAGATTCAAAGCCGTTCCTGTCAAAATATCAATAGGATTTTTCTGAAAAGTAGAACAAAAAAAATCTGAAAATTTGTATGGAACCACAAAAGAATAGCTGAAGCCATCCCAAGAAAAAAGAACAAAGCTGGACGCATCACAACCCTGAATCCAGACTATCCTGCGAAGCCATAGGAATCAGAACAGGACGGTACTGGCACGAAAACTGACACATAGATCAATGGGACGGGATAGAGACCCAGAAATAAACCCGTTGTACGGTCAACAATTCCATGATCAATTAATCTATGACAAAGAAGGCCACAATATATAATGGGGAAAAGACAGTATCTTCCATAAATGGTATGGGGAAAGTGGACAGCTAGCTACATGCAAAGGAATGAAACGGAACCACATTCTTATACACCATACACATAAACAAATTAAAAATGGATTAAATACCCAGATGTGAGACAGGAAGCTGTGAAACTCCAAGATGAGAACATGGGCAGTTATCTCCCGAACATCAGCCTTAGCAACGCTTTTCTGGATCTGTCTCCCCAGGCAAGGGAAGCAAAACACATAAACTGTTGTGACTACCCCGAAGTAAAAGGCTTTGCACAGCAAAGGAAACCATGAAGAAAACACAAAGGCAACCCAGTGAATGGGAGGAGCTAATTGTTAATGATATATCCAACAAAGGGGTAATATGCAAGACATATAAAGAATTCATATAACTTAAAACCCCAAAACCCCAAACAATATGATTAAAAAAGGGGCAGAGGACCTAGATAGACATTTTCCCAGAGATGTCCAGATGGCCAGCAGACGCATGGACGGGGTGCTCAGCATCACCGGTCATCAGGGAGATACAAATCACCCACACAGAGAGATAACCCCTCACCCTGTCAGAATGGCTGTTATCAAGAAGAGAAGTGTTGGCAAGGACATGGAGAGAAAGGAACCTCATGCACGGCTGGCAGGAATGCAGACTGGTACAGCCACTGTGGAAAACAGCAGGGGCTTCCTCCAAAATTGAAAACTGGAGCTAACATACGACACAGGAATTCTACTTCTGGATGTTGAAATGAAGAAAGTGAAAATGCTGATTTGAAAAGATACGTGCACCGCTGTGTTTACTGCAACGGTATTTACGAAGCCACTTTACGGAAGAGGCCCAAGTGTCTGTCCATAGACACACACACACTGGACGATTACTCAGCCACAAAAAGGATGAGATCTTGCCGTTTGCAACGACGTGGGTGGACCGAGAGGGTGTAATGCTCAGTGAGATAAGGCAGAGACAAACACCGTGTGATCTCGCTCACCCGTGGAGTCAGAAGTTAAGCAAATGATGAGCAAACAGTAACGAGAGAGACAGACTCATAAATTCGGAGAATAAGCTCGTGGTTGTGGGGCGCGGGGTGCGTGAGACATGTGAAGGGGTGGAGGAGTGCAGAGTTGCAGTCACAGAATGAGTACGTCACCGGATGACCAGGACCGCGTAGGGGATGTCGTCCGCGATGCCGTGTCACTGAGGTGGCAGAGGGCGGCTGCACTCAGCACGGTGAGCGTTTGAGAGTGTCTGGAATTGTCAAACCACGACGTTGTACACAAGCCGGTTATGTGTCAACTACACTTCAATTAAAAAAAAAATACCAAAGATGATGCTCCCACTTCAGGAAATGTCTGGTAGTCCTGCGGCCGGGCGGGGGCAGGGATGGAACATGAACAGGATGACACAGGGAGAGAGCCAGCATGGCGCACTCCAGAAAGCTGGTGGGGATTTAGGGAGGGGAGAGGCAGCTCACAGTGGTGAGCACGAAGAGAGGCGTTGGGGAGCGGCGGAGAGCGGGGTGTGGCAGAGGGGAGACGCGGGAGCCTGCCTGCTTGTCTTCTCGTTCTGCCTGGAACACCCTTGCCTGGCTGACTCCGTTGTCCCCGTCTCGAGATGTGTCCGCCCATGTTGGTTTTACCGTGAGGAGGCTCCCATGAACAGGTGGTTACCCAACGGGAAACACGCACCCGTGTTGTCCCATTCGGCTGGCTCACGGGGCAGCCGGCCTGGAGTTGCAAGCGCAGATGGGTGGGCCAGGGAAGGTTCTGGGCTGCTGGGTGTAGTGCTGAAGGGTTTGCCCGTCATGATGGGCTCTGAACTGTGCTCCGGGGACACCAGCCTGCTGGCTGCCCGCACGTGGATTACAGAAGGTCTAGAAAGTGGGTATGAAGGCCACTTAGAGTCACCTGTCGGGGGAGAGGGCCCACGGGAGGCCGTGGCAGTGGGCGTGGAGAAGGGGCGTTGAGCGCGAGCTGGCGGGGCTTCCAGGCTGCGGGTCTGTGCCCACAGAGGTCTCTGGGCAGCCGTCCCTGCCCGGGCCAGCAGCTGGGAGGGAGCCCTGTGGGGGCTGGGGCAGGCCCCCTCTCGCCAGGGAGCTGTGGCACAGTGGGGGTGCGTGTGTAAGGGGGTAAGCCCCCCCCCAGCTCTGAGCTGCTCTCTGACTCGGCGCTGTGTGCTTTTGCGTAGATGTTGCTTCCGCTCTGAGCTTCCTCGTCTGTGAGCCAGGCTGACGTTAGTTGGTGGCCCTGTTGCGATGACGAAGTAGGGCGGTCACGTCGGCGGCCCTGAAGACACAGAAGTGTGATCACTACGTCACGGGTCATGGAGGGAACTCAGGCAGGGCAGGGTGAGGGAAAGCTGTGAGCATGAAGGCTCAAGTCCAAGTCAGGTGCTGTGATCGTGGACGGGTTGTCGTCCGGTCACGTGGCTCCGTCCTGTCTCTGTTTCAAGCAGTTTTGTCCTCGATCGAAGTCCCTGCCTGAACCCTAGTCGTCTAGGTGAGTGGTGGTTCTTTTTCTTTTATGAAGGAGGTTAAGGCAGATGTCACGTGGTATGTAGCAAGTGCCTCTGTTCCTGAGAAGACAGGCCTTCTAGCGAGGAACGGGGCGACTTTGGGACTTGCGCGTTGCGCGGCTCCCGTGCTTTTCCTGGGAGTGTCGCACGGTGCACGGTCCAGGCCTGGCCTCTCCTCAGTGTTTCATCCTGTCTCTGTTGGATGAAAAAAGTTTTTTTTTTTCCTTAATGTGTGTCCTTTCTCAAAAGCTTTTATCTTCCTGTCTGTGCTTCAGCTTTCTGAGGAGGAGAAAATCCAGCGGTACAGCATCCTGTCCGAGCTCTACGAGCTGATCGGCTTCCGTCGCAAGTCTGCGTTCTTCAAGCGTGTGGCTGCTATGCAGTGCGTGGCCCCGAGCATCTCGGAGCCGGGCTGGAGGGCCTGCTACAAGCTTCTCCTGGAGACGCTTCCCGGCTACAGCCTGTCGCTGGACCCCAAGGACTTCAGCAAAGGTACCGACGGTCTCCTGGCTGGGACTGAGGTGTTGCTCGTGTGCTGTTCGAGCCCTTCCTCTCCCAGCAGACGCTGTGGTCGGCACCGGGGTTCAAGGATGACAGAGCCCATCCTGCCCATGGGTACTTAGAGTCCAGTCCCACCAAAAAGGAGTGGTGCTTTGCTGGGGGCTGGCATCCTTTCCCCAGTCCCTTTGCCGTCCCTGCTGCTGGCGATTGGAGTTAAGCGCAGGAGTAGGACAAGCCGTACACACCTGTGGGATTTACATTCAGAAGGCTCAGACGCTGGTGCTGCGGAGGTGGACGTGAGCTCCCTTCCGCTGCCTTCCAGAGGTTTCTGGGAGGAGTTGGTGTTCGGGAAGAGGGCAGAGTTTTTGGAGCAATCACATGGTCGCTCTGTGGAGAGAGGGTAAAGGGTGTTTTAAACGTTTCCAGTTGCACGGGAAATAGAATCCCCATCACTGGGCCTCGGGGAGACTGGAGGCAAGTCCCACTTGCTCTCCAGGTCCTTCTTTCGGTGTCCTGTGAATAACTCCGAGCTGGCTCCGGAGGCACAGCCGGCACACCCGAGAGTCCAGAGTCCAGGCCTGCTTCTCCGCCGCTCTTCCCCTCTTCCCCTCTTCCCCCTGCCCTCCCTGTGTCACTGCTAGCCGGCCTTCGGGTCTCAGCTGGATGTCGCTTCTGTAGAGCTGTCCCCCGTGGCCCCTCAGCCTATGCAGACCCCCTTTATTGTTCCCCTCCCCCCTTCCTTCCTTTCTTTTTTAGAGATTTTATTTGAGAGAGAGAGAGAGAGAGAGAGGGAGGAGGGGCAGAGCAAGAGCAAGAGAGAGAATCCCAAGCAGGCCCCATGCCCAGCCTGGAACCTGATGTGGGGCTCAATTCTAAGACCCTGAGATCATGACCTGAGCCAAAACCAAGAGTCTGAGCCACCCAAGTACCCCTTATTTTTCCTCCTTCATTGAATCCTGCTGTTCTTCCTTAGGGCACCCCCATACTCTCCAAGTGCATTTAAAAATCACCTGGGGTTGGGGCACCTGAGTGGCTCAGTGGCTCGAGCATCCGGCTCTTGACTTTGGCTCAGGTCGTGATCGCGGGTCGTGAGATCGAGCCCCATGTTGGGCTCTGCGCTGGGTGTGGAGCCTGCTTAAGAGAAATCAGTTGGGGCGGTGATGTAACACCCGCCTCCCACGCCCGCCTGTGTGCCTGTGAGAGCAGAGCCCCTGACTCTCCCTGTGGCCCCGGGGCGCGTGGTAGGTGTCCCAGGGACACATGTCATGTAGGACTGAACCCTAGTGAACAGGTGTGGCCACATGTGTGGGTTGCCGCTTGTTGCATCGAATTTCTTGGTCTTAATTTTTAAAACAGATAAACAGTGTTTCTTTTGGAAAGTAAAGCAAGCACATCTTCAAGCGATTTGGTACTGCTCACTGAGCCTTCCGTTTTGCCGTTGTTTTGTGAAAGGTTGAGAGAAGGTTCGGAAGTGAGAGCAAATAAAATACAAGCGATAAATGTTGACTGGCCATATTTTTTTAAAAAGATTTTATTTATTTATTTGACAGAGATCACAAATAGGCAGAGAGGTAGGCGGCGGGGTGGGGGGGAGAAGCAGACTCCCTGATGAGCAGAGAGCCCGATGTGGGGCTCGATCCCAGGATCCTGGGATCATGACCTGAGCCGAAGGCAGACACTTAACCAACGGAGCCCCCGGTGCCCCGATTCTGTGGTCTTAAAGAGGTACTTTTCTCTGGCTGTGCACCTGACCCCCCACCTTACATTTCAACCATGTTAATTTCTTTTAGAGGGAGCAGCCGCCAAAGTCCACTGGTTACCTTTTTCTAATTTAGCTATCTGCTTTTATGAGCTTTCCTTATACGTTCAGTTAAAAAAGCATGTTTTTCTAGTGTCCCTGTTTGTTGCTAATGGAGTCCCATCACATACCAGTATTTTATTGAAAAAAACATTGTATATCTACAATTCAAATACACGCCGTTGGAAACATAATCTTTTGTTATAACCTTGCTCTGATGATCTCAAAGTGGTTGTTTTTAACTTGTCTTTGCTGAAGAGAAAAAAGTATTCCATAGCACGTGTCTTTTTACGGTATGAAAGAACGTATCTCTTACGAGTTCTGTCTGGGGAAAGTTAAACACAGGAAGTGTTTTTTCTTGCCCTTTGGGTTTGTTGTTGAAGCATTTGTCTTTAAATCACGAGTTTTACACACACCGTTAACGTGTTTCTGAGGAAGGCCCACTGGCTCTGGTGCCAGCGTGCCCTCGCGGAGCCCTTGGAGGACGCTTTGTGGCTTCCCTCGCAGGCACGCACCGAGGCTGGGCCGCCGTCCAGATGCGTCTGCTTCACGAGTTGGTCTACGCGTCCCGAAGAATGGGGAATCCCGCTCTTTCTGTCAGGCACTTGTCCTTCCTGTTGCAGACCATGCTGGACTTTCTGTCGGATCAAGGTGAGTGAATTTGGTGAACGAGGGGACCCCTCATGCTGGTCCGCATAGACCCGGCCTTAGGTTCCAGTGAGTGGTGCTTCCCGGTCCTCTGCTGGTGTGGAGACGCCGCACTCCGCCGTGTCCTCAGCTCCCCGTGCTGCCCTTGCTGTCCTCCAGGGGCTTGATGCCGCTGTGTGCCATGCCTTCTCCCCTCTCCTCCCCGGGTCCCCTCCCCGTGGTGCTGCTTCTCTCTGTCTGTCCGCCTCCTGCGTGGGCTCCCCTTCCCCTTGCCTGCGTGGTGCACAGTAGAAACGTCCCCACACAGCATTTATACAGAGAGCTGCCCGACTCGTAAGCGTGTTGCCCGGCGAGTTTTCACCCAGTACCCCTTCTGGGAGTGGCAGCCAGATGGGAAGTACACCCAGAGCCCCGAGGACCCTGGGGCGCCCCCCAGTTACACTCCCCGCAGGAGCAGCTGCTTGCTGGCCCCACCAGGGATGCAGCTGGCCTGTGTCTGCGCTGGGGGCATCGTGTGGTACTCTGCCCGCGTGCCGGGCCACTGTCCCCTGCGGTCCCCCGACCGTCACCTGCTCTTACTGTAACAGGACGGCGTCTGCTGTTTGGGTTCAGTCGTGATCTGTTTGTTTCCAGGCCAGATTCCCCGCTGGGCACCAGGCATGTTTATTTTGTGCCTGCAGGACGTCTCCCTCTGCATGTCCCGCGGGCACTAGAAAGTGAGCTCCTGCACAGCGGTGCTCGCCGCTTCCCCCTCCCACCTCCCTTTCCGCCTGCACCGCTGGGCCAGCCGGTGCCTGCTGCCCATTGGGTTCTGGGGGACGCGCTCTCTGCCCTGGAGATGCGTGCATGGGGGATTTTTTAGGACGTGCTCCTGGGATCAGTACCGACCGAAGGGATGAGGAGGAGGCCAGATTGGGCAGAGGAACGTTGGGCCTCAGTGCGGTGTTGGCCGAGGCCGCACCGGCCCCTCAGAACTGGCGGGCGCTGTTGCCAAGCCAGGCTCGATCACTGGTCACACAGTGCCTGGGGAGGCAGTTTCTGGAGAGGCTGCATTGCCCCAGGGGGTCCCTGAAGCTGACCTGCTGTGTGGTGAGGCCGTGGCCTGCTACTGTGGCTCGAGCTGTTATGCGCGCTGCTTGCAGGGAGGAGGCCTGGTCGTGGGTGAGGCGCTCTCTCAGCAGAGAACAGGCCGCGTGGAGGGCAGCGCTCCTGTCACCGGGGGCTCCATCCTTCTGTGCCTGGGGGGCCGCCGCTCTCTGCTCCGGAGCCCTCCGTCCCTCCAGCTGTCCCAGCAGGGGCCTGCCCCAGCTCAGCCACTGCGCCCCTCCTGCCCTCCCCTGGCATCGGCCAGGTGTCCTTTCCAGCTTGGAAATCAGTGTGTGTTGCTCTCCCTCTGCCTGGGACTGGTCCCGCCTCTTCCGTGCGGTGCTCTCCCCGGCTGCAGGATGGAAGCGCGGCCTGGGTCTCCCCGCGTGGGGCGCGGCGTAGACACGTGAGTTCCAGTAACGCGAGAACTCAGTAACGGTCAGCTTCCAAACAAGGGACCGAAGTTGGCTTGTGATTGCCTTTACACAACCAGGGAAACGGTCGGCCAGACTCCCGGGCTCTCCCGGACAGGACGAGGCTGGCATACATCGTGTGTTAGGCAGAGTCTGCTGGGGAACCTGCTGACGAAGTCCGAGGGCACGTCGCAGGATTGGGTGAGATTCCACTTGGGTGGTCTCCTCCACACCCTGTGTCTTTACCTTCCTCCAGGCGGGCTGCGTGGACTTCACGTCACTGTACCACAGTGCCCGTCACGTGCTTTCTCTTCTCTCAGGAGGCCCGTCCCCAGTGCCCCTGCTGGGACTCGGGGACGTCCGTTTTCCCCAGGAGACTTTCACAGCCGTCTCCGAGTGAGGGGCTCCTTGCTGCTAGTGACCTTGCTGTCTAGGTGGCCCTGGTGCGGCCGTGCTTGGACCGAGACCCCCCGTGGATGGCGGGACCACCGCTCCTCTGTGCCGACTGGGTTTCTCTTTGCTGCTACTTTTGAATTGCGTCCATCTTCGTGTTACCTGCAGAGTCCGGCTGCGGAGGGGCAGGAGCAGCACGGCAGCGGCTAGATGGATGGTTCACGCCTTGGCTTTCTCCGAGCCTGAGGCCAAATGGAGGTGGAGTTCTCAGACCAGGCCGGCTCTGGTGTCCAGTGGTGACCCGGGCATGGGCCTGTCTGTTGTTTGATGAACTGAATTTTTGCTTTTGGATGGGTGACCAGCTCTCTTTAACCCCCTGAGGGCGTTTGACCCTCCCCACGACCTAGCAGCTGTGATGACTCAGTGTGCCGGGCACAAGGTCCAGCCTGAGTGGACTCTGCCCATTGGGCCGTTGAGTTCTGAGTGCCTCCTGACCCACGGCACGTGGCCTTCTCCCCTTTTGTTGCGGGTCTGCTCTCTGTCTCGATACCACTTTCCCCACGCGTCTCACGTTGAACCGTGTGTGGACTCGTGTGACTGTGAGTCTTGAAGACAGGCCCCACAGCCTGCCTTGAGCTGATCACACCTTCACCCGCCTCGTCTTGGACTCTTTCTCGTAAATACACTCCCCCGTCCTGCGGCAGGGCGTACGCTCTCCTTCCCCACCCTTGTTCCTGGTCACCGCGAGTCCTCTAATCCTGGGTTCCTTCCTGGCAGCTTTGATGAGTCCCGGTGCGACCTGCTCCTGCTCTGTTCTCTTCTTCACGCGCCACTCCTGACCGCAGTGGGGGAAGCCCATGTCTCTAGCTGGTCAGTGCCTTGTCTTCCCTCTGGAAGCTCTGAAGGGAAGGAGCTTGCTGGTTGCTGGAGGTCATGTTCAGCCGGTGATCTAAAGACACTGAGTTAAAAGGAGAGGAGCTTGGGGCATCAGACTGTTAAACAAAAAGCTGCCTCCTTAAAGGCCTGTGTGTAATGGTGTTGGATTATTTGGAGTCTTGGGGGGAAAGGTCAAACGTTGGGAGGACTCAGGAGTCTTCCCTCTGATGGCTGTGACCTCAGATGCCTGATGGCGTTCTTTCTGGGCCTCTATTTTCTTATTTGTAGAACTAGGAGAGCACAATTGTGAGGTAGTCTTCATTTTAATGATAGGTATTTTATTTTACTGTAAATTTAAAAATTTTATTTATTTATGTATTTATTTAAGTTCAGGGCTTGAACTCAGGACCCTGCTTGAGACCTGAGCTGAGATCAAGAGTCAGTCATTTAACCGACCGAGCCACCCAGGCGCCTCTAGTGATAGGTATTTTAATTTATTGGATGACCTTCCCCCAGAGAGCTCATGATATCATTTATAGAGTCGGTAATTAATGTTTCTAAGTACTGCTGCGCAGAAATGAAGTGTGGACCAGAGGAGCAGCCAATAAGGGATTCACTGATCCTGGGCTCGAGGAAAGGGCTTCCTGGCCTTCTTGTTTGTGTCAGCCTGTCTGGGTATTTGCAGGTGGAGACGCTGCGAGCTGGGGGCTTCTTGCCCTGCCCTCCGCCATGTACGCTCTCATGTGTGCAGATAGGAGCGGAGGGAATGCATAAGATACCAGGACCGTTGTTAACATGGAAGGCATTAATTCCCAGGGGACTCCTGTCTTTTTGTGTGTGTGTTTAAGATGGAAGGACTAACTTGAGAATCTGTGGACTGTTTTGGGGAGTGTGACTGTGTTACTGTTTATGATCATTGATACGGGGTCCCTTCCTGGGGCCTGAATCCCCCCCCCCCATCGATACAGGGTCCCTGGCCATGCAGGGGCACCTTCTGTGGCAGTGTGGCTGTGGACTCATGAGCTCCGTGGGTCGCGGCTGCAAACCTGTGACCCGGTCCGGTGTGCCGTGCACGAGTCCACTGAGAAGGCGTGGGACCCCCGAGTCTGTGAGGGCTCAGGGTGGCGCGTGTCCGCATTGTGCAGCCCGTCTCTCCCTGCTGTCTGACCTGCGGTGCCCTGGCCAGGCCGCTCTCTGAGGCTGCGGCATTTCTGCTCTGCTGCCCTGCCTGCCCTCCTGCTTCTGTCACCTGCTCCGGGAATTTGTCGCTCCCTGTGATTCCCGCTTCGCGGAGCCCACTGTGCAGGTGCCTGCCGGGGCCGCGGCTGCCCGGCCTGGGCGCTCCTCATGCTCAGGACGTGTCACCCGCACCTGGACCAGCACCTGACACCCGCGCGGCCCCGGAATGCTGCTGAGTGAGCGGCCTTCTGCGTCTGTGAGTCTGCCCAACCGATGTCTCCTCCTGTTGGCTGCTTCAGAAGCCCCGCAGGGGTACTGGGGGGCTCAGTCACTCAAGTGGCCGCCTTCGGCTCAGGTCATGATCACACTGGGATCGAGTCCCGTGTTGGGCCCTTGCTCAGCGGGGAGCCTGCTTCTCCTAATTCCCCTGCTTGCGCATGTGTGCTCTCTGTGTCAAATAAATAAATAAAATATTTAAACAATAAGGTAAAAATCCCTCTGGCTCTTGGTCTTCTGCAGCATGGTTTGGGAAACTGCTGCCCGGGGCTGGGTCCAGCCCGGCTCCTGATTTGATCCTTGGCTGTGTGAGCCTGCGCGGTAGTCGCTGACGTCCGTTCCTGCGGAAAGGAAAAGGCTTGCTGCTTTCCCATCAGAGTACTCAAAGAGGGACAAGTGGAAGAATTAGCTCGGGATGGAGACTTATGGATTCTGCTCGACTCGTTTTCTTCCCTGCCAGACCCGCATCTGAGTCCTGTCAACGAGTCCCAGGGTCTTACCTCCTAAACAGATCCCAGAGGCGGCCACTTGTCCCCACCCGTGTGCCCTCACAGGCACAGTGGAAACCACTGTGAGGCCTCAGCTCTGGACCCCTGTCCAGCCCTCAGGGGTCTCCTGGGCCTATAGCCCTCCACCTCGTGTCCCGTCTTGTTGCTTTTCTGCTTCAGACCGTCCACGGACTCCCATCGCCCCTCTGTAGTTCCCCGACTGGTCACCCTCCATCCACGGGCTCCCATCGCCCCCCCGTAGTTCCCCGACCGGTCACCCTCCGTCCACGGGCTCCCATCGCCCCCCCGTAGTTCCCCGACCGGTCACCCTCCGTCCACGGGCTCCCATCGCCCCCCCGTAGTTCCCCGACCGGTCACCCTCCGTCCACGGGCTCCCATCGCCCCCCTGTAGTTCCCCGACCGGTCACCCTCCGGCCTCTTGTGCACTGACTTAGCGTCAGCCACACTTCCTCTTGCTTCCGTTTGTCCCGGAAGCGTGACTGCTCTCTTTGCGTTCCTCAGGCCCGAGTTCAGACACCCTGTCTCAGTCTGCCTCGTGGCCCCGTGTGTCTCCTCGCTGTTTTGTGGCTAGCCGTCCTCCTTGCTAGAACATGAACTCTGGGGGGCGGACTCTGGATGTCCTGCACGGACTCCTGCCTACACCCAGGACCGTGTGCGGTGGGTCCCCACTCAGCACGTATTCGTTTGGTCACTGTCTGACGAGGAATGTCATCCAGCCTCCCTCCACCGCCTCTTTACTGCTTGTGAAGTGGGCACATGAGCCTGCTGTGAGGGTCAGAGACTCCTAGTGCCGACCATCCCTCCCTTTGTCTTGTAGCCGGAAGCTCATGAGTCCCTCCTCTTACGTGCAGCGTGGCTTTGGGAATTGGTCCAAATGACACTTAGCCCTCAGGGGAAATACTCACGTGTTGAAGGAAAATCTTAGTGAGCCAGCAGCTAGCCCAGAAAGTGCAGGGCTAGTTCCAGGGAACCGCCTGGACGTAAGACCCAGGGGGTGCCTTTCACAGGACCCGGGGAGGCCGGCATAGCAGGTGTGCTCTGTGGGCTGAGAAATGGCCTCTGATAAGTGGAATAGAAATTATTAGTGGGTTATTTTTAACTTATGTGTCTTCACTCATTTCTGAAAACCAACATCTTCCCTTTCTCCTCTGTAGTCCTTATTGGTTTGCTTCGGAAGTGAACCACAGCCCAGGGCCGAGGCAGCTTGCAGTGTCGGGACTGGACGAGGCGCATAGCCACGCCCACCTCCGTGTCCCCAGCCCCGTGCGCTCTCACCCACTGCAGTCCTCGGCTTTTTGTGAATTCTGTTTTCCTTGTCCTTTTTTATACTCGTGGGTATGTTACTATGTCTTCTTTTTTTTTTTTTTTAAAGATGTATTTATTTGACAGATAGAGATTACAAGTAGGCAGAGAGGCAGGCAGAGAGAGAGAGAGAGGAGGAAACAGGCTCTCTACTGAGCAGAGAGCCCGATGTGGGGCTTGATCCCAGGACCCTGGGATCATGACCTGAGCCGAAGGCAGAGGCTTTAACCCGCTGAGCCACCCAGGCGCCCCTGTTACTGTGTCTTCTTTACGTTGTTCGAATCTGAGTAAATTGTAAATGCTATGAAAATAAGAATGCATTGTTTTACTAGATTTAGAATTGGAGATTGTGGGTAAAATGGTATGCCCCGAACAACTGAGAGTCTCCTAGACTATGAACTAGCAGGTGAAAACACAGGGTTTGGGCTGTAAGTGCTACATGTTGTATCTTATTCCCATTAAGTAGCACAGACAAGCTTTGCATTTGAGTTTTTACCCCCTCGTTTTGCATAGCAAGATGCAAAGAACTACAATATGAACTCTGGCCAACAATGAAGACCATAGTTTTTATTTTTATTTTTTCAAAGATTTTATTTATTTATTTGACAGACAGAGATCACAAGTAGGCAGAAAGGCAGGCAGAGAGAGAGGAGGAAGCAGGCTCCCTGCTGAGCAGAGAGCCCGATGCGGGACTCGATCCCAGGACCCTGAGATCATGACCTGAGCCGAAGGCAGAGGCTTTAACCCACTGAGCCACCCAGGTGCCCCGAAGACCATAATTTTTAAATTGGAAAGAAAGTATGTATTATTTTGCTTCTTGTTTTCCATTCCTGACATGCTTTTTACCCCTTATATTTTTTTTTCCAGTGGCATATGTGGTTTCTTGGGGAGTTTTGATTGAACGGGTTTCAGTGTTCACCTGGGTGGGGAGAAGGGTGATTAAGCTTATGAGCCGTTGTGTGGGAACTGCTCAACAAAGGGGTATAATCTGTTTCCACTTGAGTTTATACAGTCCCTTTTGTTTGTTCAGAAATAGACAGAAGGGGCTGAACCAAAACCCAGTAGAAATGAAGGGAAGCTTTTGACTTCCTTTTGGTTCTGTTTGAAGAGATAAATACCGTGTAGTGTGGGGTAATAAGTACCTGTTGGCAGGGTGCATTCTCGGTCGAGAAACCACACATAAAGTAATGAGGTGAAGAGAAGCTATCAGCGTGTCAAAATCCCAAATACATTAGTGGATTTAGTAGTTACGGGAAAATACTAATTTGCCAAGTTTCAGATGAACCAAAATAGAACATCCTGGGGTGGTTTCAAGAAGGGCCCCTTGCACGTGGCCTCTGTGGGACACCGGGGGCCAGACGGCGTGAGCTGTCCGCGGTGGAGTGGTGTCTCGCTGTCTGGTTCACTTGCCCACTGGCGGCTGCACGAAGTGCCAGTGGACCCTTGCCCAGGCCAGCCATGGCCATTTCTGGTCTAGACTACGGCATCACATCCCAAGGGATGTTCTTATCATCCGAGACCCATTGCTTGCCAGCCGGCCACCTGGGGTGTCAAGGGTTGTTTCCACAGCAGGTGTTATCCCTAGCAACCTTCTGCTCGGAGAGCACGTGAGGCTGCCCACTGCTCCGGAACTAGAGTTCAAGGCCCTGGCGCGGTTCACCGTGTGCCTTTTGGTCTGGCTCTGGCCGTCGGCTTTGTGGAGTCACTGGGCTAAGCTGCTGTTCTCGGAACAGAGCCTCTGTGTTCACATGGAGCACTGTTCTTCCCCACCTCCGAGAGTTTTCTTCGACACCCTCAGGTAGCAGAAAAAGCTTTTCTTCTCCGTTCTCTCCCACACTGACGTAATGGTGCTCAGCGCGGTTCAGTGTTAGTCATGAGCTTTCATGTCTGTGGACCGCACGTGTGAAGCTGGACAGCTGGGGTCGGGGCTTCTTTTCCCCAAAGCCCCAGCCTGGCGCATGGTGGTGCTCGATAAATCGACTGCCTTGTTTGCTCCTGGGTAGGTAAACGAGGATTCTGCTTCCCTTGCTGTGCGGGTGTAAGGACTGGAGACAGTGTTTCTGGAGAGTCTGAAATGAAGAATATGTTCAGAAAGCCATCATGGTCACTGTTGGTTTGCTTCCAACTTGCAAAAGTGTTTGAACAGGGGCGCCTGGGTGGCTCCATGGGTTAAAGCCTCTGGCTTCGGCTTAGGTCATGATCCCATGGTCCTGGGATCGAATCCCGCATCGGGGTCTCTGTTCCTTGGGAAGCCTGCTTCCCCACCCCCGCCCCCCGACTGCCTCTCTGCCTACTTGTTATCTCTGTCTGTCAAATAAATAAATAAAATCTTTAAAAAAAAAGTGTTTGAACACACGCAGCTCCTAGAGCAGAGAATCAAGGCGAGGACTCGTGGGCTCACCTGCCATCGTTGTGGCAGCTGGCTTCGAACAGCATTAGCCAGAGTAGTCATCGTCCACGTAAACCCAAGGTCTGATGAGGAGACACCTGTCCTTTCTAGCGTGCATGACGTCCCGTTTCAGCCAGCTCCACTGCTCTAACAGAGTACTACAGTGGGTGGTTTAAGATAGAAACGGATTTTCTCACAGTTTGCATGCTGGGAGTCCACGATCGAGGTGCTGGCAGGGTCGGTTCCGTTGGAGGCTTTTCTCCTTGGCTTTGGACACGTCGTTTCCCTTTGTCCTCATGCCGTCACCCTCTGTGCAAGTCTTTCTAACCTCCCTTCCCGGGAGGACACTAGCCAGATTGGATTAAGGCCCCGTGTGACCTCACTTTGCCGAAATTACCTGTTCTAAGGCCTTGTCTCCAGGCATATTCCCAGGGCCCTCCTGGGCACAAGGCCTTCAACATACGAACTTGCAGGGGACATAATTCAGCCCAGAACATGAACTATGATCTGTCCTGTCAACCCCCACTAACTTGATCTTCATGGCCCACGAAGAGCTCAGAGTGGCTTGCAGTAGTTACAACACTTGCCTTTTAGAACCACAGTGGGACTGAGCGGAGCAGACCCATTTGGAATGAGTGTTCTGCGTATTTTCCAGGCTCTCTTACGGCCAGCGGTCGGGATTTGTTCACTTCTCTTCTGCGTGTGGCATGCGGACAGGATAAAGTTAATTGTCCCGGGCCACTGTCACATCTCCCTGGTGTCCTGCTTCGCTGATTGAAGAGAGAAGAAGGAGGCTCTGGTGAAGGCTTCTCTGTGTGTCTTTCTCTTTTTCTCAAGAGACCGAGTTAAATTCAGATTCCTATTGACTAAACAGCTTCTGAGTGGCCGGGATCTAACTGGGGGAAAGAAATGGCATATCCCTCAGTAGGATAAAGTACAGGGAGGGGATCCTGTGTGCGATTCACAGATCCTGAAACGGGGTGCGGAATGACCGTGCTGAGCGTCGGTGTCACGTGGTCAGCTGGAACTCTGCAGCGGCAGGGCTTTGGGATCGGGCTGCTCTGCGGACGGGACATGGGACATGTCCCAACCTCAGAAGCTGGGACATGGTCGCCGACTGAGCCTGGCTGACCACAGCGAGTCTTTGTTACTCTCCGTCGTTGTGAAGATGAGCGTTCTCGCCGAGTGCCCGCGGGCTCTCCCGACGTATCGTCGTGCCTTACGTACTTCCAGGGATAATTTTAGTGGCACGAGAATGCAGAGTCCCAGGGACTTATTTCTCCTGAACCTCAAGGCTCTACTGCCAGGGGCTAACCTGGCGGTGGGATGAGAGTGTTCCAGAGTGGAGGAAAGGGCGGTGTCTGTGTGGCTGTGGATGGATTTGGAGGACAAAACAAGGACTTAAAAGTTCCAGGTGCTGGAGTAAGTGGCAGGAGGGGCCGCTCTTCTGGCGGGAGCTTTTGAGCACCGGGAGGCCACGATGTGTCAGGGACCCCGCGGGGGCAGGGGGACCTGCGGTGGGGCCTCGTGTGACACCGCAGATGCTGCAGTGCGACAGGAGTGCGCTCTCAGCCTCTGAGAGACCTTCGTTCGTCTCTGCACTGGGGTGACGGGCTCCCCACGCTCCGTGCCCAGCACAGCCCCTGGCACGCCGCAGGCCAGCAGCAGGCGTTCCTTTTCCTGCCTTACCTCTGGCTCCCTTTGTTCTGACATTGTGGTTCAGTGAGACATTGAATGTCTCATTGCGTCACCAGCAGCACCCCGAGTGTGGGACGCTGACCACGTGCCTAGCGCTCCCAGCCTCTCACGGGACCCCGAGCGGTCCACCTGCTGGTGGGGATGCAGGCCCTGGCAGGGTGCCCCCGCGCCCGCACCTGGGGTGTGTGGCAGCGTGCCCTCCTCTCAGGTTTGTTCCCGCCCTTCTGGCGGCCCCCTTCTCCGGGTGAGTGCTCCGTCTCTGCTTTCCAGATCACCTGCGCTCGGTGTCCCGGTGCTGCCGTCTGAAGCCTAATTCATTTCCTCGTTCACCCAGCTGGATTGGTCTTCTCAGAGTGTCCTTCCGTATCCGTTCTGGAGGGCAGCACCTTCAGGGCACAGGGAGACAGGGACCAGGCCTTGTCCGCCCCAGGGTCTCTGGGTCCCAGTAGGGTCCTGACCGCAGTCTGTGTGCACCTTCTCTGTGCTGGGCCCTTTATATGTTCCTACGCATGCCCGCACGTGTGGGATCCGCCCGAACCCTCACAGATCCCCCACGAGGGCAGCGACCTTGGGCATAGTTTACTGGGAGGAAACGAGGTGTGAGAGGAGCTAGCGTGTGGGAGGCCTCGGATGTAGTCCTGGGAGGCAGTGGGAGCTGGACCCAGGCCGTCTGGCTCTGGGTCTGTGCTCTTACCCACTGGCCTTGAGTTTGAGGACCCTGCGCATTGACATGTCCTCATCGAATGCCGAATGTCCTTGCCCTGCTCTGACGAGGCACCAGGCCCCCACGCTGTGTCACCAGCCGCAGATGCCACGCCTTGGTTTGTCCTGTACCGTGGCTGTCTGTCAGCGGGGATGCAGCTGTCATTGGTTTGAAAGACAAGGGTTGGAGGAGATGGAAAATGTCAGGTTGAATTTATTCAGCTTCTCCCTTTGATCGCCAGCTCATGGCTTTGCTGCTCAGCCCAGAGAGAGCGCGTTCAAGTTTGCCGCTCGTCAGCGTCAGAGTGGTCCGAACTGAGCCTGGGCCGGGTGCGCCCTGGCCTTCCTCTTGGGGAGACAGACTCTCGGTCTCACAATTCACTGTTTCACAGGGTGGGGGGGGGGCAGGAAGGGAGAAAAGACGTGTGTTTTCCAGATGCTTCCATGGTCCTCACTTTGGCGTTACCTCTGTGTCTGCCAGAGCCGGTAGCCAGGTTCCCAGAGGCCGGGCAGGCTCCTCCTCGATGGGGGGCTGGAAATCTCCGTGGCCCCAAATCTGTGGTTATATTCTGACTTGTGGTCACATGTCCTAAAATCAGAGAGGTTCTTTTTACTTCAAGGGCATGACACAGAAGTGTGTTTATTTCATTCACTTACGTCTCCTTGGAGGAGAAACTTGAGCAGCCATAAAGAGACACTTCTGGTTCACAAAAATGATGAGATTAGTATTCCATAAAAGTAATGATTGGAGTTTTGAAAAACAAGGTTATCCAAACCAAGTTACAAAGTAGGTCAGTTTTTTTGTAAATATGAAACGGTTCGTGAAGATTTGTGGTGGGGATTGAAGAGTTAAGCTCTTGCTATAGTTAAAATATACTTTTATTTTAATTAATTCATTAATTTAAAATAATGTCGCAGCACGTTTCCTTTTCTTTAATTAGAAAAATAAGCCCCATGTTTCTGCGAGACCCTGGGTGAGGACCAGATGTCCGAGAGCCCTATTCTGGCCGCTGGGCGGCCCCCACACCCAGCCAGTGGGGGTCCAGGAGGGCCAGTGTCCTCATGAGCAAGCGGGGTGGCTGGGGGCACCTCAAGCCTCTACGAACGGGATTAGCCCTGGAGTGGCCGTCACGGCTCATAAAATCTACTTTTAAAAAGAAAAATTCACTCATGATTTTACAGTTATACTTCCTCCCCCCACTCACCCCCCTCCCTCGAGGGACTGGTTCTTTATTTCAGAAAGACACTTGTCAGTTCTCAGTTTCAAAACAGTTGGGCTGTTGGTTTCTTGCTCCCAGTCGGCCCCCAGAGAGAGCCCGCCAAAGGAGGGTGCATTTTAAGCCAATGAGCTTCCGAGTGCATATCAACAGACCCCGCAGAAACCCCACCAAAAAGGGGATTCGGGGAGGAAAAGAATCTTTAAAGCATCAGCAGACTGTCCGCGCCCCAACTGTAGAGAGTTGTCAGCCAGACGGGGTGGCCAGCGGTCTCCGCGCTCCGCGTAGTACGAACCGGGAACACCACTCCGTGGGTGAGCTGTCCCACGTTCCTCCCGTGCCGACCAACACTGAGCGCGGGGAGATGGCGCTTGTAGACTCAGCAGCTTGGGACCCAGCGAAGGAGGATGAGAAGAGTTTGTTTCCTGTGGCTAAATCGTGGCAAACATATTTTGGAGGAAGGAGAGTAAACAAGGGGAACACGGTCCGTTCTGTGAGCTGTGGGGGTAAGGATGGGACCAGGAGTTGGTGTCCAAGAGAAGTCTCACCTCTGAATTCGTTGGGTCACTTCTGATGAGAAGAAAATTAGAACTAAAGGGGCTCAGAGATAACTGAAGGCGGAAACCCCGAGCCATGATTTTGGCCACTCATCCTGGGATCATCTCGGCTCTCCTTCCGGGCTCCTGGGCTCTCGGTTGCGCAGGCACGGGCCGCTGTCCGTCCTTGGGGAGAGCCGCGTGTGGTCGGCTGACAGGTTACTTTCCACACGTGAGACAGGGTTTAGCCTGCCGCTTCACAGCTCCGGGGTTACGTGGACTGTTTTGTAGATGGTCGCTGCACCACCACCACCAAACTGTGACATCACAGCTCGCTTTTAAAGACACTTGGCGTTGTGCTCACTTTCCCTTAAGTGTTGTTCCCAAAGGTCCTCAGGCTGAAGCCCAGCTGGAGTCTCTGGGGACGGGCAGAGCCCATGTGGGGACAGAGACACAGCAGTGGGGATGCGAGAGGTGGCGAGAGGAGAAGGCAGCCTTCCAGGGGAAGATCAGCCCCGAGTTTCCAGGCCGGCTTCAGGCAGGCTGGCCTCCGGTGGTGCTGGGATCTGAGGGAGGAGCAGTGGCAGGTGGGGAGGACTGGGGCACTCTGCACCTTGCTCCGTCGGCTGGCGGCTCGCCCGGCGCCCCTGGTGCACAGAGGACCCATCCTGGGTGCATTTCAGATCATCTTCCCAATCTGCTGCCTCTCGGCTCGCTGTCTCTAGGCAAACTCAGTGTGGGTCTCCGCCTCCTGGAGTTTATCCAGGAATTCTTATCTTTTCCTTGTGTTGGTCTTCCGTTCAAGGACTCTGCCAGCAGCACTGGACACGGCTGGGTTTGGTCCGTCAGTCTGGTCCGCTCCTCCACCTCCCGGCAACGGGACTCTGCCAGCTCAGCTCGCCCCTCCGTGTGTCCCAGTCCCCCTCGGTCAGCACCAGCCTCCCAGCCATCCCGTCCTAGCTCCCGTCTGCTGCTTCGGCCATGTGCTTGGCTTCTCCGAGTTGGGTTTCCTGGAGGTCCAGCTTTCTTCGTTAAATTTTAAATTCATTAAATTTCTTCTCTGAGGCTCGGTGCTCAGTGAGCTCCGCACCTCTCCCTCCCGTCCGCGACTTTCTCCGCTCCGTCCGGCCGCGTGAGTGCCCTGGTCGGGCGCTCCTGGGCGCCGTCCGCTCCTCTTCTGCTGGCCGCGTTCTGTGGTCGGGAGGGAGGGGTCTCAGCCTCACCTGCTCTGGGGCCGCCTTGCCCCTCGCTTCCCCCTGAGGTGCCCAGCCCCCTCCTCTGCACTGTGGGCTTGCTGCCGCACATGGGGTCTTGCGTTTCTCTGCCTCCCTGGCGGTGACCCGGCCATGGTGCGACCCGGCCCTGCTCGCGCTCCCCTTCCTGCCTCCTCCACATGGAGCTGCAGCTGCAGCTCCTACAGTTACACTTCCGGTCCTGATCTCTGAGCTGGAATTTCACCTTCAAGCTGGCGTGTCCCCTGAATGTCAGGGTCCTCAGTCCACTGTATCCCCAGTGGAATTGATTATTTCCTCCTTGACGATGTCACCGTTTTCATGTTGGAAGCTTAAAATTTTGGAGTTGCCCCCAAGGTGTCCTGCCATCCTATGTCCTCTCAATTGCTTGGATGGGCTCTGTGTCCAGTCTGGCGCCTGAGTTTTTTCCATGTGGGATCCCCCCCCCTTCTGCTGTCACAGCCGTGGCTCAGACTTTCAACACCTGTTTCTTGGACTCTCGCCGTCACGTGCTGCTTCCTGGCCTTGCTGCTTCCGATCCGTGTTTCACACTGAAGCCCGAAGCCTCTCCGTGAAACGCCAGCAGAGTCACGTCCTTCCGTCCTCGGGAAGCTGCGATGACTGCCCCTTCCTGTCTCAATAAAGTGTCCGCTCCATCTCAAGGACACCCACAATCCGATCCAAACCGTCTTTTTAGCCAGATTTCGTTCTGCTTCCATCTACACAATCTGTATTTCCTATGTATTGTACTTTTTTGTTGTTCCTTGAGCGTGCGGCGTGGTTTTCCACGCTGCGCCTATCGTAGCGTGCTCTGTCCTGCTGTCCCCGTTCCCACGCTGTCCTTCCTCACCTCCTCCTGACTTACTTAGCCCTCAGTTTGGCGTCATTTCATTACGTCCGGAGAGTGATTTGCTCTGGCTCCTTTACCAGATCACGGACTCCTTGGGAACGGGGCCATGCCTCGTTCACCTTCGATCTTTCATCATTCCGGTTGGTGCTCTTACACAGAAAGTAGTCAGTACGTGCCGGCCTGAATTAGGTTTTGCTACCCTGTACTGCTAGCAAATAACGTACTAACAGCTAACAAATTTCTGGTGAGTACGTATTAGTGGAGATCCCCCCAGGCGTAGAAGGAGACTGAGGACGTAGGGGTTGTTGTCCTTGACGAGATGGCATTCGGGTTGACTGTCTAAGGTAGGGATTTTCCTTACACAGGGCAGATACCCCGTATTTGTTGGCTACAGGGATGTTGAGTGAAATATGACAGAGTTAGCCCGTTGTTACGAGTGAGAGCCTGGTGGAGAAGTGAGAGGCACCGTGAGCTAGAGGCAAGAGCTTTCCGGGCTTCATCTCTAAAACTGGATGACAGCAGCACCCCTCGCCTCAGCTTTCGGGGACAGTTTAACGAGATAGCGCATGTAAGGTGTTGGGCACAGTCTGGCACATAGTAAGTCAGTCCTCATTAAACGTCATTCGTCGCTGTGGGCCTTACTTCTGAGCACGGCCGAGAAGAGCGTGTCTGGCCGGGAAAGGCTGCTCATGTCCTTACGGTGAACTCCGCCTCTGTGGGAACGAGCGGGGCTCAGCTGCTCGCTCCGTGGACATTTCAGGGTGCCGCCGCCTTTTTCTTAAGATTTCTCTTATGCATTTATCATTTTAGAGAGAGGGTTGGAGCAGGGGTGGGGAGACGTAGAGGGAGGGAGAAGAATCTCCAGCAGACTGCACGGAGCGTGGAGCCCGACGTGGGGCCCGATCCCACGATCCTGAGATCTGAAACGGAGTCAGACGCTCAACCTCCCGCTCCACGTGGCGGCCCAGGACGCCGTCTCCTTTAGGCGTGAGTAGCCGGTGGGAACAAGCCCGACTTTGTAACACTGCTTTGAAAACTCATGTCTGTATGTTTTTGAAATAATTTTTATTGTACAAACAGTGTATACTCATTTTAGAAATCTTGGAAAACAAGCAGAAAAGAAAAAATGATGTATAATCCTGCATGGGCAAACACTGAACATTTCACTGTAGTTTTTGGTATTGTTTTCTATTCTTTTTAACTTGGATTTACTGGGGCACGTGGGTGGCTCAGTGGGTTGAGCCTCTGCCTTCCGTTCAGGTCATGATCTCAGGGTCCTGGGATCGAGCCCTGTGTCGGGCTCTCTGCTCAACGGAGAACCTGCTTCCCCCCATTCTCTGTCTACTTGTGATCTCTCTCTGTCAAATAAATAAACAAAATCGTTAAAAAAATTATATATTTTTTATAAATATAGTTTTGCATTCTGATTTTCCACGTAATGGAGATTTTCCGTATTATTGCAGGCTCTTTGTAAATGTCATTGATGATTGTGTAAGTTTGCCCTATGACTGTATTGTAGCTTATCACCTCATAATTGGATATGCAGATATGATTCTTTCTGATTATTTATGATATCTTTATTAAGATACTTTCCCCTTCTGGGTGTTTTATTGCGATCTCTAGAGATACTCAATATTTCCTAGTGCTTTAAATAGACGGTGATATAATGAGCTGACGGCCCGACCTATTTGCCTCTCGTTCTGGCAGAACACGTTTACGTACTTGGAAAGAACAAGGAAAATGTTTAATCTCCTGCTGTCCTTGAGTGATTGGTTATCAGAGACTCTGACCTGCCACTATGTAAACCGAGTGAGAAACAGGAACGGGGTTGGACGGGTGGGAGGCAGCTGAAGCGGCCCGCGGCGCACTTGTCCAAGTCCATCAGCTGCGCCTTAAGGAAGGGCTTGTCTTGGTGGGTGACGCGGCTTAGTCAATATCTGCTGCTTTGGCAGATCATTAATCTTTACAGTGGTGACACCTGAGACTGTCTTGACCTTTGCGGTGGGACTGTTATTCTGTCTGGATGTATATACAGGATGAAGAGAAGCTGAGTTGGTTTTTCTTGCCAAGGAAGGTGCTCCCCTTGCTGGACGTGTTAGATTGTCTGTTTCAGGATATCTGTTGTTTTCCTCTGTATTTTCATGTATTGGGCAGTTTGGATGGGCAGTGTGACAAAGTGGAAAAAAGAGTTTGAAGTCGTAGCTCTGAGTTTGAATGTAATTTAGTAACTTGGTGTCTGAATGACCCCAGGAAAGTCACGTGACCCGAATGAAGCTTTGGATTCCCTCTCTGCGAAATGGGCACAGTGATGTTCAAGGAAGTCACTCCGTATGGTGGAAAGGGTCTGGATTTGAGAAGCCTGAGCGTAAAATCCCAGTCTTGCCGTGAACAGACGTTTCTGCAAAGAAGACATCCTAATGGCCAACAGACATATGAAAAAGTGCTCCACATCACTCGGCATCAGGGAAATACAAATCAAAATCACAGTGAGATATCACCTCACACCAGTCAGAATGGCTAAAATTAGTCAGTCAGGAGATGACAGGTGTTGGCGAGGATGCGGAGAAAGGGGAACCTCCTACACTGTTGGTGGGGATGCAAGCTGGTGCAGCCGCTCTGGAGAACAGTGTGGAGGTTCCTTAAAAAGTTGAAAATAGAGCTACCCCATGACCCTGCAATTGTACTACTGGGTATTCACCCTAAAGATACAAATGCAGTGATCTGAAGAGGCACATGCACCCGAATGTTTATAGCAGCAACGTCCACAAGAGCCAAACTATGGAAGGACCTGAGATGTCCATCGACAGATGAATGGATAAAGAAGATGTGGTGTATATATACAATGGAATACTATGCAGCCATCAAAAATATTGCCATTTGCAATGATGTGCATGGAACTAGAGGGTATTACGCTAAACGAAATAAGTCAGAGAAAGACAATTATCACATGATCTCACTGATATGTGGAATTTGTGAAACAAGACAGAGGATCATAGGGGAAGGGAGGAAAATATGAAATAAGATGAAACCAGAGAGGGAGATAGACTGTAGGAGACTCTTAACCTCAGGAAACAAAGGGTTGGGTTGCTGGAGGGGAGGGGGTGTGGGAGGGCTGGGGTGGCTGGTGAGGGACACTGGGGAGGGGATGTGCCATGGTGAGAGCTGTGAATTGTGTAAGGCTGATGAATCCCAGACCTGTACCCCTGGGACTAATAGTGCATTGTATGTTAATTAAAGAAAAAAAAAACCTTAGTCTTGCTCCTGAGCCGCGTATCCCATCTTGGATCCTGCAGTCAGGTGTGGCGTTTCATCAGCGGGTACGTGTTCATATCCAGCAGTGTGACGGCGAACGCCACAGCCCCCGACAGAGGGCCTGGCTCTTCCGCTGGCCGCCCGGACACACTTTGCACACTCAGTTCCCACCCGTTTGGAAGTGGTTGTCATTGGGCTCCTGTGCCCGCCAGAGCCCCCTTCGACGGGGACATGTGCCACTGAACCGCCAGGAGTTCTGTGTCCTCATCGGCCTCTTTGTCATGTTGTCCCCGTTTCTCTTCTTGCCCATACACTCATCTTTTGGCTTCTGGAGTCTTAGCCCGGACGTCTGGCATTTTTTCTTTTCTAACTCATTTTCTAACTCTAACTTCTTTTCTAACTCATCTTCTGCTTCTTCCTCTTCTCCCTGCCCTTGACCTCAGTGTTGCCCAGAGCGTTGTCCTCGGGCCCTCCAGTGTTCTGCCGCCGCCTGCATGCTCTCCTCTCGGGTGATTTTCACAGTGCTCAGGAC
This sequence comes from Meles meles, assembly GCF_922984935.1. Classification (NCBI taxonomy): domain Eukaryota; kingdom Metazoa; phylum Chordata; class Mammalia; order Carnivora; family Mustelidae; genus Meles; species Meles meles. Next base: position 3,298,365 of record NC_060066.1, read on the forward strand.
CCCCCGCCCCCCTCCCTGCCTTCGTGCAGTGCCCTTGCCTTGTCACCGTCCAGTGTCTCAGGTCTCTTTGTCCTTCTGGGCAGCTCCTCCGTGCTGTAGACTCGGCGCATCGGATGCGCTGTGCTGGGAGCCGTGGGCACCGGCCTCTGTGCTCCTGCATCTCCCTTCTGCTCGGCGCCCTGCGGAGCACAGCCAGCCCCGCGCCCCCGCGCTGCGTGCTGGTCACCTCGCCAGCGCCCACGTCCCCTCGCTCAGCGGAGTCCCTTCACTCCTGACAGCATGCACTGTTGTCACTGTCACAGTTTTCGTTGATTTGTTTTGATCATGGTAAGGTACACAGGTTGTAAAATTTCCCTTTTTAACCATTTTAAGTGTATAATTCGGTGGCATTGAGTACGTGGTACCACCGTGCGTTTCCGGGGCTCTTTGTCTTCTTGAACGCCAGGTCCCACCCCGCACCCGAGCCCCTGGGAGCCTCTGCTCTGCTCTGTCTGCGTGAACGGGACAGCTCCAGGGCTGTCCAGGAGGAGTGGGCTCAGGGGGCAGTTGTCCCTCGGTAACGGGCTGACCGTACTGAGCACGTGCCTTAGGCTCATCCATGCTGTCGCAGGGACAGGACGGCCTTCCTTTATTAAGGCCGAATGCTGTTCCCATTTATGGACAGACCACACTTGGTTTATCGGTTCATGGATGGACCGGGGTTTGCTCCTACCTCTTGGCCACCGTGATTCATGCGGCCACACACACGGTGTGTGTTTGAGCCTCTGCTCTCTCCTCTTGTGGGTGTCCACCCAGGAAGGGGATTGGTGGCTCCTGTGTGAGTCTGAGGACCAGCCGTGCTGCGATCCTCGGGCTATCCCGTTTTACCCACTGCCACCAGCCTCGTGTGACGGGCGTGTGCTTGTCTTTTGTGTCACTCTCACATTTCCTTGTATGACAGAAAGAGTAAGTGAGTACTGCATATTGCAAAGTTATTCACGATGAGTTTGGCTGCAGAGCCCCGTCAGGCCCCTCTGCAGCTCCGGGCTGGCAGGTGGCCTGGGGCCTCCCCTGGGTGGGCGCTGGGGCCCTGCCTGGTCTGCACAGTCTGCCTGGGGGTGGGAGGTCTACTTGCCCAGTTCCTGGTGTCTGAGAGGACGTGTACTTTCTAAGAAGCCACGTCATGTCTTTCCGCACGGCTGTATCGCTGATGAAGACGACATGTCATCCTCTTCAGTTTATTTAGAAACGAGGTGCACAAAAGGGGCCTGTTCATTGGGAACCCCCAAGAGATCTCAAAGATCAATAATACTATTCTTAGGGAAGCAATTCCAAGACGAACTGTGGTTCTTGCTTCTGTAAGTGGAAGCATCAGAATTGATTCTACAAGTGTGATTTCAGGTTGTGTGGGGCCATGCCTCTACTTTTCCCCTCTGTATTCTTTTTTTTTTTTTTTTCAAGATTTTTATCTATTTATTTGACAGACAGAGATCACAAGTAGGCAGAGAGGCAGGCAGAGAGAGAGGAGGAAGCAGGATCCCCGCTGAGCAGAGAGCCCGATGCGGGGCTCGATCCCAGGACCCTGGGATCATGACCTGAGCTGAAGGCAGAGGCTTTAACCCACTGAGCCACCCAGGCGCCCCCTCTGTATTCTTTTATTTTCTTCTTCCTTAGTTTTTTTCTTTCATATTTGGAAGAAAAGATGTGCTTCTTTCTCTTCTTTTTTTTATTCCTGCTGCCAGCGAAGCAACGTTTATTGAGTGATAGTATGAAGCTCCCGAAGAAGGAGGGGACCCAAGAGGGTGCCCCCCTTTTTCTGCTTCTTTCTCTCCTTTTATTCTCTACCTATTTAGGATATCATAACTGACATAATGCAAACGTGGTTGTCGCAGACTGTTACTTAGAGGGAACGTGAAAAGCTAAACCGAAATCGTGATGTGCTGGTTTTTATGCTGGTGTCACTCTTGAAATGGTAAATGGCCGGTGGCTTTTTTTATGGCCAACAGTTTGGGCGGTTGCATTCTCTGTTCCTATAAGAAACAATATAGTTGGTGCAACTTTCTCTACAGACGTTTTCTTTGCATGATTTCTTGAATTTCTGGGATAGAAAGTAACAAGGGCATTAGGTGCTCTAGTTTGACTCAAAGAATCATTGGGTGTTTTGATCAAGATCGGACAAGATTTATGGCAATGTTATGGGCTGAACGTTTGTGTTCCCCTCCTCAGTCCCATGTCAAAGCTCTCACTACCCACAAGGTGATTTGGAGGTAGGGGCTTTGGGAGGTGATCAGGTGCGCATTAGCTCTTGAGAGTGGGACCCTGACGGTGGGATGAGCGCCCTGGGAGGAGAGGAAGAGCCCCGAGAGCTCCTTCTGTCTACGCACACGTGCACTGAGGAGGGCCTTGTGAGGGCAGCGTGGGAAGGTCATATGCTGCAGCCCAGGCCGTGGGCTTTCAACAGGGGCTCGCAGCCTCCAGAACAGTGAGAAGTGCGTGCTCACAGTGTCGGTCACCCCGTTTATGGTATTTTCTTGTGGCAGCCGGAGCAGACCACGGCAATTGATTGTTAGTGAATAAATTAAGGAGTCATCGCTTCCCTCTGACCAAGTCGTACGCTTATGGGAATGTTCAGGTCTATCACAAGCTTCATTCCGGCTTGGCACGTGGAACACGGATTAGCATCACTGTGGCCTTGAGTTCTGTTCATGTTGTCCTGACACTGGGTTTCTATGATCCGGCCTGATCTGCGGGGACAGGAGGACTCAGTCAGCTCGGGTCGGAACTCCAACCCTGTTCCTCTCTTGAGCACATTGTTTCTCCTCCCCAAACTCATTCAGTGTTTCGTTGTGAGACATTTTCTAACATGAAGTTACACAGGGTAGTAAAGTGAATTCCCGTACGTCAGTCCCTGGGTCCATGGGTGATAAGATTTCTGTACCTTCACTTTGTCTCTCGCTTACTTTATTGGCTGAATTATTTTAAAGAAAACCCCAAGGCGTCACTTCCTTTCACGCCTTCGTTCCTTGGTGTGCATTTGCTAAAAGAAAGCACATTGTCTTTTATGGTTACAACGTTAATCTGACAGTCAAAAATTAATTAAAAACTTAATAATTATTTGGTGGCGGTTCACATCAACCCACAATCCCATTTCCCAGATTGGCACTGACCTAATGTTTGTCACCTTTGAAAGGGGGAAAACGATGCTTCCCTCCCCGCAACCCCGCCCCGCCCCGCCTTTTCACCTCTGAGCGTCTCTACCTTCCTTCTCCAGACAGGACGGCTTCCTTGTCTGCGGGCAAGACCTGGGTCCCTCCTCCGTTGCCAGCAGCGGGGTCCCTGCGGCAAATGTCACAGTCTCTGAGGTGTCCTGTCTCTCAGAGAGGGGATACACGTGGGAGGCGTCTGTTTGGCAGTCACTGCCCTGCAAAGCCAGGGTCCCCCTCTCCACTGCCCCCCCAGAGCTGTTTACGACTCGCCATTTCCCTCCTGAGCCCGGTGCTGCCCGCACCCGTCCCCCCTGACGTTTTCTCTCCTAGCCCGTTCCCTCTCACACGTGCCTTAGGCAGCTTCTCTGCCGGGTTTCCTCATCCGTACAGCTCCTGATCCTAGATGAGCGTTCCTTCTGTGTCCTTTCCTGTTTCTCCCCCTACCCCGCACTGTGGGCCTCAGTAGCCATATGTCCTTGTTCTTGTCATTCTTTCCTGTAACAGCAAAACCTCCAAGTACTGTACTCGTGTGTCTGCCCTGGGGTCCTGCGGCCCGTGGCAGAGAACAGTGCGGCTTCTTCCTTTGGAAGCCTTCTTGGCAGAATCAGGTTTCCTGCGTGCTCTTCTCCCAGACTCTGACCCTGCTTCTGTGAAGTCACGTTCTGTTTGACACCGTGTCCTCTTTCCACTTGGGACGCCCGAAACGTCGAGCCCACGGTGCTTCTGCGTGAGAGGAGCTCGGTGCCGCTGTCCTGACGGCTCTGGTTGCTGGTCTGCACCGCGTGGACAGAGAATGTGGGTTCATTTTGTTCTTCTGATTTGCTCTCTTTCTGGGGTGGGGGACAGGGAGGGGTCGGGAGGGGCGGAGAGAAGGAGCATCTTAAGCAGGCTCTGCTCTCCGTGTGAAGCCTCACTCGAAGCTCCATCTCATGACCCGAGATCGTGACCCGAGCTGAAATCGAGAGTTGGACACTCAACCCACTGGGCCCCCAGACACCCCTCTTTTGTTTTCATCTTGAACAAAGAATGATTCTTGCTCTGTTTATGAAGAAGAAATAAGGTCAGCCGAGCAGCAGACACATGGACCCTTTGACACCGTCTGTCTCCTGAGTCCCCTTGACAAGCTCGCGGGGGACAGAAAAAGGACAAGACTCTGTCTTTAAGGAACTCGCACTCCAGTAAACTGTACTTTTAGCTGCTAAGCCTTACCCGGATTTAAAGGCAAGATCAGTCACTATGTCACCACTTAAAAACCTTTTATCAGTTGCCCCTTTTGTCCAGGCCCAGAGACAGTGAGACTCTCGTAGCAGGGAGCAACCCGGCCCCCATCAGAATGTGGAGATTCTGATCTAAACGCGGTTTCACTCTAGAAGAATCCGGGGCTGCTTGGAGCAATGGTTTGATTCTAGGTCTGGGGCTGAAATGAGCTAGAAGGAGGACGCCGTTGATGAATTCGGGGCCTTATCTAAGGACACAGGAATGAACGTGGAGGCGCTCCCACGGGACAAAGACGGGCAGTTCGAACACCGAAAAGAGTGTGGCGGCCTCAGCGGCAATGGCGGACACAGAAACCCGCCGGTTTGTAATGACGCTGACGCCTGCAGAACGGCCGGTCCCCTCTGGCGCTGGTTCTCGACTCCAGCAAGAACCGGGAAAGCCTGTTGGCCGACTCTCCCGACCGGATCATTTGTGCTTCCGGGTAACCAACTGGTGGTGGCTGAGGGAAAAATCCCTCCTTAGAGACACATTCTGGGTTTTAGGTACAGAGAAATTAAAGAATTACAAAATCGCCATTTTGTAATTGTTGATAAAATAACGAATCTGGGCAACGATGTATAACATGCTCCAGTCCAGGAGGAGAGGCAGGCAATGGGACCTTTCCCGAGGGTGGGCCGTACTGCCAGCGGCCCCCGAGCATTGTACTCCGGAAACCTCACTGAAGTGACCCGGAGCTGAGAAGCAGTGTGAGTTCCTGGGCCCGGCAGAAGCTCCAGAAGGGTTAGGCGCTCTGGGTGGGAGTGTGATGAGAAGGGCAGGGGCAGGAGAGTGTGTTGATAACCGTCCCAGGAGCTGCGTCCGTCCTGGCGTCTCCTCCCCGGCTCCTGCGGGAGCAGCGGACAGCGCTGCACCGGCTGGAGGAGAAGAAGAAGGGGTGGTCCGGCTGGAGCCCCCGGCGCAGTGGACGGGGAGGTACTGAGATGTGCACCTGCTCGCCCGGTTTCCGCAGAGCCTGACAGTGCCCGCAGCGGGCTCATCCCCCACGTGGAGAATGAGCAGACCCCGCGGAGGGGTGGGAGCAGTAGGGCCGGGGCTTCCCTTGTGAGCTGGCCCAGCGGGAGGAGCCCGCTGCGGCTGCACCTTCCTGCCCGTCCTCCCGCTGTCGCTCATCTTTTCTGCCTATAAGCCAGTCTGCAGCTCAGCTGAGGAACCTACTGGCCTCGCGGGTGGCACTGAGCTCCACGGGCAGGTTCATTGCTCCTTCCCTTGACGGGGTTCACCAAGAGGGCGTACTTCAGCTTAGCGGGACGGCTGGCCTGGGTGTACTGCCCGTAGGCTTAGGCAGGTTAGGTCGTTTGCACGCTGTGGGCTGGAGCCCTCCAGGAGACTGATGGTCTGTACGGCGAAGGTCATGTCATTATTTAAGGAGTTCGTTCATCTGGCCGAGGAGCCTGACTGTGTCGTGTCCAGAGCTAACTGCGGGTGCCCTCCTGCTCTCGCGGTCCCCAGAGAATGGTGCTCAGGCACAGGAGATGCCTGGGCAGCCGCTGATCAATTCAAATGTGTGTCCTTGCCTGCATGTTTGCCATTTCTGGACCCCGTCTTCGAGGAGAGCCGGCCTCGCTGTTCTCTGGCGGTGCTGTCGTGTGGCTCCCAGTTCCGCCGTCTCGCTGCACGCCACGTGCACGCCTGCGGCCACTGCTCTCTGTTGCTTCGTCTCTTTCCATCCCTGATAGTTTCTTTAGAGGTGATGTCCCCCAAGGCACTCACATGTCCCGGGAGAGGGGATGAGCCATTCCTCTGAACCCGAGTCTGACTCTGCTTACCCCAGGCCTCGCCAGGTGGGAGTGCTGTGTCCCTTTGTGATCATGGTCCCCAAGCACCCTGCCTTTCCCTGCAGGATGCGTCAGAGAGAATAGATGGAGTGAGCGCCCTTTCCCACCCAGCCCCCAGTCCCTGCTTCCCTTCATTCTCCTGAAGGGTCAGTGAGAAGACCACGAGCATGGGGCAATACAAGGTCTTGGAGAAGCCCTTTAACCAGCTTGGTCTCAGCTTTCCCGTCTGCAGACAGGGCATCGTAATGCTCGTCTTCTGGAGTAATTACCCATTTTGGGGTGTGGAACGTGCTCTTGAGCTCCGAGTGCTACGAAGTCCATGAGCACGTGTTGAGAGCATGTTGGGGACGGTAGGCGAGCATTCTCGGATCCTCTCTCCCTCCTCGTGAACGGACGGGGTTAGGGCAGAGCAAAACAGTCTGACCTCACGAGGCTGTTTTTGTACCAAAAATGTGCTGTGGAGTTATTCCCTTCAATGTCTGTTATATAGATGGACCGTAAACTCCTTGGGGACAGGGCCTGGCATTTTGCTTGGTTCTGAGTAATTTGTGGAAAACTATTTGTCTCGTGATAAAATATCCTGATTCTCCAGTCCTGCCGGCCTGCTGGCTTTCTTGGAATTTGGTAAGAATTTATTCTCTTGGGAAATGAAGTCTTCTACAAGACAGTAACTTCCTTTTTTCCTGTGTACCCCCCAAATGGAGCAGTTGCTAGTGATTATTTAAATAAAGTGACTAAAACTTCTGCTTTTTGTCTCTTGTGATCGGCACCCCTTTATTTATTTATTTATTTCTGTCAGAGGATTGGGCCCAAAGGACTGTCCTGGATTGTGTTAAGGATTTTATTTTGCTCAAAGCCCCGGCCACCCAGACCCCCAAAGTCCCCTAAGTTTTGTTAACTAACTTTTTTTTTTTTTTTAAATTTCTCTTCAGAAAAGAAAGATGTGACTCAGAGCCTGGAAAACTACACGTGCAAGTGTCCCGGGACAATGGAGGTCCTCGCGCTGCCTGGCGGCCCCGCCCTGCCTCCCGTGCCCTTCACCAAACTCCCCATCGTCAGGTAAGGCGGGTGGCCTGTGCGAGACCGGGGCCTTCACTGCTGCTGAGCGCTACAGACCTTTGCCATAAAAAAAAAAAAAATTGTTCTTTCTTTCTTTCTTTGTGCATTTATTTCGAGTTGGGGGGGTGGGGCGGAGGGAGAGAATCTTAACTGCGGGCGCGGAGCCCGACGTGAGGCTCCATCTCACAACCCTGAGACCAGGACCTGAGCTGAAACCAAGAGTCGGGTGCTTCATGGACTGAGCCCCCCACGCGCCCCAAGAGCTTCTATGACGGATGGGGCAGGTGTCTGGTTCGTTATCTCATTACGTCTCTGCAGCAGCGCTAGGTGTAGATGTTGTGTCGGTGAGACAATTAGCCCGTGGTCACCTGCTTGTCAAGAGGCAGAGCTGGGTGCGGACCCTGGTGTGCCCGTGCCTGGTTCCAGACCCCGCATCGTGACCTTTGCGGTGATGACATGAGCCTGACCTTGCCTCGTGCACTTACAAGCTTCCAGTCGTTTCCGGAATTCTCAGACCATAGGCCCCTGGCGGTACCGGAGTGGGTGTGGCTGCTCCTCTGTTCCGTGGGGCCTTCGCCAAGGCTCTGTCCTCTCCGGGAGTCATCCTTCCTCCTCCCCGTCGTGGTGTGCCCGTGCACGCTCGTGCTTTCAGACTCAGCCCAGGCCCCATTTTTCGGGAGCTTTTCCTGCTCCTTCCTCCTGCTGCCCACCACCTGCCCTTGGTTAGAAGCGTCCTGGGATTTCCGGAGCACGTGCTGCTGGCCTCTCTAACAGTGGCTGCCACCGTGTCCCGCCCCTCCGCACAGCTCACAGGGTTGGAGGGAGGGAGGGCCTCTGGCACATGCCAAGTGGGCACTTAAAAGGGTTTAGGAGCTAATCGCATGACGATTTCAGAATCCCTGAAAGATTTGTTCGGAGGCCGAAAGGAAGCAGTGGAATTGCACATTTTTCTGGTCACAGAGGTGCTGTGACTGAAGACGTGACCACCTCGACTCTCCCGGCTTGGCCGTCTCTCTTGTGTTTCGCTCAGCTTTGCGATACAGCCGGGAGGGCCTGCAGAGATACGTAGCATCTGTTTGCTTAAGAAGCTTTAAAACCCACGGCATTAGGTTATTAGGAAAAGAACATGGAAAAGTCTGTGGTGTGGTGCTTGATAGCCGCGGGCGTGCTTTCTCCTTGCGTTCCGCTGGAGGCGCGTGGGGCGCTGCCACATGAAATGGTTTTGTTGTCAAGGTGAGGATCGTGTGCCCACTGAGAGGTGGGACAGAACATCGCTGTGCACAGAAGTCCCTAGCAGGCTACCCTGGAATCTTAAGATGTTCCGATGGGCGTGCGTGGAGTTCATTGGGCACGGTTGGTGAGCTGCTCCATCCCAGAGCCTAGGCCGTGGCCTGAAGAGGGGCCCTTGCTTGACCCTGGAATTTCTCAGAGCGGACCCACAGCCCCTGGTGTGGACGCCACCGAGCAAGTGCGCGCTGCTTTTGTTTTGCCTTGTGCTTGCTTGTGGCTGATACAAACTGAGGAAGTCAGAGTCCTGGCTGGGCCTTTCTGTGTGTAAGACTTCAAGTAGAATGTATTTGATTTGGGATTAAGGGCATGGTACGTATTTTTTTAAATTGACAACTAGCAAAGCCTTAATTATTTTTCATCTTCATCATGACCTGGATCGTTCTTAAATTTAGGCAGCCTTGCACAATAGGAAATCCTGAACCCAAGAGAACATTCTAGGATTTTGATGCTGCGTCTAGATCCCGAAGCCGTCAGGACTTTTGTCAGTGGAGCTGGGTCGGTTGGTCCTGGCAGGTTATGGGACTGAGGAGGAAAAGTGCCTTTTCTCCACATGGAGACACCAGACGTAGCCCTAGATGGAAGTTAGAAACTTTGGGTTTAATTCTTGACTACTGTGTGGTCTTGGTTCCGTGAGCCTCAGTTTTGTAATCTTTAAAATGGGCTTGAAATTGCTTCTCATGGGACCATTAGTTTCGTTTTAGTTGAGCTGATGCACACGAAAGCGTGGCACTCGGTGGCGGTACAAACTGAGCCCGCAGCAGATCTCAGTTCTCACCTTGGAGACCATTCACACCTACATTTTCATTGTTACTATTATTTTTTTTTTTTAAGAGAGAGAGTGAGAGCACGTGCGTGCAGGTGGAGTGGGGAGGGACAGAGGGAGACAGAGAAGCCCAAGCAGATTCCACGTCCAGCCCAGAGCCCCATGTGGGGTCAATCCCAGCCAGAGGTCATGACCTGAGCCGAAAGCAAGAGTCAGAGGCTTAACCCACTGAGCCACCCGGGTGCCCCAGCACACGTGAATTTTCCAACAACGCACTGATTGATAAAGATACATGCTGACATTTTAATCCCTTAGCTGCCTACAAACTACAACAGACGGGGTAGAAACAAATACTATTACATTTGCGGTGACCAGTGTTCTGGCAATGGATCTCTTTTGCTGTCAAGGTCTGCATGGCCTGTACTGGAGAACCACCTCTGCACGACTAGCTGAGCCTGGCGTGGTCACGGACCGTTGAAGAAAAACTGGTTTTGTGTACTTCCCACCACGTGTAGACATGTTCTTAATGGTTCTTGGAGACTTTCAGCTACGAAAATAAGCTCTCTTTGTCCCTGTGGCTTGCTGATTGCATCCCTCCTGCCTGGTCTCATTACGAACCAGAGCTGTGCACTGCATGTGATCACGTGTAGGAAGCCGAGCGGACGGGCTCTTTACCACACGGCAGAATTGGCACTGCTGGCTAAGGGTAAGGAAATGCCTGTGGAAGCTTTGGAAAGTCCGTGGGTCTCACCGTCTGCTCTGCTCCCTGTGGCTCACAGAACAGAACCCCACGTGCTTGCCCTGCGTGGCTCACGAGGCTGCCTGCGGCTGCTCCGTCTCCAGAGTTCATGTGAGCTCCCGTTGCTATGGTGCGACCAGCCCCGCACACCTTGCGGAGGCACCGAGGGTCCCGGAGTGTGGGACAGTTTTATTCCTTTGTTCTGGTGTCCTCTTCTGCTTGAGGTGTCTCTGCTGCCCTGCCCCTGCCCACTGTTACTCAGTCATCCTTCGGGATTGGTTGAAGGATTGACCCCTCTGTGAGGCCGGTTCCTAAGCCACCAGACAGGGGTAGGTGCTGCTCCCGTGTGCTTTGCCGGTAACTCAGCTGCTGTGCGGCTCTGGATGAAGGGGCCTGAGCTCTTTCCGTCCTCACATGGGGCCACAGTGAGAAGGCGCTGCCGGGGGACCAGGAGGGAGGAGGGCCCTCACTAAGGCCCCAAGCGTGCTGGCGGCACCCCCCCCCCGCCCCCCGATCTTGGACTTCCAGCCTCTGGAGCTGGGAGAAGGAAATGTTTGCTGGTCAAGGGCCCCGTCTTTGGTAATCAGTCACAGCAGCCCGGCTGACGCAGACGAGCGCTCGAATGGCCTGGCTTGTCCCAGCCGTGCAGCGAGCGGTGTCTCACGTTGTGGGTGGTCTGGGTGCGCATCAGCCAGGAGTGATTCCTCAGGAGCAAGTCCTTGACAGAGTCGGGCAGCAGAGAATCCAGAGCTGCGCTGTCGTGTGCAGCAGCAAACAGAGAGGGCGGGTGTTCTAGATGCCCACTGAGGCTGCCGGACCCACGTGGCTGCTGGGGGCACGCGGAGCCAGGCAGGCGCTCGGGTCTGCGCTTTGTGCCCAGCGGCCCACACTGCCTGTGGGATCGCCGCCCTCCTCCCAGATCAGCCTCCCCCGTTTCTCTCTGCGGAGGGCCGTGCCGCACTGTGGCCTAGGATGGTGTCCCAAGGACTCGGGCCTCGAAACATGGACTGTATCGATTTGAATGAAAAAACCCCAGCCAGGCATTGTGAGGAAGCGCTCAGCAACGTGTCCGTTTGAAGACCACACTTCTCGTGACTGTGGTACCTTGTCATAGGACGAGTGCGTGGAAGAATGCCCACAGGCGAGTGTCAGTGACCAGACCTGCTGTGTGGAATCGTCAGACACAAGCTACTTTGATGATGGTGGTGCCTCCTGGCTGCAGCTGTGGGTTTAGAAGAAATGGCTGGAGCCGTTGCTCCCGTTGAGGACTTTCCTCGTCTTGGGCAGTAAAACCATCTCGGCAGCTTACAGGAGACACCTACCCGCCTGTAGGCCTGGGGGCGGGACCCGAACTTACCCTGAAACCGTGTAAAGTCACCCTGGTGCAAGTTAACCAAAAGAAGGGGCCACAGTCTACCTCTGCTACGATTCTGTTCTGAAATTCAATGAATCAAATATTTATGGTGCACCTGAGATGGGCTTGGCCCCATGGATAATGCTGGGGCTTCAGTCCTAGTCAAGCAAGAGCCAAGCGCACACTAGCGGGTCAAGCAGGAGGCCTCGACTGGTTCTGTCTGTCTGGTTCCCGCTGGCCAGTGCAAGCACCTAGGAAGTCCTGTTAAGACGAGAAGCCATCTTATTTTATTCCTTCTAGAACTCTCCATAAACTGGTAACGTACACAAAAGCAAGTAACGGTCATGTAGACTGTTCATATGTTGAAAGCTGTGAATTATTAAAGTAGAAATGGTGTAAAGCTTAGACGCCATTTCCAGCGAACCTGTGGGGCTTTCCGGAGGGGCGGACTGGAGGCGGGCCGAAGGGGCTTAGCTGGTTGGTTTTGATGAGCTAACACTGAGCTCCTTCAGTCTGGCAGAGAGCTCTAGAGTTAATGAGGGTATCTCAATTGGCAAGGACCAAACCCTTCGGTCAGAATGACCTCTGAGTAGCTTTCGAGTGGCTTTGGTGCTCTCGTTTGTTTATTCTTAGCGAGCGAGCGCCCATGTGCGGGAGCAGGGGGAGGGGCAGAGGGAGAGGGACAGTCCCGGGCCGTCACCCTGCTGAGCACAGAGCTGAAGCAGGACCCTGAGATCACGACCTGGGCTGAGACCGGGAGCTGGATGCTCGACCGATGGAGCCTCCCAGATGCCCCAAAGAGTTAATTCTTATGTCCGCACACAGCGTGGGGCTCCCACTCACAGCTGCACGATCAAGGGTTACACGCTCTACCCCCCTTAAAAGTCAAACTTTTAAGTTGATTCTGTTATCTGAGTCAGGACGACAGGTATTTATTCAGGAAAGGGCTTAGAAGGCCGTGAGAGTCTGGGCGGTTTCCTTGGTTGATGAATCCAGGTCCCAGTCCAGGTGGGGCTCCCAGGACCTCCTCAGGTACAGTGTGTCCAGAATCTTCCTTCCATGCCCATGACCTCCCCGACGGAGCTCACACTAGAACTTTGTGGGGATCGTGAGAGGCGTGTGGTCTGGTCAGGAGTGAGAGCGGGCGCTCACACGTCACTGACCTGGTGGTGTGTGTGCACTTTCCAGCCACGTCTGTCGTGCCCGGCCAGGTGTGGCCAGGTGAGTCACTGCCCATCTGCGCAGAGGTACCCCGCGGGTTCTTAGATGTGTTTCTGCTGTGAGGATTCAAAACCAAGGGAGAGGAGGTAAGCCAGTCTCCCCGACCCTCCCGTCGCCCGTGGGTGTTAGATCAGTGCCCTGCAGGGCCCTGCACAGTCCCATCAGCCGCAGCCCGCCGAGCACAGCTGGCCTCCGACGTGGCGGCAGTGTCCGAACCGAATCTCTACGGGCAAGTCCTGCTTTGGACACTTGATCCCTGGAATTCCGCTTTCCTGCAGGCAGCTTCGTAGACTGAATGTGGCATTACTGGTTCTGGGGGATCCATGCTGAAGGAGCTGTGTCCTGTAGGTCACGTGCCTTGAGTGATTGTTTTTCTCATAAGATACATTTCATAAGCAAATATCTTCTCCCATTCCGTGGGTTGGGGCGTCTGGGTGGCTCAGTGGTTTAAAGCCTCTGCCTTCAGCTAGGGTCATGATCCCAGGGTCCTGGGATCGAGCTCCGCGTCGGGCTCTCTGCTGCATGGGGAGCCTATTTCCCTCTCTCTCTGCCTGCCTCTCTGCCTACTTGTGATCTTTGTCTGTCAAATAAATAAAATTTTTTTAAAAATGAAAAAAAAAAGATACATTTCATAAGAAGGTATTTGATGCTAAGTTTCGAGTTATGTGTGAACCCCGTGGCCACTGTTGGGTTACTTTTCTGGCTGACCATAGCTTTCATTCTGCAGGGACAGTATGACAGAAAGTGTCCCCTGCGGGCAGGTGGCCCCAAAAGAAGGGGTTGCACACCCTGGTTCTCCTGCCACACTGGCCCCCTCCCTTAGGAGGAGTGAGGGAGGGGCACCATGAGGTCAGGACTATCGCTCTGAGAATGTGGCAGCATGGAACCAGGGAACGGAGCTGTCCTCAGGTAGCCGGGCTTGTCCCTGTTTTGTAGGTGGAAAGATTGAGGTGCAGGGGTGAAGCGGTCTGCGCCAGCCCCATACCGGGCGGGTCGTCTAGATGGTGGTCGGCGTCTGCGCCCTCCCTAGTGTGCTTCTCCGGCCGACTGAACTGCCTGCCGGAGGGTGCCTCTGGGCTGGGCGTGCGCAGCCGGAGACCCACACCAGGCCTGCCGGCTCGGCTGGCTCACAGTGTGCTCGTCTTGGTCCCTGCGCAGCGCACAGGTGTTTTTGGCACACTTGCAAACAGCTGGGGTCGCAACTCTTTTTTTTTTTTTAAAGATTTTATTTATTTATTTGACATATAGAGATCACAAGTAGACAGAGAGGCAGGCAGAGAGAGAGAGAGAGAGGGAAGCAGGCTCGCTGCTGAGCAGAGAGCCCAACGTGGGACTCGATCCCAGGACCCTGAGATCATGACCTGAGCCGAAGGCAGCGGCTTAACCCACTGAGCCACCCAGGCGTGGGGTCGCAACTCTTAATACGAGCGGCTCAGGCTCGAGTTCAACATTTTGAACGATTTGGGAGCTGAGTTAGAAATTCAACTTTTGGAGGCTCCTGCGTGGCTCAGTCGGTCGAGCACCCGGCTCTTGATTTTGGCTCGGGTCGTGATCTCAGGGTTGTGAGAGCGTACCCTGTGTCAGGCTTCGCACTTCGCACTTCGCACTCAGCGGGGAGTCTGCTTGGGATTCTCGCCTCCTTCTGCCCCTCCCCCCACTCGAGTGCGCGCACTCTCGCTCTCAAGTAAGTGAAGAAATCTTAAAAAAAGATGCCAGGGCTGCCTGGGCGGCTCATCAGTTAGTGCCTACCTTTAGCTCAGGTCTGGGATCGAGCCTGAGTCGGGCTCCTGCTCAGCGGGCGGTCTGCTTCTTCCTCCTCCTACCCGTACCCTGCTCATGCTCTCTCTCAAACAAACAAACAAACAAACAAATAAAATCTTTAAAAAAATAAAAAACTCAACTCTTGGGCATTTATTCATTCAGTATTTACGGAGCTGTCTATCAAAGTATCGCACCAGGCGCTGGGTGCCCAGGTGCCCCTGCCCTGGAGAGCTCACGGCTGAAGTGAAACAGGCCAGAAATTTTAAGTGATTCGGATCCTGCATGAAGAGAGCTCAGCGGAGGGGTGTGTGTGAAGACAAGGGAGTCAGAGCAGGTGGACAAGACACAGTCCTTGGCTTCGAGGACTTTGGTTTGTGAGGACCATCTGCTCCTGTGGATTTTTGTGGGAGATGGACAGGAGCCACGTGTGTGGCCATCAGTGACGGTCCAAGGAGGGGGCGTGGGGAGTTGTGAACGGCTGCTGGGGGCCGGCGAGGTGGGCGCTCAGGGCGGGACTGCCCCAGGTGTCGGAGATGCCTCCAGCTGAGAGCGCAGTGCTTTGTGGACTCTGCAATGGGGGCTTTTTTAGTCAACATAGGTTAGCCTGTGCCGTGGCCAGAATATTGACCCTGCAATCAGAGAGAGATGAACCCTTACAGCAAGAGTTTGTGTCTCACTCACATGAAAGTCAGTGCGAGCGGGACAGTGTTCCAGGGCTGACCCCTGGGGCTCCTCAGTGTGCCAGAGTCTGCGTCCCTCTCTGCCCCTCCTTGCCCACCTCTGGCCTCCAGGCTCACGGCGGTGGCGGGAGGCGAGCCGGAGGACGAGGCGCTGCTTCAGCGCGTTGTCTCCTGGTCGCGTGACGTCCCGTCGGGTGTAGGCACCGGACAGGTGCAGACATTGCCCCATCACAGAGAGGCACGTGGAAACCGCGATGAACTACCCCCTCGCACCTCTTGTGGCGGCGGTCATCCGGAAGTTGGGGGGAGGGGCAGGGGACCTCGAGCAGTGCCAGGGGGATCAAATCAGTCCGACCACTGTGGAGGTTCCTCAGCACATTCACAGGAAACCTACGCTGTGACCCAGCAATCCTGCTTCCTGGGTACGTGTCCAAAGGGAATGAAAACGGTCTCAGGAGATGAGTGTGTCCATGTTTGCCCCAGCATCACTCATGATGGCCGACTGCGGAAACAACCCGCTACCCATCAACAGATGAATGGATAACAATCTATATGAAAAGGGGCACCCGGCTGCTCTGCTCGTGGGGCATGTGGCTCTTGATCTCGGGGCTGTTTGAGCCCCATGTTGGGTGTAGAGAGGACTTAAGAAAAAAAACATCTAAAAAGAAAAATGTGAAACAAGGCATCCTATAGGAGCTGAAAGGAAAATAAAATGAAAAGTCCCGGGGGACACCCATGACTCCCTTACCACCCCCTGGCCTTACCTGCCTGCGAGGAGGCTACACCCACACAGGGCAGGAGCGCGGGCAGGGTCCCTGCTGAGCCACTCTGTGTCCCTGCCTCGGAACGTTCCAGAACCTAACTCCGTTTGACTCCCAGGTTTCAGACCTCGTGTCTCCTGCTGTCACCAGCTCCCAGCCATGCGATTTGGGCAGTTTGTTGTCTCTGTGGTGTCCGTGTCCTGACGGATGATGTGGAGGGTCCGTCATGGGAGCCAGGCTAGGAGGGTGGCTGGGATGTCTCGTTGACACGATGTGTACGAGGTGGTGATCGGGGGCCTGCATGTGCTCCGGAGGCCCAGATCCGTGAGTCCCAAGTAAACGGTCGACTGATGGGAGTGTGAGTGGCGATGAGCTCACCTCTGCGGCTCGGAGGGCAGTGTAAGCACAGGCCGGGCTGATGGGGAGTCACCCTTGCTCTCCATGTCGCAGGCGGCGCTCTTTACCTCTGCGTGCTGAGTCCTTCGCCCTTCCAGTCGGGGCTGCTCTCCTGTGTGCTGGGGGTGTGGCCGCCAGGAGGGAAGCAGGCGGCAGGACGAGGGAACTGGCCTTGCTGAGCAGTCGCTCCCGAGCCCTGATGCAAACCCTTGCGGTAGCGCGCGAGGGAGGCTCTTGCGTGCGTTCTGTGGACGAGGAGCCCCAGGGTGGAAGGAGGCAAGGCGCTCCTGCATGGTCATACAGCTGGCGGGCCGTGCGGTGCGGACTTCGGCCTGGTCCTCATGGCCGCCGGAGCCGGTGGGGGGAGCGCCTGGGATGGTCCCGAGTGAGCACGTGCAGCGATGATCTGCTCTGTCCTGCCGAACCAGAGAGCCTTTCCCTCTGCTGTGCCACGGGCTGTTTTTCCGACACATGGTATTTGGTGGTATTTATGTCGAAACCGTGCTAACAAGGCTGCTGAAGTATTTGTGTTGTGTTTGAAACCCTAGGCGTGTGAAGCTGTTGAACCTCCCCTCCAGCCTCCGGCCACAGAAGATGAAAAGCCTGCTGGGTCAGAACGTGTCGACCAAGAGCCCGTTTATCTACTCACCAATTATTGCGCACAACCGCGGGGAAGAGCGGAACAAGAAGATAGGTAGGCGCCTTCGTCCTGGCTTTCCGGCTGTGCCGTGCCCCCTGGCTTCCAGCGGCTTCTCTAGATTCTGGGCTGTTCCCATGTGTCTGGATAAGCTCATCTGGGTTTACGCAGTTTGCTGCCCTTGTCAGAACTCCGGGCTAGGTCGGATTTTTTAAAACCGATTCCATTCAGGGTGAGTCTGCGGAAGTTCTAGAAACTGGAAGACCTCTGTTATCAGGACAACAGGAGAGGGGTCATCGGAGCCCAAAGTGGCTTCAGGATCGTCCGAGATCCGAGGGTGACTTGCACTTAGACCTGCCTGGGGAACGGGAACCGTGTGTGACATTCTCTGTTGGTCCTTGCAGCCCGGGCCTTGTTTGCCTGGGAGCTGAGGTTGTCGATTCTGTCGAAACGTGTGCAGCCACGTTTCGGGGTAGGGCAGGAGCCGCATGCATTCTTGAGACTCCAGTGTGCTTTTCTGTGTGCCAAGCTCCCCACTGGGTCCCAGCCCTGCCCCCCTCCTCCCTTCCAGCAGACCCAGGGCCTGTGACACCCTCTCTGTCCTTCCCGAGGCCTGGGCTGGGCGCAGGCCTCGTTCTTTGCCAGCTCCCGCTTCCTCGGGCCCCTGACGTTTTGGATGATGGCGCCGATCACTGGCAGACGTGAGCCTGTGTGTTGCCGTGTCAAAGCGAAAGGGTTGAGAGGCCCGTCTCTGGTGGGTACTTGCCCGCTCTCTGAGGAGTTTCAGCATAAGACCTGAGAAGCTTTTGCTCTCTGCTTCTGAAGTGCAGTGCTTTCTTCTGCTCTTTCATTTCTACTCAGAACCCCGCGCCCGGGATGTAGCAGGAAGGCAGGCTGACTTCAGGAGGGCCTTCTGCCCGGGATGCAGGTGCCCTCACGCACCGCGGTTCCACCCACCCCCGCGGCGCCCTGCGGCACTCTGCCTGCCTGTTCTCCTCATGCTCCTCTCACCTTCCCCTACTCCTCAGACCCAGACGCACGGGTCTGTTCTTGGAACAGGACAGTCTTGGTCCTGGCTGTGCCCTCTGCCGAGTCTCCTCCCCGGGCCGTCCCCAGACGGGATGCCCCTCCCAGCGCTCCATGCCTTCGAGGCCCGGTTCTCTTCATAGTTCTTAGGTCCCCGTTGGGCTGTTTCTGTTTCCCCTCCCTCCATTTGCTCACTGCCACGCCGACGGCTGTTAGAAGAGTGTTGCCCAGATGCGGGAAGGAGTGGGTAGATACTATGAACCCCTGGTAGGGGGTATTCAGGAGGGCACGCACAGCATGGAGCACGAGATGTGGTGCATAAACAATGAATCTTGGAACACTGAAAAAATAAAATTAAATAAAAATAAAATAAAAGATATGATGAACCCCATCTTACAGATAAGGAAACTGAGATCCGGGGAGTTTAGATGACTTGCTCAGGAGCCCAGAGCAGGCCTTGGCTCGTGCTGCCTCCGTGCTTGTTGGCCGGCACCGCGGGGCTCAGACCAGAGGGACAGTTTGAGAGTTAGGCACATCCCGTGGTCTCAGGGAAGAGTTTCTAGAATTCCTTCGCAGCTGCAAGCATCTCCTAATAAGCCTTATTCACAATTAGTTATTTGAACACCTTAAAAACACAGTGTTTCCTAAGGGAGCAGGTTGTTCCTGAGACAGAGGGGTGACTGGGCCAGGGCACTGAACAGACCCGCTGCTCTCGTGTAGCGGCAAACCCTTCTTTATTCACACCGTGCCTTATCCACGGGGGTCGTAGCTCAGCTCGTTGTTCTTGGAGCAAGTGCGGTTTTCTCCCTTGTGCAGAGCACATGCGGCAGGGCCTGTGTGGAACACAGTGCACCGTCCCTGCCCTGCACAGGTGTTCCGGGTCAGTGGAGGCAGCAGGCAGGCCAGAGACACATGAGTGGGAGGTCAAGATGAGATGGAGGTCAAGTCGTCTAAGACTGTAGAACTGTCACCAGCACGACCTGCTGGCTTCCCTCCGAGCTTGGATGGGCCGTCAGCCCCGGCCCAGCAGGAGTGGGCCCACCTCCAACTTGGGAAGGTGCCCTGGAGGCTCCCTTGATGGTGAGGTTGTCTCTCAAAGAGCAAGGTGGGCCTCGGCGGCTCTGTTGTTGATTATTTAAAACAAGAAGACAATAGAGGAAGGAATTTGGGGACATGTCCTTGAAAAATAGCATCGAATTGTAAATTCTGATAAGTTTCTGAAATTTGGGACCCCAAGTGTGTAGCAAATTGTACTAGTCTCTGTGAGCGTGTGCGCATGTGTCTGTGTGTGCGTGCGTGCGTATCCGTGTGTGTTCTCACCTGCACGTGTATCTCTGTGTGTGTATCTGTGTGCACACGTGCACGAGTGTCTGTGTCTGTGCGTGTACGCACGTGTCCATGTGTCTGTGCGTGCGTGTGTATCCGTGTGTGTGCGCACACCTGCACGTGTATCTCTGTGTGTGTATCTGTGTGCACACGTGCATGAGTGTCTGTGTCTGTGCGTGTGCGCATGTGTCCATGTGTCTGTGCGTGCGTGTGTATCCGTGTGTGTGCTCACCTGCACGTGTATCTCTGTGCACACGTGCACGAGTGTCTGTGTCTGTGCGTGTGCGCACGTGTCCATGTGTCTGTGCGTGTGTATCCGTGCGTGTGCTCACCTGCGCGTGTATCTCTGTGTGTGTATCTGCGTGCACACGTGCATGAGTGTCTGTGTCTGTGCGTGTGCGCCCGTGCGCGTGTGCGTGTCTCGTTGGTTCAGTCTTTTTCCTCCCTCAGTAGACTTCTCTGGCGTTTTCCTGTTGGCCAGGCACGTGGCAGCTGTGGCCCCGTGGTTCTCGTGGTGACAAGCAGTCACGTCCCTGTTGTCATGAGATGTGGGTAGAAGTTGGAGGGAAGCGTTCAGTAGTACTTTGGAGCAGTAGAAGGTACGAGCAAGTGGACCACAGATAAGACAGCGGCTAGTTCTGATTTGTGCCACTGAACAACGACGATGGGCGGAAGTGGAGAAAAATATCCTTTTCTGCAGTGTGGAGCCCTTGCTTTTCCTGAACTTTAAATATTTATCATCTATTTAAAATGAGGAGACCTTGAGCTTTCTCTGACAGTGTGGGAGTGTTTTCCATTTGTGTTCTGGGTGACGATGTTGCCCGTGTCCTCTTGCATCCGTCACGCAGGCATGAACTCGCCCTGCTGTGGGTCAGGCGTTGTAAGGGGTACAAACCCAGGCCACATAGACGTTTGCCGGTGGCCAGATACTGCCCCTCGGTCCTCTGAGCCCCGCCCGCCATTGTCACTGTGCTGCTTGGCCTGAAAGCCTGAAAACAAAATTTCCCTGCTCCCTGCCAGCCGGGTGCTGTTGGGTCGGCCACGGAGGCCCTCACGTGGGGTGAAGGTGCAGGAAGGCGGGGCCGTTCTGCTCCTGGAGGCCCTCCCGGTGGTGGTGGCGGCGGTTCCGGGTGACGTGGCTCCCCTTGTGCTGGTGGCAGCTGCGGCAGCCTTGGCTGGGGTGGCCGTGGCGGCGGCCCTGGCTCTGTGGTCCAGCAGCACCGGCATCTGATGAGGGGCCAGTACTGGCCGTAAGTGTTCGTTAACCTGAAGAAGTGACCAGTGAGCTGTAGGTGTCTCCTGGCTGTCCGGGGACACAGGCCGACCAAGCAGGCATTTGTGCTGAGAGTTAGTCTTTGACCTTCTGGCTTCAGTCTGGTGGTTTTGAGACGGCTCTGCCTCCAGCCCGGGGCCTGCTCCGGAGGACAAGCTTGGGAGCACTGGAAGCAGGGAAGCTGGGTGGGCATCGCCGTAGGCCGGGGAGGGCCGGGGGCTCCCGGACCCACTGCAGTTGGCGTCACCCTGAGTGGGGCCCGTCTGCCCGGGGGAACCCTCCTTTGCCTCTTTGGAGGGGAAGACTCGGGTCCTGCTCCGCCTTTGTCTTCTTGGCTCTTGAGGTGGGCAAATCACTCCCCGGCAGACCTAGACCCAACGTCAAGTCGAAGCTTCTCCCCCTTGGGCCATCTGGGAGTTTCTGGCCTCGCCGGGGTTGGCCGTATGCTTTCTCCCCTAAAGAAGCTTTCACTCTGTTTAGAGAAACTTCTAGAGGTTATTTGGGAGACTGGAGGTATGAGACTCTCAGAACCAGCTACTTGACTTGCGGGGCCCGTTCTCAGAAATGGTGGAGACTTCGGAGCCTGTGACAGCACAGCGTTCGCGCGCCCCGCCCCGGGCCCCTCTGCCTGGGCCCATGTGGCTGCAGCTCCAACCCCCTAACGCCGCTGGGGCCAGTCCTGCCTCTGTGTTTTGTCCTTTCCATTCTCAAGTTGTGGAGCCTTCTTTTTATGAAAGTAACGCCCTCACCTGTTGCGAGGGCTTCAACAGACGTTGTCCCGTGATCGGTGTCTCCGCACGGTCCACCAGGCATTACACCGCGTCGGCAAATGAGAAAATGAAGACCGAGCCGCATGTAAGTGACCGGCCGCAGGTCGGACAGCTAGTGAGTGCCCAGCTCAGTCTCCAACCAGGGTTTATGACTCAAAGCCCAGGGATTTCTTTCTCTGTAAAATGGTTTCCTCATTGCAGTCGGGAGCCCTGCTCATCTGGGCTGAGGATAAATTCAGCGGACGATGCCAGATTTTTTTCTGAAATGTAACAGACGCCTCGGCCAAAATGCATACTATTTGTTGAATACCCATGGGTAGGAAAATGTAATTTATATTCTGTGGCTTCTAATGTGTTTTCCGCAGTGTTCTCATCAGCAAAGACCTGCCTAGAGCTTTGAAGAATCACAAATCTTTAACCTAAAATCCCAATCTCTATAAATGAATCTTTGTGTATAATTGGGGGAGTTATCATCACAGCAGGGGGTGTGGAGTGTTTGAGAAGAAGAAAGCCCTGGGCACCGTTGTTGAGACCATCTCCACCGTAACTCGGAATAATTTACCCATCTCTCCGTCTCCTGGTTGCTAGCGTTGCCGCCGTCCCAGTTCAGCTCTGTGCAGACGTGTTGTGGCTCAGGTCCTGAGCTCGAGCACGGGGGGAAGGGTTTTCTGTCATTTGTCCTGGGACTTTGGGACATGGCCAAGCTCAGTGCTGAGGTCAAGGTCAGTGTAAAGGTCAAGGTGGCCCGTACAGGCTGTGGGCCGCAGCCTGGCCCTGCAGCCTTCCCCTTGCCCCCTCAGACCAGATCCCGTTTGCCTGAGTGCAGTGAAAGGACAAGAGACACTGACTCAGGCTTCTTCTGACGGTCAGGCGAGGTGACATTCCTAAAGGCCCTGGCAGCTGTGGAGAGAAGGTTCCGAACAGCTGCTGCGTGCGCTGTCCTAGGTCCTGGGCAAGCAGCGAGAAATCCGGGCAGCTTCCTACCGGGCAGGTCTCTCCGATGTGGTGGAAAGAGTGTGGTGTGGCTCCGAGTGCGGAGGGCCTGATGCTGGGCAGCTGTTGGATGGGACTCAATCTGTGGTTTCTGGGATAGAACTTCGAGGAGGGGCCTCCCGCATGGGATCTGACACGCTGAGGCTTGGAGAGGAGATTGTCTTCTTTCCTACAGCAATAATCACGTGATCAGGGTTTATCCTTGATTTACCTTCAGTGCAGTGGGACCTCTTAGGGAGGGGACAGAGGAGTCGTTCTGTATGTCACTTAAAGTGGCCTGCAGCACTGTCTTCCGAAGTACCAGCCTCTGGGCCAGTGAAGGTCTGTGTCACATGCAGGCCGGTACCGGGAATGGCGCTGCCTGGGCTGATTTGTAAAGTTGGGTGTGACACCCCGGCCTGAATTCAGTGCGCCGAAGACGGCGAGAAACTCCCGTGATGAAGCATCCAAGGGGCATGCTGACCCGCCTGTTTAGAGACGGCCGCAGTCACACTAGCTGTGACTTCATCTAAAGATGAGCGTAACGCCTGCTGTTTCTCCCGAAAAATAAATTGCCAGAGGAGTAATGTGAAGCCATGTGAAATGCGCCGAAACCCAACTGACACCTGGGCTCTTCTGTGTGTGTGTTCGTAGATTTCCAGTGGGTTCAAGGAGACGTGTGTGAAGTCCAGCTGATGGTGTACAACCCCATGCCGTTTGAACTCCGAGTCGAAAACATGGTACGTATCGGCCGCCACCACCTTCCCACGGGGCCGTTTCTTACTTAATATCTGCGGCACAGATCCTGTGGTATAGATCTGTCCTTTTATTTGTTTTCCCAAAGATTATGAGGTTGCTGTAAAGGAAGACCCCATCTTGTCATTCCCGTGTCTTTCGCGCTTGGCGCTCAGCGTTTGGATCAGTGAACTACACGCGTCGCATGTGGGTGACTGGCTGTGAGCCCTGGAATGATCGTGTTGAAACGCACACGAGATCGGCAGAGGTTACACAGTGTCTGTTCTGTCGGCTGCTCCGTGTGGGCCTCACCTTCCTGCTGCAAGAGGATAAGACGGTCAGGGCTGGAGGGAAGGGCGCGGCCTGGACAGTAGGAGAATAAATTGTCGCGCCGCCAGTGGGAGCGTTCTCTCAACGTTGAAATCCAGTCTTCTGTTTCCGTGTTTGGTGTCCGGCATTAAAGGCTCGTTCTCTCGTGCTGTCCGCTGGAGCCGCTCGCCTCATTCCGTGGTCAGTGGCAAGGAGTGTGTACCGGCTCTCCAGGCTCATTCTGGAGGTCCCGGAGCAGAGCCACCCGCCTGCCATGTGGGTCCCGTGTCCCAAGTCTCTCTCTGCTGCTTGCTATGTAGCTGGGCAGCGTGGGTCATCCACCTCGTGCCGTGTGCAGCGCGGCTCGGTGCTCCGCGTCCTCACCCAGTACTACGGATCAGCAGGTGGTCCTGTTCGTGGCTTTTTCAGACTCTTGCGAAGGATGGTCGTGAGATGGTTCATGTTCTCCATTAGAGTTTGATGACTCGTGTTCAGGGGAAGGGGTGGGGCTTTCTGTGAAGCTGTCTTGGTGACTGCTCACGCCATGGGTTAGGCCACGGGCAAGGCACTTGGAGGACCTAGTCCTTGTCGTGGTCAGTGCTGTGGGTGAACGAGGTGCTCCAGGGCCCACGTGGAGAGCTGGGGAGGACTTTCCGGGAGAGACAAGGACTCAGCCGAGAAATCAAGGATGAGTAGGAGGTTACCAGGCCGACGGGTGCTTATTGAAGATGATGACCAGGCTTTCGGCGTGAGGCAGAGGTTTCTAGAATTCGTTAGAGCTCTGAGAAACTTGGCTGAATGTCAGGCCTACAGCCCTGAGGTCACTCGGAGAGCAAGCCAACAGGGATGAGTGTTGTCCCCCTCCTGTCGTGCAAGAAACTGCTGGCTTTAGGGTTTGGCTCTCGGGTCAGGTCTTTTAATGACTTCTGTCTCTTGGCTTGAACAGGGAACAATTGCTCAGAGGATGTTCCCCCAAAGTGCCTCAAGTGTCAGATGGTCCGTTGGTCTAACGCCTTTTTTTTGTTGTTTTTTTTTTAAAGTAGCTTTCAGGGGCACCTGGGTGGCTCAGTTGGTTAAGCGCCCAACTCTTCATTTCGGCTCAGGTTGTGATCTCAGGGTTGTGAGACTGAACCCCACCTTGGGCTCTGTGCTGGGTGTGGAGCCTGGTTAAGATTCCCCCTCTTCCTCTGCTACCCCCCCACCCCGCTCTCCTGCCCCCGGCACTTTCTCTCTCTCAAAACAAAGGTCGCTTTCATTTTTATCTGGTTTGAAAGTAATATGTGCTTTTTGATGAAAAGTTAAGAAGAACAAAGAATAAAATAAAAATTGCCACTACAAGATAGGCCACAAATCATGGTGAGAGTTTAAAGAATGAAATTATGAAAGAGTTCAAGCACTAACAAATGAAGTTATGAACCATTTCAAGCATGTGAGATGGTAACGGGGAATAACGAGTTCCCCCAACACCCACCTTGACGGCTGTTAATAGAAGCTCATATTCGCTCTCGCTATTTTAGGAAGAGATGAAATGCGGTACATTTTGCCTGAAGACAGTGGCCGTCCCCGTGCTTTCTGTGCCGCACTCCTGCCCACCGCCCCTGTCCCCCACGCAGATCGTTTTGTGCTTTGGCTCAAAGTGTGGCACAGGCCTGCTCCTTGGCGCCGGAGCACTTGCTTCTGGGTGCTTCCTGTAAGACGGAGGAGAGGCGTGCGTGGACACGTAGACGTGCAGTTACATATAAACCTACATGCACCCGTGCCCGCACACACGCACGTGCACGGTACGCATGCAGAGCTGGACCAGCCAGACTTTGCCGCGGTGCCTGCAGCCCCAGCCCGTCCGCACAGGGCCTTCTCTCGCCTTTGCCCAGTGGAGGACTGAGGTCCCAGCACCGTGGCGCTGGCTTCCTCACTCTGTCCTGTGGCGTGTGGATGGGGTCAGGGCTGCGTAGGCCGCGACCCATATAGAAGACAAACCCCGGAAGGAGCCGAGGCCTCTCCTACCTGCGGGTCTGGGCTCTGCGTCTCTCCGCCGGCTGCAGATTTCACTTGATGACACAGTGCTCATCGCTCTGTTCCTCGCGGTGGACGTTTTCGGTCTCTTAGTGAATGGTGGTTTTGTATTTTGTTTTCTAATTTTTTTCGTTTGTTGCCGGGTGATTTGCTTCTCTTTATGCTGTTTGTGACCTGGGGGATGCACTTGACGGTTCAAGTCCACTGTCGGTTCCATTGGGTTTTCACAGTTACAGTTTTGTGTTTTGTGAGTCGCTGTCTGCCTCCCTTTAGTTCTGTTTCTTGCCCGTCGTGCCGGGCAGGGCCTCTGTACAGTGTTGAGAAGTGCTGGGCGCGGGCATCCCTGCACGTCTACAACCTGGGGCAGCTCCTCGAAGCCGGGGACCCTGCCTTGTTCCTGTCTCGCGTAGCCTGGCACGTAGTGAGGCGAACTGATAATTCAGAGACGCGCTGAGGGATAGCAGTTGATGATATAGTTCCGTACTTCCTTTTTCTCTCTATTTTTATGTCTTTTACTTTTCTTTACATTTACATTCCAGTCTGGTAAAGCAACAGAACCACAGAGGAAGAGCGCAGCCAGCAGGGCTGACGTCGAGATGGGGCTGTTCAAACAGCCGCGTGCTTTCCCTTTCAAGGTCGCGTGTGTGAAGCATGCTTCTGGCCGTCCCCACGGCTGTCTGCGGGCTTCATGACGGCTGCGCATCGCCGTCCCCATCCCCACAGCCGATGCCCTCGGCCTCAGGGATGCGGTGCCGCGGCGGCGTGTGAGCTGTGTCCCTCACGCCGCTGTTGCTTGCTCTAGGGGCTGCTGACCAGCGGAGTGGAGTTCGAGTCTCTGCCTGCGGCGCTCTCCCTGCCCGCCGAGTCCGGTCTCTACCCGGTGACTCTTGTCGGGGTCCCGCAGACGACCGGAACCATTACTGTCAACGGTAAGGAGACTGGCTTTCTGATTGCAGGTCGAATGGGACTCCCGAAGCCCTGTCCTGCCCCACTGAGGCCTGTCCCCGGTCCGCCAATGTTGGTTCTGACCACTTCAGAGATACTGGGGCTGTGCCATGGCAAGGAGTGGCTTGGCGTGCGTGGGCTGCAGTGGGCCCACAGCGTCCCCTACAGGGCGAGGGGTCCTGCTCTGTGTCAGGCCTCTGGTTCCTGTCCCGTTGGGGCTGCAGACATGTCCACAGGCTCCCCCTTGCTCTCAGGCCCCTCTGACTCCCTGGCTTCCCCTCGCTTGGTCTGACCTTCTCTGCCCTCGGCCACCCCCGTTCAG
This sequence comes from Meles meles, assembly GCF_922984935.1. Classification (NCBI taxonomy): domain Eukaryota; kingdom Metazoa; phylum Chordata; class Mammalia; order Carnivora; family Mustelidae; genus Meles; species Meles meles. Next base: position 3,324,955 of record NC_060066.1, read on the forward strand.
AGGTCCTTGCATGCATGCGGGATCCGCCGTGCCCACCCCTGCTGGTGTCTGACCCTCTGTGTCTGACCCGCCGCGTGCCCCTCCCCTCCTCCTGAGGCACCCGTCCCTCTCCTGGGCCGGTTGCGGTTCTGGAAGCACGCTCTTTCTGAGCTCGCCTGTGCTTTTCCTTCTGCTGGCGCACTTCCAGACTCGGCTGCTCCCGACTCCCTCCGGCTCTTAGCTCAGACTTCCTTTCCTCTCGGAGACTGTCCTCTGTGCTGGGTCGGGTCCCCTGCTGGGCACTCAGGCGGTGCTCTGCCCCTGAAGCAGCTGCTCACTGGCCTCGTCCACCGTGCCACTCCCTGGTGTGCGGTGGGTCTCCAGGACCTCCAGTCACTTGGTGACGTGGTGTCTGTGGTGGGTGAGGGGGCGTCACGCTGGGTTAGGACGTGTTGCAGCAAGCGCTGAGGGGCCCTGCACACGACTGCCGGGAATGTGGGGAGAGGGGACCCAGAGGGAAGTGGTTCAAGAAGGACTTCCTCCTACTAAGGGACCCTGGGGTTTGAAGGCCAACTAGGAATTATCCGAATGAATGGGGTGGGGAGTAAGGGGTGTTCCAGACACAGAGAACAGTAGGTCCAGAGACCCGTGGAGTGCTGGGGACTTGGGGGTGGCTCCGAGGATCTGGTCCCAGGCGGAGGGGCGGTAGTGACAGGGCTGGGACAGAGGCCAGGCCCAGAAGGGCTAGGGGTGCTGGCTTTCTCTGCGGGGCCGCATTTCATGAGGGGAGAGATCCGGTCAGAGAAGCAGCAAAAAGGGACCTCCAGGCCGCTCTCGGGAGTACGGGCTGGCAGTGGACTAGGCTGGGCGCAGGGAGACCAACTGGGAAGCTGTTGGTGTAGCCCCGGGATGGAAGGACCAAGGCAGGTCACAGCAGTGGCTGGGAGTGGAGTAAAGACAGATGAGAGGGGAGATCCTTAAGACTGATGGCCTTGACCCCTGATTACTAACCGACACCCACTGGGTAAGGAGTCAGAGGCTTGGTAACCGAGCTGCGAGTTGGTACAGAGCAGTCGCGTTCGTCTTTGGCGCACCTTCTGTGGGAAGAAGAGGGCCTGACCTCGTGTTGTCAGAAATATCCTTAGACATAATAGGACTTGCCGTCAGGTTTTGCATTTCTTTGCAGTCCTCTTCAGCGGTACGTAAGGAAAGGAAAACGACTGATTTTAATTAAGAAATGGAGAACAAAAGTAACTGAGACAAAATCACATTCTCTCAGGTCTTCTGGAAAGAAAAAGAGGAGGGGCATGTTGCCAGATGTGGACTTCAGCAGAGGAACACGTGTGCAAGTTCGATTAGGCCTTTTAGGAAACATATTTCGAAGGGAAGGCAGCGTGGGTGCTATGAATTGTTGATTTTAGGTTGGGAGAGCAGCTTGCCACTGGCAGACGGTGAAGGAGCCGCTGGGGGGCCGTCAGGGCCTGACTCCCCCGAGCTAACCACTTTCCCCTCTGGCTCCTGGTGCCACACAGAGGTCCTTTCCTGAAGCACATAGCCATGGTGTTGTTTAATGAACATTGTTTATAATAATTATCTCTCGAAATTTCAAAAGCCATTTTAAAGCTCTGCTTAAATAATTTCCAGTGCTTCTCTGATCAGTGGAGGTTTTCTCTTTGCACGGAGACTCCGCTAATCTTCGATCACAGCGCTTGGGCGCAAATGGCAGGCTTGCCGGATCACGTAGCAGTACAACAGTAATTGGCTCTTGAACGTTCATCTCTCCGCGGAAGAGTCTGAATCATTTTTCAGATACTTACTCCGTCCCATTATGTCCTGCAAAGCAGCACTAGCTGCCGCTCTCTTAGAGACAGGCATGTTTGAAACGCAAATTGTCCAAGTCCTGAGAACTAGTATGAAGTTGCCTAGAGATTTCTAGTTGACGAAGACCCACACGCGCTTTCACTTGGACCCAGGTGGCCCCGTGAGGTAGGGATGTGGGGACTGTCACCCCTTCGTCTCTGTGAGGCAGCCAGGGCTTTGGGCCGAGCTGCGGCTGGGACCAGGGGTGACAGCAGACTGAACTCGGGTCTAGGGCAGGGGTGGCGTGCTCCTCCCTGCTGGGGCCGGCCTCCAGACAGGGGCCTGAGGCTGGAGGCCTTGCCAGGGACTGTGAAGCTCTTCGTTTCTCTTCCTAGGTTACCACACCACGGTCTTCGGCGTCTTCAGCGACTGTCTGCTGGATAACCTCCCGGGAGTGAAGACCAGTGGCTCCACGGTGGAAGTCATCCCGGCCCTGCCCAGGCTGCAGATCAGCACCTCCCTGCCCAGGTGGGATGCGGGCATCTCTTGTCCCCCAAGAGAGGGCCCTTCACAATCGTCCTGAGCATACATTTCAGTGGCACCAGAGTCTGAGTTCATCCCTGATGCTTAGGACCAAAATACGGGCGAAGCGTTTCTTCAGGATAACCAGTAGGCAGTGTGATTTGCGTAAAGTGAGATGGAACAGAGTTGAGGTGTTTCTTACCACGAACAGAACAAAACAGGAGATTAGCCTTTGGAATCCTATTTTTTGTGAAAAACAGTTAACTCCTATCTTTTAAAAAGTAGATTTTCTTTTTTTAAGGAGCATTATAGGAAAGCATGAAGAAGGGAGGGAAATACACCTCAGGAGTCCCACAAACCGTTGCTCTTAACGCTTTGTGGTTTTTCTTCCCAGTGTTTACCCATCTTCTTTTTTGAGATGTGTGTTTGCGCATGGAGACGCTGCTACATTATACCTCGTTCCCCAGGTTACGTTTGGATAACCATATAACATAAGCCAAAAGTTTCCATTTCAATTGCTTCCAAACGTACATTGTAAAGATACTCAGTTTGGATGACGAAAGTGTTTTAAAACAGGGTGGGAAGCAGTGGCTGTTGTAAATTTACTAAAAATGCTTGAATTGCGTATGAAGATGAGTGAATTTCATGGTATGGAAATAATACCTCAATTTAAAAAATGAATTTTGGTGGCTTTAGTGTGGAGTGCCTGATTTCAGGTGACTGTTCCTTGAGTGTTGCTTCTGATTGATGTAAATATTGTTGTGACTTGAGCTACCAAATTCACTCCCACGCATTTACTGATACCTGCCACACGATCTAGGCTTGGTCTGTAGGAGGAGACACTAACCAGAAATGCCCTCGACCTAGGCTTTGCCTGTTGTAGGAGCTCCTGTCCTGAGAGTACGTAGACTCACCATAGTCCAGTTTGCTAAGTGCTCCTGAAAACAAGTAGAGGGAGGCCACTCTCCCGGTCACGGCTCAGGAAGGCTTCACAGGTGTGACGTTTAAATCGGGCCTTACAGGATTCACAAAAGTTGGCCAGATGATCAGGCAAGGAAAAATATGGCCAGAAAAGGGGACATGTCTGACTGCCATCTCCTTACTGTCACTGCTCATCCGGGACTCAGCCCCTTCTGGTTCTTGCTTTGTTGTGAGGGACACTGGACTTGGGGACAGTTGGCAGCTGTGTCGGCCAGGCCCTGGGCTGCACGGTGGCTCTGCTTTCTCCTGTCTTTTTTCCCTGTGGTGCTGGGGGGCTGACACCCTGTTTGTTTCAGAGGCAAAGGAATTAGTCTCGCCGTGTTTCAGTTTTTCTGAATACCTCCTCTGCAATTTCAAGTTGACTGCGAACAGCTTTTGCTCTGGAAGGGTGGGATGTTAAAATACAGGAAGAAGTCATTTAGAGTGAGGACGAGTCATGCTTCCTTCCTCGACAGAGAAAGTTTATTTCTGACTCATGAGCAACTTTGGAGGTATAAAATGTAAAGGAATGCATTCACCTTGATTCCTTACGGTATTATTTTCTGAAAATGTGGTTTGGATATAAAGCTTCACTCTCAGAGCCAGCAATGGGAGGCCCCCAGGAGGCGCATGGTTGGCTCAATAAGCCTGATTTGTTTAAACGTCATCTCTTGGATGCCAGCGGTGTGAGACCAGCACTGTCTGGAACATTCTCTGCTGTCTTTTGGACCAGTGTGGGGCTATGAAGCTCTCTGGCGGCACATAGAACCGGTCTTGGGTCTGACCCCAGTCCTTTGGTCTGTGGCCAGGAGCAGAGCTAGAAAGCACTGGCTGGCAGGGAGGCTGTTGGGGGAATCTGTCCATTTCTGGCTCAGTTAAGTATATGGCATAGACTCATGGCGCTTTCTGTGGAAAATCCCTCAGGTTCAAGGGGGAAGAGAGTGGGGTGTCAGGAGGACCCTTCCTCCCCCAAGAGAGAATGTTGACCTTCCTGTCTGGGCTTCCCTGGGCTTTGGTGGTGTTGTGTTTTGAACCCTCATGGTACTTACTCTTTGTATCACCTGGCACTCCAGGGGCCACCCCCTTTCTCGGGGCCAAACCTCCCAGAGCATGGTGTGTGCATTTGAACCTGAGGGCTAAGGCCCAGGAGCCTCTGGGGAGAGGCGGCCGGCTTCGGGTCTGCACGCAGGGCTGCACTCCCACTGGCCCAGGCCCCACCTGACCTCACAGATGCCACACGACCCCAGGGGGCTTGCAGCTTTTGCTGGTCATTTTTACCTGTGACACGGAGTCCGTTTTATATACTTTCCATCGACCTGTCCCTCCAGTTTCTGTGGTGTCCGTCAGAATGGTTCATCTAAGGTTTCTTCTTTAATCTACAGGCTTTCACAAGGCAATTCTGAGCATGAGATTTACAAAAATTTTAGAGAGCGATGGTTCATGGATCATTTGAACTAATTCACTGTTTCATCTTAGGCCCTGCCATAATCCCGTAGTTAAGGATTTTTACACACACACGCACGCGTGCGCAAGCAGCAGGCCATGGCGGAGTGGGAGCACAGGGCGTGGCTGCACGTGGAGAGTTATCCGTGTGCGGCTCTCAGCCCCCGCTCCCGAGAGCTGGGCTTCACGCTCCCCGGTCCCTGTTTCTGGAATGTGTTCAGTCTGTTGAGGTGACTAGATCTGAAATGCCACTGTTTTCTTTGATTCTTTCTTTTCGAAGTTTACTCTGTTGCTGCTGTTTCAGGTCTGCGCACTCCCTGCAGCCGTCTTCTGGCGACGAGACGTCCACCAACGTGTCGGTCCAGCTTTACAACGGGGAGACCCAGCAGCTCGTCATCCAGCTGGAGAACATCGGGATGGAGCCGCTGGAGAAACTGGAAGTCACCTCCAAAATCCTCACCACCAAAGGTGGGTCTTAGCCCAGAAGTGGTTGTCGTCTTCATCTGCGAAGAGACGCCTCAGTGGCCGGTGCTCAGAAAGCGTAAAAGCTTCTTCCTCTTCTGGTTTGCTGCCCTCCTGAGACTGACGTGTGCGGAACACACGGAGGAGGGCAGAGGAACGAAGGACACCTTTGTCCCTGGTGCTGGTCCCGTTTACCAAACCCTCAGGAGGGATCCTCTGGAAGGAGTGGAGGGACATTAGGGGCTCAGACCTGTCGCGGCTTAGGACCCGTTTGTCCAGCCCCGGGTCTTTCTGCGGGTTCGGTCGTGGCGCCGTGTGCTCCCGCTTCAACACAGCTGCTTTGTTTTGCTGCTGGGACGCGGGAGCTGGGCGCCGTGAGACCTGTGTTCAAATTTTGGCTTCTCCATTGACCAGCCGTTGGTCCTTGGCATGCCGGTCCCTTCCTGGGCAGACGGGGGGTAGCACTTAGCACGGGAAGTAAAGTAGGTGCGTGGATTCCCGTGGCTGCGAGGTCAGTGAGTGAGACCGGTCGAGGGGAGTGTATGATACGGCGGAGGGACAGGGGTCGGGAGGAATAAGTGCAAGTACTGTCGGGTCCTGTAATGACGCCCGAGAACGTACACGGGCCAGTGAGGCCAAAGACAGACGAGGGGAAGTAAGCTCGCAGAACTTGGGGTGTTTCTGTGCTCTCGATGTGGGGTGAGGCGAGCCAGGCCTCCACGGGAGCTTGACTGGCTGTGGCTGACTTCCTCGTGAAGGGCGCACTGGCCTCCTCTTCCTGCCGCGCACAGGGCTCCCTCCTCAGGCTAACGTCATCACGTGGGAAAAACCAAGCGGCGTGAGTTCATCAGAGGTAGAGCCCCGCCATCTCGCTGGAGGGAAGGACAAGGGGAGAGTTTGGGAGAATGTGTCCTGCTGATCATTATACCGTGAAGGAAGGAATTTGGATTGTGTAAAAAAGGGTGGCTCTGAGCCCATCCCGCTGGGGAGAACGTCAGAGCATCTCGCATTCCCTTGTTTCTCCCCCTGATTCTGATAAGTGTGCGGGAGGGACCTGTCCTGGCTTGCGCACTGTCCCCGTCTGTGCCTCTCCTCTTAGGGAGATGCTGCCTAAGTTCAGGTTCCGGCTGTCGCTTCCGCGCTGTGTGTTACCTTGGGCAAGTCATTTAACTTCTCCTGGACTTTGCTTCTGTAAAATAGCACTAATGATAGCATCTACATCACAGTTATTATGAGAATTCAGTAAGCTGATGTATGCAAAGTGCTCGGAACAGCGCTTGCTGCGTTATTACACTCAGATTTGTTGGCTGTGACGTCACTGCAGTCACCGCCTCCACCTCTACCTCCGTCACCACCATCACCACCATCACCACCATCATCAGCACCATCTCCACCATCAGCTCCATCTCCACCATCACCTCCATGACCTCCATGACCTCCATGACCTCCATCACCTCCATCACCTCCATCACCACCATCACCTCCATCACCTCCATCACCTCCATCACCACCATCACCTCCATCACCACCATCACCTCCATCACCTCCATCACCACCATCACCTCCATCACCTCCATCACCTCCATCACCACCATCACCTCCATCACCACCATCACCTCCACCACCACCATCACCTCCATCACCTCCATCACCTCCATCACCATCACCTCCATCACCTCCATCACCTCCATCACCTCCATCACCACCATCACCTCCATCACCTCCATCACCACCATCACCTCCATCACCTCCATCACCACCATCACCTCCATCACCTCCATCACCTCCATCACCACCATCACCTCCATCACCACCATCACCTCCACTACCACCATCACCTCCATCACCTCCATCACCTCCATCACCATCACCTCCATCACCACCATCACCTCCATCACCTCCATCACCACCATCACCTCCATCACCTCCATCACCTCCATCACCTCCACCACCACCATCACCTCCATCACCTCCATCACCACCATCACCTCCATCACCTCCATCACCTCCATCACCTCCATCACCATCACCATCACCTCCATCACCTCCATCACCATCACCTCCATCACCTCCATCACCATCACCTCCATCACCACCATCACCTCCACCACCACCATCACCTCCACCACCACCATCACCACCATCACCTCCATCACCTCCATCACCTCCATCACCTCCATCACCACCATCACCTCCATCACCTCCATCACCTCCATCACCTCCATCACCACCATCACCTCCATCACCTCCATCACCTCCATCACCTCCATCACCTCCATCACCACCATCACCTCCATGACCTCCATCACCTCCACGACCTCCATCACCTCCATCGCCTCCACCACCACCATCACCTCCATCACCTCCATCACCACCATGACCTCCATCACCTCCATCACCTCCATCACCACCATGACCTCCATCACCTCCACGACCTCCATCACCACCATCACCTCCATCACCTCCATCACCACCATCACCTCCATGACCTCCATCACCTCCACGACCTCCATCATCTCCATCACCTCCACCACCACCATCACCTCCATCACCTCCATCACCACCATCACCTCCATCACCTCCATGACCTCCATGACCTCCATCACCTCCACGACCTCCATCACCTCCATGACCACCATCACCTCCATCACCTCCATCACCACCATCACCTCCATCACCACCATCACCACCATCACCTCCATCACCATTGTTGCTACCACCAGCAACATTGTCACCAGCACTGCTGTCACCCTTATTGCTGCCACCATTGTCACCCCTGCTGCCATCGCCATTTGTTCGCGTTGCTGTGGCAGGCTCTACTGTGTGAAGGCCCCACACTGTATGAGTCAGCACATTTGGGTGGTTTCCATCTTGGGAGTATTAAGAGTCGCGCTGCTCTTGAGTATTTTGGCGTGTGCTTTGGGGGGTGTCTGTAGATGTTTCCACCGCGTGTATCTCCAGGAGTGGAATGCTGGGTGGGGAGGGTGTCCGTGTACTCAGCGTTAGAGCAGAACACTTTCCCAGAGTGGCTGCGCTCGTTCACACCGTCATCGTGCGAGAGTTCTGGTTGCTCAGGTCCTCCTGATTCTTGGCAGCTGTAGTCATTCTGGTGGGGCGTGTGGCTGTAACCGTGTAACAGTGGGGTTTTCGTTTGCATTTGTTTGATGGCCACGCAAGTTGAGTACCTTTCATATGGTTTCGGACACTCAGATCCTGTTTTGTCCAAGTGCTTTGTCCCTTTTTCCCACTGGGAGTTCTTCTCTGTCTCGCTCTGTTGCCTCCCTGTGTCTCCCCCTCGCTCCTCACTCGTAAGCTGTGTGTGTTCTGAGTGTGAGCTCTTTGCTGGGAAGAAGTGCGAATGTCTCCTGCGCGGTTGCCTCTGCGGTCTCTTAGTGGTGCTTTGGGTGAATGGAAGTTACTCATCGTAATACAGTTCACCTAATCACTGTTTTCTTCTGTGGTCATTGCACTTTGTGTCTCGTTTAAAGAAACTTCGTCTTCTCTCGGTCTGTGGGAAGCTTTGGTGATCCGGCCTTAGGCTCATCCTTTCTTTCCCCGATTTTGGGAGCAGGTACGTATGGATTAGGTAGGAAACGCCTCCCTGACACGAAATACCTTCATCGGGTCTTTGGAATTTAATCCTTGTTTTGAGGGTGTGGTCGGTGTTGGAACCTGGGGACTCGGAGTGAATGACAGATAATCCCAGAGCCTGTGATGGGGAAGCATGTCCCATAACTTCCCTCACCGTCAGGGCTTAGCACCTGGAAACTGTCTTTTCCTTTTCTCAAATAACCCGAGTGGTGATCGTGTGTCCACTGTTGGTTAGGAACTTGACGCTCCTTTCTGAAGCGGGAATCCTCCTGTTTGTCCCTTTTGGAAGTCCTCGAACAACTTCCTGTGGGCCTGGACCCCGGTAGCGGGGGCCTGTGCGACTAGCCTCTGCCCTGTGCTTCAGCCTCCCCTCTGCCCACATCGCCCCTTCAGCTCCCAGCGCAGAGGTCATTCGGATCTCATTTCAGCTGCCTGGACATTCGGGCGCTGTCTTCTACACTTGAGGATAAACCGTCTTCTCTCTCTAGAACTCAGCTCGTGGACTTCTACTCCTATCATTTACCTGCTCATTCCCAGGGAACTTCTCCTCTGGCTTCCTGCTTAATGGTCACCCTGAGAAACCTTCGTCCCCTGGCCTCCCGCGTCCCCTCCTCTGTTGTCTCAGAGTGCCTCCAGGTGCCTGATGTGTGGTGGTTGTCCCGGGAAGGCTCTCTGTCCCCGAGCAGCTGTGAGTCTCTCAGAGGCCAGCGTGGTGGCCCTTGGACCTCCAGGCCTAGTGTCTGGTCGGTGCTTAGTGCTGCGGGGTTGCTGATGGTGGTGTTGGGAAGGGGTTTTCTCAGTGATAGAACGGGCCTGTAGGAGTCTGGTTCACCTGCTGAGTGAGTGGGGTGGAGAATTGATGCGTGTAAAGCACTTTGATATTTCTAATGGGTTGCCTGGGTCTTCTTAGATGCCCAGCTTTGGGCCATGTAAGCTTCTTCTCTGCAGCTCTGCTGGGACCCCCTCCTTCCTGCAAAGACCTTGAGCTGCTCTGCGTTGGGTGAGTGCTGCCTGTCTCCAGTCCGGCTTTTGCCCTCCTGTCTGTGCTTCCCTGGGCTTTGGTGGTGGTGTTTTGAACCCTCGTGGCACTTACTCTTTGTATCACCCGTCCCCTCCCTCTCTGGCCTTTTATTGGGAGAGTGTTCAGATACACAGAGGAGCTCGGGAGTTGCGCAGTGGACACGGTGTGCCACCGTCTCGGCTCTATAATTAACGTTTCCCTGCATTGGGCTTATCCCCTCTCTGTCCAGCCTCCTCTCTGTTCACCGAGTTATATATTTTCGGCGGTTCCGTGTCAGGTGCGGATTTCAGTGCATTTTACCTGCTAAGACTCCAATGCATATCACTAATTAGAGTTGGTTTACTTTTTTTTTGGGGTCAAACATATTTGCAGTGAAATGTACAAATCTTAAATGATCATTTGATGAGTTTTGACAAGCGCGTGTGTTCCCTGGCTCCCTTGCCAGCCAGTCCCCGCTTGCCGCCAGAAGGGCTGTATTTATCGGGTTGGCTTTCAGTCAGTGTGGACTGGTCGTGGTGTGGACCACTGGATCCGCTCGTGGGGACTGGGCAGAACAGCAGGGTGAAGCCTTCCTCAGTGGGCATGTCGCGCACACTGTCAGCCACCTCCTCTCCCCGGTTCCCAGACTGCCTTGCCTGCGCCTCATTGTCAGCCTCGCGGCAGCGCCTTCCTCACAGATCTTCCCCTCTTGGGGGCTCTAGGGCGGATGGGCGGTGTTAGTGCCCTCTCCATGTGGGTAGGGGCAGTGAATGCCCCTGTGCTTAGACTTACGTGAGGCCGCAGAACAGGTTCTGGAGGACTGCGGGCCTCGCACTCTCCGCTCTGGGACCTTTACCCCAATCACGAGACCGGGAGCCTCAAATACACCGTGTAGAGCGTGGGAGGTCCACTTCCAACAGCGCGTCTACAAGCCAGAAAGGAAAGCTGCCCGTCTTCGAAAGTCCTCACTGAAAGCTGCATACGTTTACCTGTGGAATTAAGTTAGTAAAAACGAACAATCTGCTTCCAGCGCATACAAGGGAATAACTCTGGTCACTTACCTTCTACAGTACCAGAAAGCTGTGGGCATTGATAAATGTTCTCGTATGTAGGGGAAGAGGGAACGATGTCTTAAAACGGTGCAAGAGTGAGGCGTTCGAGTAGAGGAAGGCAGCAGAGGCTTGGTGAGCTATCCCGTGGGTGGTGGGGACGACGGGCGACATCTGTGTCCATGTGAGCACAATCTCTGCGAGCCCGATGAGTTTAGCTGCTTCCTCTTCTTTTTTTAATGACACATAATGGAATATTTGCCCCAGGGGTACAGGTCTGTGAATCAGTCTTGCACACTTCACAGCTCTCCCCACAGCACATGCCCTCCCTAGTGTCCCTCACCAGCCACCTCAGCCCTCCCACCGCCTCCCCTCCAGCAGCCCTCGGTTTGTTTGGTGAGATTTAGAGTCTCTTATGGTTTGTCTCCCTCCCGATACCATCGTTTCATTTTTTCCTTCCCTTCCCCCCACGACCCCCGCCCTGCCTCTCAACTTCCTCATGCCGCGGAGACCATATGATAACCGTCTTTCTCCGATTGGCTTATTTCCCTCAGCATGATACCCTCTCGTTCCATCCAGGTCGTCGCAAATGGCAAGATTTCAGGTTTTTTGATGGCTGCACAGTATTCCACTGTGTATATGGACCACATCTCCTGTATCCATTCATCTGTGGACGGGCATCTCCGTTCTTTATGGGCATCTTACGTGTCTGCCCACGGGCATCTCCCACAGGGAACAAACGCCTCCTCCGGGCTCCATCTTCCTTTCTTTGTGCTGCCGCCAGCTACTTTGCCCCTCGGCAGTAACACTGACCTCTACCTTGTGGCACTTACCACGCACCAGGTGGGCGGTGGGTGGCCCTTGGGGCACTTGTCACGTAAGAGCTGGTCTGTTACTTTACTGCTGTGTCCCGGGTGCCTGGGAGTTCAGCTCAGCTTGTCACACGGTAGGAGGTCAGGAAGGACCACGTGTGCCTGCTGTGCAGGGCTGTCACGAGGTGAAAGCTGAATGCAGGACGTGGGAAGCTCTTGGGACAATTCCGAGCACGAGAGCATGTAGGTCACGCTTGCTGTGAGAAGACTGACCACTCTCGATGTGTCCCGTCTGCGGATGCTGCGGCTCCAGGCCTTGGCTGTGCAGGAGCTCCCTGCAGGCCTCATGCTCTCTTTTCTCCTGCTCCTAATGTCCCAGAAGCACCCAGAGTCTTGTCAGGGGCTCTCCTGAGTCTGGAGGGGTCCTGTCTCCCCTCAAAGAAACACCCTTTTCTTCATATAAAGAAACGTTCCTGTTTTTTCTCTTCCTTCATCTTCCTTGCTTTCCTGTCTTGTTTTAATCCTACAAACTCATTTTAAAAATCCTTTTGTATGTAAGATCAGTGATACAAATCGTGAAACAGACCTATGTGGGTCCTGACCTCAGGAGTCCAAACTCTACGTTATGCCCTGATGGCGGGCACGTGTCCCTGTGATCATAAGACCTGACGTGGACACGAGCATTTGGGTTCAGCCAGACAGGCTGTCAGCGTTGTGAAAATTTTAACTACAACCCATCTGTGAGCAGGTGTTTACTTGTAGGTCGTTAAAGATGAAAACTTCTGCCTTTACTGAAATAACCATAGATTTCATCATAACGAAGCCCAAAGGAAGGGAATTGATTGTATCTGCTTTTTAGCCATCTTCTAAGGTACGTGGGAGTACAAACCCCAATATTCGCATACATATGTTCATAAAAATACCCCTTAATGTCTTCATTCTGCTACTCTAATTTTCTTGCCAAAAGCAGTGACTCCACGTTGGCCTAACTAGAAGCTCGGGCGCATCCGCACTGAGGTGGGATTCTCTCCTGCCCCTTTCCCATGCGTGTTGTGTGGCGTCCCCGCGGTTAGACGGAGGTCGGAACGGTTCTCCGACATCAGAGGTCAGTGGACAGCAAGGGCACTTCCTGGATCACTGTCGACGCCAAATGACCAGTTTCACTCGACTGCGTGAAGCTCAACTCCAGCATTAAAGGGATGACTGTTGTTTCTGAAACTAAACCCCAGGGGGAGAATTAGAGGCGTACGCCAGCCAGACTGTTGATTCACGGTTATCTCTTTGTTCTTTGCAGCACACTGTGGAACAGGGTTGTTTTGTTTTTTTGGTCTTCTTTTTTTTTTTTTTTGAGTTCAAACCCAAGAATTTCTTACATTGGATTATAAATGACTGGCACTATTATATTAGTTTCAAGTATATAGCGGTGGTTTGATATTTTTGTGCATCATGCAATGATCAGGATCGGTCTGGTTACCACCTGTCACCATACAGAGCGGGGACAGTATTACTGGCTGTATCCCCGATGCTGTCCGTGACATCCCTGTGACGTATGTATTTTGTCACTGGAAGTTTGCCCCTCTTCATGCCTTTCGTCTACTCGGCCCATCCCCCGGCTGCCCTGTGGCAGCCGCCAGTTTGTTCTGTGTATTTGTGAGGCGTTTCTGCTTGGTTCTGTCCATTCACCTCATTTTTTACAGCCCACGTCTACGTGGAATCAGGCGGTCTGAGTTCCGCTCGGACTTATTTCACTGAGCACAGCACCCTCTACTCCGTGCACTCGGCGGCGAACGGCAGGATTCCGTTCTGCTGGCGGCTGCACCGTCTTCCGCCGCGTGTGCTCAGCTGCCGTCCCTCTCCGTTCCTCAGCCGGGGACACTCGGGCTGCCTCCGCGGCTTGGCTGCTGTGGGTGATGCCGCAACGAACGTAGAGGGGCCTGCATGTTTTTGAGTTAGTGTTTTCGTGTCTTCCCATAAATACGCAGAAGTGGAGTTGCCAGGTCCTACGGTCATTCTGTTTTTAATTTTTCGAGCATAGGATTTTGAAAAGTGCCCCTGGATAGTCCGTGTCGCACCACCGTAATGAAAGGAGGAATCTGAAACGTGCACTTTTAAGGCATAAAAATGGACGAAACCTGACAGGGAAGCTACTCGGCTTTCAGTCCCGCCACAGCGGCTTGGCGGCTTCTCGTCACAGTGCGAGTCCCCTGTGTCGTTACTCGGTTTAAATGCTGCGGTCGTGAGCGCTGGAGGGTGGGTGCTGCTCGGTGGGTGGGTTTCCCGGTTGTTCGCACGCGTCACTCTCAAGCCCCGGCGCGTGGAGAAGGAAGCAGTGCGAGAACGTTTCCAAGTGCTCCCAGCGTGGGGTCGTCGGCTTCTGGACACAGGCCTTGGAACCTGTTGACGGACCCCTCTGCTGTGGGTGGGGCATGGACTGGGGCAGGGTTCAGTGTGTCTTGAGCTGAACTGCCCTTTGCCTGTGTGTTTGGAACCAGCCCGGGGTCCCCTGGTTCTCGAGTCGTTTCCCTCCCCTTCCTTCTTGCTCTCGCTCCCTCGCTCTGTCGGAGCAGGGTGTCCCCGTAGGCCCTCTTCAGCCAACGACAGGCCGACAGCCTTGGCTCCCAGCCCCTGCTCCGAGCAAGCTGTGTGGCCACGCGAGGATGAGTGTTCTGGTGCCGCTCTCCCCGGGACCCCGTTCCTCTCTCCGGTGGTCGTTCGAGAACAAGCAGGGTAGCCCCTGGTGCACCCAGCACGGTGCATGGCGTGTGGCTGCTGCTGAGAAACCGCTCAGCTCCCTTCCCGTTACATGGGGGAATGAGCTGGGGCTTCTGCTCCCCATTTTCCGCGTCTGTCTGCCAGGCCCCAGGAAGCCGGCGTCGGATTTGTTAAATCCCGCTCCAGATCAGCAGACGCACGCCCCACGTGAGGAAGACCGGCCCCCCCGTTTCAGTTTCCCGGGCTGGCCTCTTGACTTTCAGAAACCATCGTAGCTTTCTCCTTGTTCTCAGATTTCCCTGGAATGGTGAGATTGAGCAGGACGGGTGAGCAAACGTGTTCTCGCGTGAAAACTCTAGCAACTTAGAACGGGAAAGCCGACAGCAGAGTCCGCGTCAGCCGCTGTGATGCAGGGAATGAAGCCAGGAGGGGGAGGTGCGGAGACATGGGTTGGGACGTGGGGCCGCTCAGACAGTGAGGGGTCACTCGTTCCTCTGCCCCTGATCCCAAAGGGGGACCCGTGAGCTGTGCAGCTCTCAGGCCCCAGGGTTCTGTGACAAGTGGGCTGAGGTGCCACCCAACGTACAGTCAGAGTTACCCTCCCCGCAGAGTTTTATTTTTTTTTTGTTTTTTAAAGATTTTATTTATGTGACAGAGCGTAGCGAGAGAAGGAACACAAGCAGGAGTAGTGGGAGAGGGAAAGGCAGGCTTCCCGCCGAGCAGGGAGCCTGACGTGGGGCTCCATCCCAGGACCCTGGTGTCATGACCTGAGCAGACGCTTAACGACTGAGCCCCCCAGGTGCCAACTCTCCCACCCCCGCAGTTTTAGAGCTGTTTTTGGCCTGGTCTGTTCCGAGTTGCCTGTGTTATGCTATTTTTATATAATTCTTTTGAATATATGACAATACAGGGCAAAATTATAAAGAGAAATCTTGTAGAAAAGTGGTTCATTACTTGTTAGGATTGTGAAAGCATGGGGCGTCTTGGCGGGTGGGCAGAAGGGCTGCGTCTCTCCCTGTCTCCCTGCACTGTCATGCCAGGTCCTGCTCGCATGCCTGGGTGTGGGTGCAGGTCCAGAGGGGCAGGGAGCAGACTGCTGTGGCCAGCAGCGGGTTGGGGGGCCTGGAGAGGGCCCCCAGGATCAGGCCGTTGTTAGCGTTAGACTCAGCTGCTCTGATTCCCGGTACAGTCTTGGCACCAGACGTGTTCATCCCGGCCTTGCCACTTACTGGTGGCAGGACGTGGACTGTGCTTGTTGCTTCTGTGATGGTCGGATTCTGCGTACCTGGGAGAGGACTGTGTGGTCCTTCCGGCTGTTGGGATTTGCATGCCTTGTGTCACAAGGGGCCAGCACGCAGTAGGTCTTCCTGTCACCTGTCGCCATCGTCTTGACACCGCCTTCACTGTTATCTTTATAAAGTGTGTGTTCTCTTTCACTAAACGTCTTTTTACGTAGCTTCCTTTCTTTCTTTTTTTTTTTTTTTAAGATTTTATTTATTTATTTATTTATTTGACAGAGAGACAGACAGTGAGAATAGGAGCACAAGCAGTGGGCGTGGGTGAGGGAAAGCGGGCTTCCCGCCGGGCAGGGAGCCTGACGTGGGGCTCCATCCCAGGCCTGAGCCGAAGGCAGGTGCTTAACGACTGAGCCACCCGGGCGCCCCACGTAGCTTTCATGTACTCAGTTTCTTAGCCCAGCATTTGGAGAAACTCCCATCGGACTTGCTGCTTGCCTTCTTTCTTTCCACCGCTGTGCTCGGGGAGCAGGACAGCAGTGACCCCTGTCTTCACGGGGCTGGTGTGGGCGGAAGCCAGATGGTAGCCCGTGTGCTGTGGGCCGCGAGGCAGCGGGAAGGTCCGCTCTCAGTTTTCTTCTACCACTGATCCTCTGCGCTCGTTTGTCCCTCCGCCTACCAGTTGTCTGTCCGTTTGCTCAGGTCTTCAACAAGCCTTTTCTCAGCATGCCTACATGGTGGCCACTGTGTGGGGCCCTGGGACACCCAGGAATCAGCTCCGAGTGCCTGTCCTCTGGGTGTGGGAGGGTGCTTTCATGGTCTTTGCCGCCTGGCTCCCTGTGGCCACAGTTGGATGTAGTCACAGCTTTGCTAACTGCCAGGTGTCCCGGGTGCCTCTCACATCCCCTCCGTCATTCACGTGCCAGTCCCCACACCACCTCCCGGAAGCTTTCCCGACCCCCAGACGGAGTCACGCCACTCCTCCTTACCCTGCTCACAGCCACTCTCACGGCACTTGGCTTTGTGTTACCCAACGAGCAGGCGTTCACATCACGTCGCTACATGCGCATCCTGCCGGGCCCATGAATAACCCGCGAACTCTGTCCTGAAGGGGCTCACGGTTCAGCGTGGGCGTCAGGCATGTTTGCGGAGTGGGACTGAGTGTTGCGGACACACTTAGTGCCTTTCCACCGCGGCGAGTAGCCGCAGCGCGGGGACGGCTGCTGTACTCCGAGGAAGACACTGGGAGTCGCGAGGGGCAGGACCTCCTCCTGCTCTGTGTCCCTGGTGGACAGGGCTGCAGTGGCCTTCTTGGACAGCTCAGCCGTGGCACGCTTGTGGATTCACAGTGGAGACGTTTACAAGCCCCGTTCTTTGGAAGACCAAGTGGAGCGCATTTTAGTCCTTTTAGGCACTATTCCAAGACCTGATACGTTGCACTCCCTGGGAGTGCGGGTGAGAAGTGAACCAGCACGGTGGGGAGCGCAGAGGAAGTTAGGGCATCTGGCCCTGAGTTTAGGAACTTTTTTTTTTTTTAAGGATTTTATTTATTTGAGAGGTAGAAAGAGTGCATGAGCAGGGGTGGGGGAGGGCAGAGGCAGAGGGAGAAGCAGACTCCCTGCTGAGCAGGGAGCCGGACCCGGGGTTTGAACCCAGGATCCTGAGGTGGTGACCTGAGCCGAAGGCAGATGCTTAGCCGACTAAGCCCCCTGGGCGCCCCAGTTTGGGAACTTCTGGACATGAGATTCCCACTTGGTTGTTTGGGGCCAGCAGTGTCGGCCTGGGAGAGCACAGAGCTGCCGGCTGCTGCGATGTCCTCTTCTGCGCGGCCCAGGCTTCCCCCAGGAGGTCCGCACCAGGAGTGCTGATGCAGCAGTGAAAACAAGGAAGGCGCCTGGGTGGCTCAGTGGGTCGAGCGTCTGACTCTTGATTTTGGCTCAGGTCGTGATCTCAGGGTCGCGGGATCGAGTCTTGCATTGGGCTCTGCACTGTGCACGGAGCCGCTCACGATTCTGTCTCTCCCTCTGTCCCTGTCCCTGCTTGGCCCCCTCCCCCAAATAAAGAAGTCGAAGGTGCATTTCTGAAAATTGAACTGCAGCCGTCTCTCACGGGCTTGTTGTCAGGGCTAGACAGGGCAGCATCTTCGGGTAGGTGGACTCCTGGCTCCACGAGCTCCCGTGTGCCCTTGGGCAGCTGGCCCGAGGGGACAATAAATAGCAGGACGTGTTGCAAGTGTCTCTGTGTGGGCTCAGGGACACATGCACGCGAAGGTCGCTGCGCGGTGCCTTCCTCATGGACGTGCTCGCTCCCTGTCAGCCGCCCTGCGGCTGCTGTGTGCGGGACGGCGGGGAGCTCACACCAGGTGTGCGTTTCCTGCCCCGCCCTCCTTTGGGGGTGCGTCTGTGGATGCCCCCCGCAGCCCAGCTGAGAGCCCGGCTGATGGTGTCTTCCACGTCTCTCTCACACACCGCTGCCTCCGGATGCCTGGGACACATCCAGCCTTCCGTCCTCCACAGCCAGGACCGCGGGGAGCCCTGAGCACATCTCACAGCAACTTTGAGCGCAGTTGATGTCTCAGCGGCAGCACTTTTGAGACACGAAAAATCACCAAACAGCCAAGAAGAGTGCTGCAATTAGAGGTTTTAGTTTCGGTTCCAGCCCCTGCCCCGGTGATGAAGTCCTGCCACACCGGACTGCTGGCCGCGAGCCTCCGTTCCTTCCTGCAGATCTGGGGCCTCGGCAGGGGAGCGTCCTGCCTCCAGCTCCGAGGCCAGCGAGCAGCTTAGTTGGATGCCGCGCCGACTTGGGCAGGGCGTTAAGTCAGTTTTGAACTTGTTCTGTATGTGACGGGATTATAGACTTCTGCGAAATTTTGAGATTGCGACGAACATCGTGTGTCACCTGCTCCGAGCTTCTGGGGGCTTCTCCTCTGCCCCCCACCTTGTTCCTGGAATCGGAGCTCCCCCTCCAGGCACGTGTCCCTTTACAGGCAGGGAGCTCCTCCTCTTCTCCTTCCCCTTGTCCTCCTCCTCCTTCTTCTGAAGATTTTATTCATTCATTTTAGAGAGAGCGAGTGAGAGAGAATGAGCAAGGGGCGGGGCAGAGGGAGAAGCAGACTCCCCGCTCAGCAGGGAGCCCCATGCGGGGCCCAGTCCCAGGACTGCGGGATCATGACCTGAGCAGAAGGCAGCCGTGTAAGCTGCGGAGCTCCCCGGGCGCCCCGCAGGGAGCCCTTCTGATTTACCTCTTTTCCCCAGAGCAGAGCATGTGCCTGCCCTGGAGACGTTCAGAGGCTGTGTGGCCAGTGTTCCCGGGTGAATGGAAGGGGCAAGGCCAGCAGTGTGGTGTGGCGCCCTGTCGTTTCCCCAGGCCGCCTCTGCGTGCCAGGCCGCTGTGCCCAGGCTGGCCTGCTTCAGCGTATCTTGGTGCCGACCCCAGGGTCGTCTCTACCCGCTGACGAGGCGTCTTGGGGCGACGGAGGGGAGCCGCCAGGGGCAGTGCTGAGACTCAGATTCCTGTTGGTCTGATCCCGAAGCTCACCATCTGTTTCATTTCCCACCATCTCCTTTCAAAGTCCTCTATCCCGTCACCTTAGCGATGTGTCCCTGGTAAGCAACCTGCACTCTGCTTGTGAAGCTGGTTACTGCTCCGGGTGAGCAGCGAGAGGCAGAACGTGTAGTGGGAAGGCCCTGGCCCTGACCGTGGCTCTTTTTCCTCCAGCTGTTTGACTCGGGGAAGTTGTTGCGACTCTTGAGCTTTCGTTGGCTCTTTCACAACACGGCGGCGACAGAGCCGCGGTCCGAGCTTGGGAGACGGCACGGAGGAGATGGTGGTGGCCCTTGTTTTTATAAAGGGACTCCAGGGAGAGATGTGTCTTGTTCCCTGGCCCTCCCCATCGCTGCCCACAGAGCCCGGCAGCACAGGGAGTGGAAAGCAGGGGCAGAGCTTCTCTCAGAGCTTGGACCGGCTTCTCCTAAGTCCACTCAGTTCTTCCTGGGCCCCGCGTGGTTCGCACGGAGCGGCAGCACTGATGCACTGCTTCCAAGAAGTTGACGGCTGGGGATTGTGTCTGGGGGCTCAGACACACCTGTGCCCCAGGCCATCGCTGTCCTTGCCATCAATCCACATGATCGCTGGGCCCCGCGAGAAGCTGCTGCCTTGGCTTAGAACCCGGCCTCACTGTAATGGGAGGGGGTGGTCAGCATGCTCAGCCCTGTGTATGCACTTGCAGACCCCCGGTTCATGGAGCTTCTCCCCATGTTCCACGGGGCGGCGGGAGTCCCCAGAGGATTTAGACACAACACTGAGAGGTAAGCGTGTGTGTGTGTGTATACGTTTAGGGAAGTGTCACGTATTACCTCATCGTGGAAAATTCAGAAAATAAAAGCAATTTGAAACGACTGTGATCCCGGTACTCGGAGGGGACCCACGTTAGCTGTAAGGTAGGCTATGCCTATGTATTTTTTCCACGTGAACACTTTTGTGCCGTGAAATCCTAGTGTACATTCAATCTGGTAATCTGCTTTCCTCACGTCACTTTCCCCCCATCTGTTCTAAGTCTAAATCTGAAACGTCTTGGAATACATTTGTCCGTTCCACGTCGAATGCTTCCTGAGCGCCCCCCACGTGCCCGGCGCCAGTCCTCGTTGAGCGGGAAGGACGCTGATGGCCGCCGGCACTGCTGTGTATGTACTGAGTGCCAAGCGCAGGCCTGCAGCCTCCCTGCGACTTACCTGCTCCGAGTGCAGCGCCGTGGAGGGGAGCGAGGCTGGCCCAGCAGGAGCAGCTGACATGGCGTGGGGGCCGCCTCTAAGCCAGACCCTGTTCTGGTTGCTTTACTTTCGTTACCTCGTTTCTTCTCCGTGACAACCCATTTTATAGACGAGCACACTGAGGCACGTGGAAGTTTGGTGGCTTACCTAGGGACGTCCAGCTAGAGCCAGGAGTCGAACCCACAGTTTTCTCCTAAACTGGGCATTCGTAACCGGGTTGGTGCCCTACCTCTCCCGGAAGTGGTGAGCTTCAAGGGGTCTGGTCCCCGCCTTGCAGGTGGTAGAGGAGTGAGATGCTTGACGCAGGCGGTGATGTTCTAACGGAGGTGGGCGCTTCAGAGCCCAGGGGAGCAGCGTGGGATGGGAAATGCATCCCAGCAAAGGAGCCTCAGGGTCGCGCTGAGAAGGACGAGTCCAAATCGGCCACATGGGAAAGTGGGCCAGGAGACCTCAGCAGGGGAGCAGCATGTGGGGGGGTAACTGGGGCTCGGAGGGTGAGGCCAGATGGCTCCAGGCACCCCAGTCCTGTCAGGTCCCCGTCCTCTGGCTCAGGGAATGAACCCCAGAGCCCTCACCTGGCTCCTGCCCATGGGGGGAAGACCTGTTTCTGAAACACAGACCTGCTGGGATCTGCCTCAGGCTCCTAGCCGGTATGGGCGCTCCATACCGGGGCCGGCCAGTCCTGCCGGAGAGAATGGCTAGGCTGTTTAAAGAAGTTAGAGTGTGCTTCAGGACCGGGGGGCTCTGGGGCCTGGCCTTCTAGTAGGTAGGGCCCAAATGATGTCTGTCCTGGCATCCCATAGCTTGGCATCTCAAATCCCTCCTATTCTGCAGTAATTTACTGGGTTGGAAAATAGAGGTAAAGAATAGAGTAACTGGGTCAACACATTTACGGAAAGTGAATTACCGGTTTCTTGAGACGATTTGGTGGTTTGGGAGTCAAGGCACTAGCTTCGGTTCTGTGCCAGCCCCAGAATGCAGGCGGCGGGCAGTGTGACTTCCGGGGCTGCCGTAAAGACCAGGGTTCAGGTCAGCTTGTGAAGCTGAGTCCTTGTTTCCCAGCGGAGGTAGAAGAATGTACAGCGGACACGGGGAGTCCGTGCAGACGAAGGCAGGAGGGGGAAGGCAAGGCTGGCGGGGGTGCTGTGCACAGCGGCTGTGCCAGCACGGACGGGACAGGTCGGGGGTCACCCGCACAGGTTCCCCTCGACTTTTTTTAAAGATTTTATTTATTGTGGTGCCTGGGTGGCTCAGCGGGTTAAGCCTCTGCCTTCGGCTCGGTCATGATCTCAGGGTCCTGGGATCGAGCCCCGCATCGGGCTCTCTGCTCAGCGGGGAGCCTGCTTCCTCCTCTCTCTCTGCCTGCCTCTCTGCCTGCTTGTGTTCTCTGTCTGTCAAATAAATAAATAAAATCTTTTAACAAAAAAAGATTTTATTTATCGATTTATTTTCGAGAGAGTACACACGCACATACGCAGAGGGAGAGGGAACAGAGGGAGGGGCACCGAGCGCAGAGCCCGAGGTGGGTCTCTATCCCACGACCCCGAGATCGTGAACCTGAGCTGAAACCCAGAGTCCACACTTAACCAACTGAGCCCCCCAGTGCCCCTCCCGCTCCCTCTTTCTAACCTGCCTGACTTCTCCCCGCCTTCCTGGCCATGTCCAAAAGGCAGTCTCTCCGGCGTGTTGTATTTGTGTCTGCGGGCAGGGCCCCCCCTGTCCCGGTCTGTCAGGACTCGCTGCCCCATGTGGTCCTCAGTCTTACGTCCCAGGAGCCAGCGGGCTCTACAGTCATCATCCCTTTCCCGACTACCCATCTTTCCCTGCGTCATTCTGATTCAGGTGGTAACGTGCCTGTACGGGGCCTCTGGACACCGCGTGTGCTGACGGCTTTGGGGGTGCTGTGGCGTCGCCGGTACTTCCCAAGCGCCCGTCGTGTGCCAGGTCTTGTACTCATGGCTGCAGAGTGCGATCACGTACCTCTGCCCTCTCGGTTTCCTATGGGGATCATAGCTGCTACTCCGCTGTGTTGTGGCAGCGATCGGGCCAGACACCTGCGTGTGGAGAGGGAATGTCATATTCCGGGTGTGCCGTGAGCCCCTGCACGAGTGGGGGGTGCATGACGCAGCTTCTGAGTGCCTCGCGTGGACACCACCCGGTCTGCTCCTGCAGGGAGCACTGTTCTCCGAGGGCCCCGGAGAAGCCCTGCGGCCTGGTGGGTGTGCGTCCGGTCCCGGAGGGACGGTGCCAGGAGCAGCGCAGTGTGCGGACTGTGTTCGCAGCACGGCTCGGCCCTGTGTTCTTCAGCGGGGGCGTGCTCATGTGCTCCGTCTCCCACTGGCTTCTTCCGTGGGTGACTTCTGGGTCCCGGGAGCAGGACTTCGTGTGTGCGTCTGCCTTGAGCTGCCTCTGTGCGGGATGAGTGTGTGGGTCCTGAACCCTTGGCGTGCTCTCGTTCTCGATCGGGGACGCGTGGCTTAATCCCTTGAAGCCTTGACTGCCTTATTCCGACAGAGGACACGTAGCACCGAGAACTGCTTCATAGAAAAGGGAAACCGGAGGGGTGGGCAGCAGTGAGGTGCTCCCGCCTCGGGCCCTGCTGGGTCCTCGGGACGAGGGGAAGTACAGAGCCTCGGAGCTGGGCCCTGGGCGGATGACCACGGCAGGGCCTTCTCGTGGGCGGAGGGGCCTGGGTGAACGATCTCTTCGCACCTGGCTGGCGAGCAGAGGGCCTCACTGCAGGGTGTTGGGGATGGCCCAGCACGTGCTCCTGACCCCTGACAGCGATACCGCAATTTACTCGTCACACATACAGCCTGGGGGAGGAGGACACCGCATGCACCCAGAGCCAAGTGGGGGTTACACTCGGGAACAGAGAGAGGCCAGGGGCTGCGGGAGGATGTCGTTGGCTTGTTTGGGTCAGTCTGTAGCTGGTGGGACCTGAAACTGCCAGTTTGAGGGTCAGCAGGGACTTGGGGGTGGGGGAGACGGCGGACCCAGTCATGGGCGCAGGGTGGGGGCAGGATCCTGTGGCGAGGCCGGTGCAGGCCTCCTGGTTGCACCAGATGCCGAGGCAGCACTTGGTGTCAGGCCTTGATTTCTGGCCCGAAGCCGGGCTCGTCTGGCAGGCGTGGGGGCCACGAAGGTGAGAGAGCTGCTTCCACGCGGCACAAACGGGGTCCCCACCCCCGCGCTGCCTCCTTGCCGCTCCCTCCCGCCCCGCAGTGCATTAGCGCCCTTAGCTTTCCAGCGCTTCACACACGGCTTCGCTTAATCTATCCCACAGCCCTGTGATGCGGCGGCTGCCGCCCCTTTCCACACGGAGACGCCTTGGCGTAAAGGAGTCATCACCCTCCGTCAGTCACAGATGAAAAGGCAGCAGACACGGGGAGCAGGTCTCCCCGAGACGGGGGTGGATTTGCGGGGCAGCTCGGAGCCCCCCTGCAGGCTCTGCAGGTCCTGGGCGCGGCTCCCAGTCCCGAGGCTCTGGTTTTGAATCTGTGTTTCCTGGAGAGGGTCCACTACTGTCTGTGCTTCTCCCACTCAACGTGGATCTGGTTCTCCTTAAGGGGGCCACCGAGGCAGTCCTCGTGGGGAAATTCCGGTTAGCTCCGAATCCGTTTATTCCGTTTATGTGAGCAAAGGGTGCGTTGATTTTTTGGCGAGAGGAAGCCCGCAGCAGGAGCGGGGATGAGCTGGTCCCAGGCTCGGTGGTCTGCCTCTCGTGCCTCGTTCACAGGCAGCAGCCACTGCCTTGTACCACCCGCGAGTCTGGAATTTTCTTGGTACTTGGATCTCTCACATTGTAAATGGTTTGTCTTTTCTTTTGCCTTGGGGCTGCATGAGGATTTCCCAGGGGGATTGGTAAGTCACATCCTGCCTCAGTCCCACCATCCTGATCACCACTGTCCTCGTCATTGTAGAAAAACTGTACGGCGACTTCTTGAGCTGGAGCCTGGAAGAAACCCTCGCCCAGTTTCCTCTGCAGCCCGGGAAGGTGGCCACTTTCGTGGTCAACATCAAGGTGAAGCTGGATTTCTCGTGCCAGGAGAATCTCCTCCAAGACCTCAGCGACGGTAAGCTCCCCTCGCCCCCAGTCTTCATCAGCAGGTCGTGGCCCCTCCGTGCCTGTGGCTCCCTCCTCCTACCTTGCTTGCCATTCGTTAACTCGAGCTGCCTGAGCCTTCTCCCGGGCACTTAGTCCGCCCACCGAGTTCCTGTGTAGACCTGAAAGCGATAAAGGTACTTGCTAGCTAAGTCGATTCTTAATTCACACTTTTTACCGTCTTGTGCTCATGTGCCAGGAGGTCATCTTAAGTTGGTGGGATTACTGCATTTTTCTTCAGGTATAGCTGCTGTGATCTAATTAGCCGTGATGGTAAAGTTCTTCCGAGGCTGGTGGTTTCTGGAGGGAGGCGGCGTCTGGAGAAAATGGGCATTTATACTCGTTGTAGCATGAGGACGCGCTGATTAGGAGTGAGATCTACTGGATTAATTGTGTCAGACCACGAGCGGACGTATGCGCTCGTACATCCGTTCGGAGGCATCATGGGGTGTATTAGCTCAGGCGGCCGGAGCCAGATCCATGTGACATCGGCCCCTAGCCTGTGACCCCTCCTGTTCTTATGAGCACAGCAGCCCTGTCGGATTGGGCCCTTCCTGCATGACCTCACTTAATCTTTATCGCCTCCTCACAGGCCCTGTCTCCAAATATAGGCGCGTTCGGGTTTCGGGCTTCAACACGGGCATTTTGGGGGCCGCAAGCATTCAGTTGAAGGCTATGGTTTGAGATAGCAGATTCTGCCGTTAGAACTTACTGTGTAACTTCGGGCGAGTGACCTTGACTCTCTTCGTCTCCTCGTGTATGAAGTGCTCCTGAGCATCTCCAGGGTTGTCACAAGGACTTACGCGCCACCTGCAGCCTGGTACGGGGCCAACAGATGTTAGTGATGGTCCGTCCTCCATCCCCTATCTGTAGCATGACAGGACGTTTCACTGCCTCGTGCGATGAAGGAGGGACTGGCCTGGGCTCTTGGGCCCAGGATGCATAATGCGGAAGGGTCCGTCTCCTGCAGGACAGGGATGGCAGCAACTGGTTTGTCAGAGGCTACGTAAATCAGCTCACCTAACCCTCACGGCAACCCTAGGAAGTAGGTGCTGTTAATGTCTCCACCTGACAAATGAGGAATTAAGGTCTAGAGAGGTTGAGTAATTTTTCAGAGGTCACACAGCTAGGAAGTGGCAGAACTGTAGGGGCTCGCAGAGTTCCTGTGCGACTGAACCAGTTTCTGGGCCTGAACCAGGAAGCTTCCTTGATGAAGAAAAAGCACGGGCCCCTCAGGCCTTGGCCTGCAGGGAATCAGCTGGTACCGAGGCCCAGAGGCCTGGCAGTTATGAAGTGGGTGTTATCTCCAGAGATGAGATGTCTGTCTGTCTGTCTGACTCTCTGTGGGAATGGGCCTCTCTCTCCAGTCAGGGTCTCACATGTACGTAGGTGCTCAGGGATGAGGCTGTCCTGTTGAACTCGAGAAGCACAGCTTAGTTACGGTTCCGTGTGCCCGTGACCGGGATGGTCGTCTTCCCTCTTGCGTCCCTGAGACGTCTTCAGCCATGCGGGCCACCTGGTCCCCAGAGCGCGCCCAGTGGTCCTGGCTGAGGGCCTCTGTACCGGCTCTGCCCTCACCTGAATCTCTCTCCCCCTCCCACTGTCAGACGGCCGCCCCGACCGTGTCAACCAGACCAGCACCATGGCCCCCGTCACTCCTGTGGCACCTGCGTTACTAACTCTGCACTTGTTCCTCCAAGTGTCGTGTTGGTTTTTCCTGCCCATCTGCCTCCTTCCGCTAGAGGAGAAGTTTCAGGCACCCGGGACCCCACCTGTCGTCTTCAGCCTCCGTTCACGCCGTCTGGGCCACCACGGCAGAAGCGCTGGTGCGCACTGCGGGTCTGGAGGCCTGAGTGAGCCCCTCCTCCCCCTCCCGCCCGTGGTGAGGGGCCCCGCCCCAGAGCACTGGCACCCTGGGTGTTAGGGCCTCCGCGTGGGAATTCGGGAAGGACACAGACATTCAGTCCGTAACACTCGGCATGAAGTTTGCTCCCCTGTGCTCTCTCTAGTGTTTAACCATAACGAGCCTCCTTGTATAATGCTAATATTTGATTAACATTTTTTTGTATATTATTAACAAAGGCAGCAGAGCAAATTTACTGTTGGACACATAAGAAACTATGAAAATGTCAGGTGGATTTAACATTATACCAGCGCTTAAAGAGTATTGGATTGGATTGAATTGGGAAGCAAACTGACCGGTAGGTGCCCGAGCCTTGCTGGGGGCCACTGCCTCCTTGCCCTGGGGTCCCTCCTGGACGCTCCCTGCCTCACCCTCCCTGTACCACAGGCGGCTCCCGACGAGGCCACTCCCAGCGGCGCCGCTGCTCAGGGCGGCGGGGCCGCTGCAGATAGGCTCCCAGCAATGCCGCTCCTGACGAGGCTGCTCCGGGCAGCGCCGCCGCTCGCGGTGACGCGCCTGCAGATGAGGCCGCTCCTGACGAGGCAGCTCGCAGCGGCACTGCTGCTCGGGTTGGCGAGGCCCCCAGCAATGCCGCTCCTGTCAAAGCCACTCCCGGGGGCGCCGCTGCAGATGAGGCCGCTCCCCGCCGTCTAGCGACAGTGCCGCTGCTCGGGCGGCGAGGCCGCTCGGGCGATGAAAAGGGCGCCGTCACTCTCCACAACCCTGACACTACCACCACCCTCACGGCTCCCAACTCCTCCTGCTACCACCCCCCCCCCCCCCCAGCCTCACAGACCAGCCTTGATAGAGGCGGTGCATCCGGCCCACACACCGGTGGCCAGTGGGGTTGCAACTCACCGGGTCAATTTCTGCGCGCCGCACTGATTGGCCGTCTCCTCCAGCTGGCCTGGCCCGCCCTACAGTCCTGTGCTTGCGGCCGGAGTACCGCAGCCGCCGGGCAGTTTGGTCAGCTCCGTCAGGATTTATTCCGTTCGCTGTGGACAAATCCGTATTTTCTTGCCTGGAACGCCTCATACTTAGTATGCGTAAGACAGGCTCTGCCCACGGGAAGGTGGGCACGTTCAGTTCTTGGTCCGCAGTTGGAGACGTAAATGAAAGAACGCGTATTTCTGGGGCGCCTGCGTGGCTCCATCCGTGAAGCTTCAGGTTCTTGTTTTTAGCTCAGGTCTCGATCTCAAGGTTGTGAGTTCAAGCCCTGCCCACAGCCCACGTGAACCACAGCAACGCCCCAGCCCTGTTTTCCCTGCGGCGTTTCCTTGTACTTTGCTCCTCCACAGCTTCACGACAACGGACACCGCAGCTCGGCCCGGCCGCCGGGGCGGAGAGCTGCTGCTGGGCGGTCGGCTCCCCCTCCCTGCGGGTGCCTCACCCCGGCGCCGGGCTCCGAAGCTGTGCCCGTCCAGGGCTCTGTCCTGCCCTGCTCTGCTGCTCTCTTTGAAAAGAATCCGAATTCTTGGAAGTCTCAGTCTTATTTTTTACAGAGAAACGAGTCATCCGGAATGACTCAGAAATCAGAGGTGGTGGAGTCTTAGGCCGCGTCTCTTTTCTCTTCACAATTCTTAGTCCCGAGGCTTGTGCATGTGTGTTTTGAGGATGGCCAAGGATTTTACTGAATCGTGGCTTTGCCGAGGCTGGAGAGGACGGGTGGGGAGAGCTCCGCACGTCGAGGGCATGCTATTAAGGCACCTCCTGTCCCTTCGTGCAGCTCTGTTGCCGCTCGCCTGAGAGGTGGCGCTGCTGTCCCCGGAGGTGGCGTTTTGTCTGGCGCCAGTGCTCTCTGGCGTCTGTCCTGGCACGGGTCCCCGCATTTGCAGCTGTGTCCGCACGTTCAGTCTTCCTCGCCGTACGGGGCTTAAAAGCGGGGCCAGTGTCCTCTGTGTCTCTTAACTCCAGTTCCCAGCGCCATGCCTGGAGCGCTCCGTTTCCTCTGCTGAGTTGCCCTCGTCCCCTTCAGCCTTGCACAGGGAGTTCCTCCGGGCTCCACCCAAGGTGCTCTTGTGTTTTCCCAGTTCCCTCTTTCTTAAGACTCTCTCCTCTGGGCCGCCTGGGTGGCTCAGTGGTTTAAGCCTCTGCCTTTGGCTCAGGTCATGATCTCAGGGTCCTGGGATCGAGCCCCGCATCGGGCTCTCTGCTCAGCGGGGATCCTGCTTCCTCCTCTCTCTCTGCCTGTCTCTCTGCCTACTTGTGATCTCTCTCTCTCTCTCTCTCTCTCTCTCTGTCAAATAAATAAATAAAAAAAAAAAAAAAAAAAAGACTCTCTCCTCTGCTCACATGGCTTCAGGAACTGTGCCACCCAAGCCTGACGTCCTCTCTCCGCTCTTGGTCCGTGTACCTGACCGCGTGTCCGGTGAAGCTCTTCCCTCTGGGGCAGGTGAATGTGAGTGGAGGTTTGGCTGGTGGCTGCTCCCTGCCCCAGCGGTGGTGGTTTCCATCTGCGCGCTTAGATCTTTGCTGCTCCCCACTTGGAGGTTACAGCTTTGATCTCACAGGGAGAGGGGAGAGGCTGGGGCGAGTGCAGGGGCCAGCATTCCCCTCCCAGCCAGCTCCAAGGAGACACGATTTTGAGATCCTATGGCAGCCCCGTCTTTTCTCCTGTGCTGCCTGTCAGCAGATTTCAGGTTAGTTTCCCTGTGACTTCCGTTCTCTGATCAGTTCGGCAGAAGTTGGTCTGGAGTTTCTCCAGCTTTTCTCTTCTGGGTGGGGACCGTGCCTTTCTCAGTTCTGTGCGTCTCTGAGCTGAGCTCAGAGGCCCACCTCCTGGGTTGGAATGCAGGCCTGTGGTCATTTCCACTGTGTTGGCTGCTGGTCAGATCACACGTCGCTTTTGTTTTGTGCTCAGTGGGTATCTGCTTCCTGTCTGAAGGGCAAGGTTATGGATGCGCTCAACAGCCTGCCCGAGGTGTTGAGCCATATTGCCTGCCCACCTTCTGACTCGCAGACCGTAACTTCACAGCTCGGCGGCTCAGTCTGAGAAGGGTCAGCTTGCCTGGTTTCCCCGGGGCTCTCAGGACATCTGTAAGTGAGAAGAAGCTTCACAACACCCTGAAACCGAGTTCTTGCCCTATATTTCTGTCTAGTGGCCTGTGGGGCTGCCCGTATCCCTGGACCACTGTTCCCTGACTCAGTTCTTGGATGTGAATTCTGGCGGGAAGATCACTTCCTAAACCACCGGAATAGAACCGTAACCCAGCGGGCTGTCATTCCTCCGCAACAGGTGATCCTTTGCCGTTCCCGGAGCCGAAGCCATTGATCTCCCTGCTCTCATTACTGCCTTCCCAGCCACGCTGGTGGGGATCCGCGGGCAAGCAGATTAGGTAGGTGTTCAGTAGAGGGATTCAGGAGGTTTTCTTTTTCCGAAGAGAAAGGGATGATTTTCATGGATCACTGCAGGCCGGTTTGCTGTGAGCTTGTCTCTTACGTATTGCCAGCCCTTCTCGTTAGCCCTTCCCACTGCTGTAGGGTTCCGGTCGGTCTCCTGGATACTCACCGTGCTCCTGGTCCTTCCTAGAGCAGAACCTGACTGTGTTGTCCTATTGGATGACTTCTCAGGGCTCGGCACGGACTCTGGATCAAGGCCCCGGCGCGGCTCACGTGGTCCAGCCGTCGTGGCCGGTTCACCCTCTGCGGAGCCTCTTCTCTTGCTGAGCTCGTGTTTTAGAAACACGAAATCATGAGTGTCTGTCTCACCTGCCGAGCTCTCTCAGTCTTACAGTCTGGGGGCGGCCAGTGGCTCTCGGACTTGGCTGTGCTGTGGAATCACGGGGGATTCTTTACATCCTCTTCCTGGTCCTCCAACACCCCCCGACGGTGGTTTGATGGGTGCGGTGTGACCTGGGCCCCCAGGGTTTTTAAAGTGCACCTGATGATTCCTGTGTGCGGCCACGCGGAGAGCCCCTGAGAAGGGACTGTCTTCCGTCTTGCTGGAAAGCTCCGTCCTTGTCTCAGGCCAGTGGTTCCAGATTTGGAATTCGGGCCGCTGCGGGCGGACAGAGCTGGACCTCACTACCCATTTTCTGCTCGAGGAAGCCTCCTCCCTAGACCAGCATTGAGGCTTTTCGACCTGTTCTGTCCTTTGATCTCCCACATGTATTTTAGATTCAGTTTGTCCGAACCCCAGAGTCGTCTATGAGAATGCTGCAGGGTCCGTGTTGACCTGCCCATCAATTTGGGGGAAAAATCGGGATTTTTGTGGGAGTCTTCATATCTATCAGTATTGTCCACTTGTCATCGCCACGGGCTTTCATACCATACTTTAGTTTTCTCTGTAAAGGTCTTAAGGTGTTTTACTGGATTCATTCCCAGGTACCTTACTTTTGTTATAAAGGTATTTGAGTCTTTTTTTTTTTTTAAGATTTTATTTGTTTATTTGACACACAGAGATCACAAGTAGGCAGAGAGGCAGGCAGAGAGAGAGAGAGGAGGAAATGGCTCCATGCCCAGCAGAGAGCCCCACCTGGGGCTCGATCCCAGGACCCTGAGATCAGGACCTGAGCTGAAGGCAGAGGCTCTAACCCACTGAGCCACCCAGGCGCCCGGTATTTGAGTCTTTTTACAGAAATGCGACTTATGTGAAGTAATGGGCACAGATGTTACATACACAGTTGGATGAGTTTGTGTTTTTTAAGTTATTTTTAAGATTTTATTTATTTTAGAGAGAGAGAGAGTTGGGAAGGGGGAAGGAGGTGAGGGAGAGGGAAGCCCAAGCAGACTCCATGCTGAGCACAGAGCCTGACGGGGCTTGATCTCACAACCCTGAGAATACGACTTGAGTCCGAATCAGGAGGCAGACCCTTACCTTATTGAGGTGCCCAGGTGCACCTGGGTGAATTTCTAGTTTTAGGCTCCTTTATCCTTGCAACCAGTGCCCAGAACTGGGTCGGTGACTTGCACCTCTCCGGTTTCCTCGAGTCTTGTCATCGGTGAGGACTCCGCACAGAGATGACCTGAACTGTGGCTTCCGCCATCGGACAGTAGCTTTGCCTGCCCTTGACTCAGAGAAGACGTACAGCTGGTGCCTGCTCCTGAGTGTCCCATTCTTTCTTCTGTGCACAGCACAGTCGTCCAGTCCCGGAGGCCAGAACTTTCATGTTCCTCCTCGACGTTATGTCCGAGACTCACGGTAGTGCGTTGCGTCTGCTCCTCTTTATTGCCGGGCGCTGTTTCATGGTGTTAAAATACCACAGTCAGTCCGCTCGTGCTGGGCGTCGGAGCTCTTCCCAGCTTTTGGCCATTTTGAATCGCTGGAATTCTTCTGGCACAGGCATTTGGTGGACACGTACCCACATACGCCTTTGAGTGGTTCTGCTGGATCGTGGCTCACACGTATGTTGGGCGTGAATAGATGTTTAGCCGTCTGGGTGCTCGGGGTGCTTGTTTGGGTTCACACATACCATCTGCGTAGGAGTTCTGCTGCTCCAGACCCTCACCCTCCACTTGGTATCGTCGGTCTTTTAAATTTTAGCTCTTCTGGCCCATGGGTGGTGGCATTTCATTCTGGTTTTAATTTGCCTTTCCCCGATAACTACTGATGTTGCCCAGTAAGAACAAGACTGTTCTAACAGACACTTCCCACGATTGTACGTCCAAATGATAAGTAAGCACGTGAAAGGTGTACAGTTACCGATTTTAATCTTTTGCAGCTTTATTGAGATAAAATTGACGTGTGACACTCTGAGTCGCCTTGTGCTGATTTGATTCACTTCAAAATGATGACCACCTGTAGCTTTATCTGACCTCTCCGTCACACCCATAATTTCTTTTTTGTGGTGAGAACATTTTCCTAAGTTTTTATTTAAATGCCAGTGAACACAGTGTACTTCGTTTCAGCTGTACAACACAGTGATTCAGCACTCCCGTATAACTCATCACTAGTGCCCTCCTGAAGCCCCATCACCCGTTGCCCCAGCCCCCACCGCCGCTCTGGTGACCATCAGTCTGCTCTGAATTGTCAAGAGTCTGTTTCTTGGTTTGCCGCTGTTTCCCCTCCCCACCATGGGCTCATTTGTTTCTTAAATACCGCATATGAGTGAAGTCGTATGGCATTTGTCTTCTTCCGATGGACTGATTCACTCAGTGTCATACCCTCTAGTTCCATCCACATCATTGCAAATGGCAAGGTTTCATTCTTTTTAATGGTGGAGTCATATCCTATTGTATTTGCCACATCTCGATGTGTTCGTCAGTTGGTGGATGCTTGGACTCTTTCCCTAATGTGGCTCTTGTTCACAAACCTGTAAACACTGCGGTGCAGGTATCCTATCTGCGGTGCAGATATCCCAAGAAATCAGTGTTTTCATATGCTTTCAGTAAATTCTTAGGAATATAATTGCTGGGTCGTAGGGGAGCTCTGTTTCTAACTTTTGGAGGAACCTCCATACTGTTTTCCAGAGTGGCCGCACCAGCTGGCATTCCCACGAGGTGAGAACATTGAAGATGTTCTCTTGTAGCCATTGTATGTAATATGCAATAGTGTAATAAACATAATCGTGGTGCTGTGCACTGGATCGCCAGAATGTATTCATCTTCTAATCGAAAATTTGTATCCTTCGAATGTATTCATCTTCTAATCGAAAATTTGTATCCTTCGACCAATGTTTCCCCACGTCTCAGCCCCTGATAGCCATCCGTCTCTATTCCTATGGATTTGGCTCTTTTGGATCCACATATAAGCAATGTTCGGTATTTCTTTCTGGGACTTACTTCCTTTAGCATAATGCTCTCAGGGTCCATCCATATCGTTGCAGATGGCAAGCACTCCTTCCTTCTTGTGGGATAACGTTGCGTTGTGTATACACCACATCTTCTTTACCCCTTCCCTCTGTCCATGGATATTTAAGCAGCTTTTGTGCCTTGGCTGTAATGTCACTGTCAGCATGGGAGTCCGATACCTCCCGGAGATCCGATGTTCATTTCCTTGGGGCGTGTACTCGGAAGTGGGCTGCTGGACCAGAAGGCGGTCCTGCATTTCTGAGGCGTCTCCACAGTTTTCCGCAGTGACTGCCCCAATTTGCATTCCCACCAGCAGCGCCCCGGGGCTTCCTTCTCTGCATATCCTCGCCAACCTGGACCTCTTTTTCGATGCCTGCTGTAAGGGGTGCGAGGCGATGGCTCGTTGGGGTTTGATTTGCAACTGCTGCCGTTTGCAGCTGTTCCTTTGGAGACCCTGTCCTTCTCACTTTCCCGTTGCTGGTTTGTCACTGAGCCACGTGCCTTCTTCCTATATTCTGATACTAACCCCTAACCAGGTAGATCGGCAGGAGTCTTCTCCTGTTCTGTAGGTTGCCGCTTCATTTTGTTGATTGTTTCTTTGGCTGTGCAGGAGCTCAGCTTGTAGCCCGGCGTCCTGATTCTTGCTTTGGCTGCTCGTGCTTCTGGCGTCCTGGCAAAAAGTTGCTGCCAAGACCCATACTGACAGGGTTTTCCGTGCGTTTTCTTCCGAGTGTTTCATTGTTGACGTTCCTGCATTTAAGCCTTCACGTGTTTTGAGTTAGTTTTTGTGAGCGGCGTCTGGGGCGGCTGTAGTCGCACTTGTCCGCACGTAGTTTCCCACTTTCCCCAGCGCCACTGACTTGTGAGACTGTCCCTCCCCGCTGAGCATTTCGGGCTCTCCTGTCGCATGTTAGTTGACAGTGTATGTGGGAGTTCATTTCTGGGCGCTGTGCTCTGTTTCATTAGTATGTGTGTCTGTTTTTATGCCGGTGCCCTCTGGTCTTGACTACAACTTTGTAGTAGAGTTGGGAATCGGGAAGTGTGGTGCTTCTAATTTTGTTCTTCTCCCCCCTCAGCCCCCCAAGGATTGCTTTGTCTACTCGGTCCTTTGTGGCTACGTAAACATTTTAGGATGGCTTGTTCTTTTTCTGTGAAAAATGTGTAGGAATTTTGATAGGGACTGCACTGAATCTGTAGATGGCTTTGGGTAGTACGGACACTTTGCACAAAATTCTTCCAATCATGGACGGGGCTATCTCCATGTACTTGTATCATCAGTTTCTTGCATTGAGGTCTTAATGGTTTTCAGTGTTTAGATCTTTCACGTTCTCGGTTAAATTTATCCCCACGTGTTTTATTATTTTTGATTTTGGCAAATGCTTTTCCTGCATCTCCTGAGATGATAGGAATGTTAGCCGTCATTCTGTATAGTGTGGCGAATCATACGTATTCACTGTGTATGTCGAACTGTCTTGCGTCCCAGGGAGAGATCCCCCTTGATCTGGTGTGGAATCCTTCTAAAGTGCTGTTTGGTTTGGTTTGCTGATGTTTTATTGAGGATTTTTGCATCTATATGCCGCAGGGATATTGATCTGAAGCCTTCTGATAGCGTCTTTCCCTGACTTTTGTGTCCGGGTAAGGGTGCCGGCCTTGCAAAATGAGCTTGTGAGTGTTCTCTTCAATTTTTTGGGAGAGTTTGAGAAGAATTGGCATTAATTCTTTAAATGTTTGGTGGAATTCACCAGGAAAACAATTTTAGTTACCATTTTAACCTAGTTTTTGAGCTAGTTTTTAAAAAGATTTTATTTGTTTGTTTATTTTTGTTTGCTGGTGTTTATTTTTTCAATTTAATTTTTTTCAGTGTTCCAAGATTCCTTGTTTATGCACCACACCCAGCGCTCCATGCAATCCATGCCTTCCATAATATCCACCACCAGGCTCACCCATCCCCCCACCCCCCTCCCCTCCAAAACCCTCAGTTTGTTTCTCAGAGTCCACAGTCTCTCATGGTTCGTCTCCCCCTCTAATTTCCCCCAATTCACTTCTTCTCTCGATCTCCCCATGTCCTCCGTGTTATTCCTTATGCTCCCCAAGTAGGTGAAACCCTATGATAATTGACTCTCCCTGCTTGCGCCGGAGCATGGGGAGGGGCAGGAGGAGAGGGAGGGAGAGAAGCTCAAGTCAACTCCACACGATTACAGAGCCTGACACAGGGCTCAATCTCATGAACCTGAGATCATGACCAGAGCCAAAATCAAGGCTTGGATGCTTAACTGCCTAAGCCGCCCAGGTGTCCGTGAGCTCATTTCTGTGTATAGTGTTGTGATACACATTAGATGCTCATAAATACTGAATAAGGGAGCGGACATGATAGCATATTTGAAGTACGTCTGTTCTAGTATGGCAGTAACTGATACTCCGTTCTAACCAGGTGAGAGGACGGACACGGTCTCGTCCTTGGTTTCCGGGAAGCATGGTGGGGTTGAGCGATCACTGTGCACCTTTCCCCTTACACGTATTAGTGGGGTACACATTTCCTCCCTGAACCGTCCTGCTCTGGGGGTTGTCCTGAGGGGTAAACTGATGCCCAGTCCCCACCCCCAAGGAGCTCGGAGTCCTGGGCGGCGCTGTCCGGC
Organism: Meles meles; assembly: GCF_922984935.1. Taxonomy (NCBI): domain Eukaryota; kingdom Metazoa; phylum Chordata; class Mammalia; order Carnivora; family Mustelidae; genus Meles; species Meles meles. Next base: position 3,360,665 of record NC_060066.1, read on the forward strand.
CGAATGCTCTGTGATGGGACCGTGTCCTGTTCTGAGCTGTCCTGCAGAGTAGCCACGAGCCACACGTGGCTTTGATCCTTTGTGACGTGGACGGTACTTCTGAAGACCTGAAGTGTTGTTTGACTTCAAATTCTTCAGAGGTCTCTTGTCTAGTGGCTACCCTGTACAAGTCTAGTGAGAGAAACCAGCGCGTTCTCAGATGAATGAAGACGGCAACTTTGCTAGATGCTGGGTAGGAAAGGTGACGGTGCTCTGCCCGTGTCTTCGGGGAGGCCCCAGTTTAGGGGGTCAGGGAAGGTTTTGCTTTGAGAGTGATGATGGAGGTAAGGTTTAGACAAGGGGCAGGACTGTAGCAGGTGAAAGAGGGTGGGATGCGGAGAACAGTTTTCACGCTTGGGTGAAAACCCTGTGGCAGAAGGAGCCAAGCAGGTTCCGGGAACTTACAGTTTTGAACAGCGTGAGTGTGTGAGTGTGTGAGTGAGGGACACTTGCACGGCTAGTCCTTGAGGGACCTTGCCCACAGGTATTGACACTAATTTGCTGGGGAAGAAGGGTTTGGTGGGATGCTTCTGGTGTACGTTTTCTTTGGATAGCTTCGTGAATGAATGTTCCCACTGGAAACCATCGGAGGTGCAGTTTCTGTGCTTTGGCAGGCTTGACAAATGCAGAAGTAAGGGCACCCGCTGTCTCGTAGGCAGGCACCGTGCTTGAGGGCGACCGTGAAGACCACACAACCATCCAGGTGCTACTTTGGATTTCTTGTTTCCAAGGAGAACAGGCCCATGTCAGGACTGGCCTTGGGACAGCACCGCTCTCCCTTTACCGCCTCGTGAGAAGCCATTCTGTGTCCAGTCTCGAATGGGCAGTACTCTGTTTTTTGTTCCCTGGTTTGTATCCTAAAATAACACATGCTCATCGAGCGGTCTTTGGATCACTCTACGGCGGTCTTTGGAGAAAGGATGTTTGTTTGTGTTTGTCTTAAAGCAGAAACGGAACAACACGTGTAGACAAGACGTACAAGCTCTCAGACAGACCCAGCCGAGAAGAGCTCCTCTCAGAGAGACCCGGCCCCTTGATGAGTAATGCTGGAGGTCTTGCCCAGGGCTGGGGGCAGGGATCGGGAGCACCATGGCTTCGTTCCATGCCCAGACCCCTTTCAGCCATCGGCTTCGGGCAGTCATGGGGAACACCCTGCGATGCGAATCCAGGTCCTCCTATCGCTTGGTCCTTTGGGACTACCTTCCTCTGCGAGCATTAGAAGAAGGGCTGGGCCAAGGGGACCCCGGGGCCATGGGTGATGCCACCACTGCTTCGAGGAGAGAGAAAGGTGACAGCAACTTCTGCCGTCTCGGGTGGGGACTGGGCCACCACACTCCGTTCAGTCGTCCCCACGGTCCTGGCCAAGAAATCTCCTATTTCCAGCCTGGCCCTGCGTGGCGACCAGGAGGCCCTGCTCTTCAACCCATCCTGGCATTTTCCTTCCTTTTGTCTTTTTCCTCTTGTTTTTTTTGGTTAAAGATTATTTATTTATTTATTTGACAGAGAGAGAGAGATCACGAGTAGGCAGAGAGGCAGGCAGAGAGAGAGGGAGCAGGCTCCCCGCGGAGCAGAGAGCCCGATGTGGGGCTCGATCCCGGGACCCTGGGACCATGACCCCAGCTGAAGGCAGAGGCCTTAACCCACTGAGCCACCCAGGCGCCCCTCTTCTTGTTGTTTTTTACTCTATTTTATTTTACTTTTTTCCTGAAATTTGTCCTTGGATTATTGTTCCTTCCTGATGTCCTTCATCCACAGAATCCTTCGCTGGTTCCGCTTGTGTTGTTGGATTGCAGCTTGGGCCACCATGTCCCGCAGCTTCAGGGGGCCTGCGTGTCCCCGTCTGTCTGAGTGACAGCCTGGGCGGTTGGCCCTGAACCCCCGCGTGCCGGGCAGTGGGCTGAGGGCTCAGAACCGAGGAGGCGACGGGGTGCGTGTTCTCACCCAGCAGGTCTTCTGCCGATCGGCCGCACGCTGGGTGCCGTGACCAATGGTTCAGGTACCGACGAAAGAGGCACAGGTGCTGCCCCCAGTGCTTCTGGCCGGGAGAGTGGTCCGTGCAGGGCACTGTTGCCCATGCCAGGGCCCGTGCGTGCTGACCAGGGAGCTGCCCGTCTTCGTCAGTGGGGTGCGGGGCAGCTGACATCTGGGAAGCGTCGACTTCTCTAGAAGGTGTCCAGAGAAGAGAAGTCTGCACTCACGGGCACACACATCCGGGCCCCGTCTCCAGCAGCCACGCGTGTCCTCCGGGGCTGGGTGTCCCCTGTTTCAGTCTCCCCCACTAACCGTCTATAGAGGACACGACTCTGCAATATCCTGATGCCAGCAGACCTGCTACCTGGTTTCGAAGTCTGCTCCGGTAGGTCTAGAGGGCTCTTCCGGCCCGTGGTCCTGTTTGGGTGTTGTGAGGAGGCCGTGCTGCAGCGTGGATTTCACACTTGCGTCTGGAGGGACAGACGGACGCCGTCCGGTGCGGACTGTGCTGCGTGTGCCGCAGGACGGAGCCACACCGTGGGCCCCTTGGTTGTCTGTGGTTCCCGGCTCTCGCACGTGCTCTGGGATGAGCGCTGCGTGGCCCTGGCTCCCGGCCTGAGCGGTCATGCCCCGTTCTTTCTCCCACCGGCTGCTTCTTTCTGATGGTCTCTAAGTCCTTGTTCTTTTGGGTCCTTCTGATTAGTCACACAATTAACAGCTCATTGACAACCTCCTTGGAAAATCAAACCTGCACTTACCAAATGATACGGCCACTTTACTCCTGGATATTTAACCCAGAGAAGTGAACGTGCATATCCGTCCTGTGACTCGTACAGAAGGGTACAGAGCGGCTTTATTTGCAATAATCAGAAGTCTGAAGCAGTCTCAGTGTTTATCCACTCACCTGTCAGAGCCATCACTGGAATTGTGTTCAGTTAAAAGTTATGCCGCGCGGATACGCGAGGTGTGTTGGTCAGCCCCAGGTGGGCAGCCGACCGGTAGAAGCCCGCAGAGACGAGTGTGTGAGGGGTCCAATGCCGTCGGAATGAGCGCCCAGGAGATGCGAACCCCTCTGTGGTAAGAGCAGTGCTACCCTGGGGCTGGGAGGAGGCAGTGGGTGGGGGCACAAGGAACGGGGAAGCTTGCCTGGCGGGGACGTTCACTGTCTCCATCACACTGACTGTCTGGGGAAGGTCTTGCACACTTTCAGCTTCTGACAGCTCCGTAAGGATGGTAAGAGGAAAAGGAGAGGGGCAGAGTGCAGACTGCCCAGCGAGGGCGTTCACAGGGAGCACCCGGGCTGTGGGAGGAGCCAGGCCGTCCCTTTCCAGGAACACGAGTGTGGTCCTGGGTGCAGGTGGGTGGAGGGGCAGAAGATGGGCTGGTCCCCCTCCCCCCCCTCCCCCGTTGCTTCTCTTCTCCCCCGGGGTTGGCCTCTCAGCGGGGAGGGGGCAGGGGAGTGGGTGGTAGTGACTTGTGCGGGGAGGGGAGACTCACTCCAGAGACTGTAGGATGCTCAGCAGCGGTGGGGACGGGCCCGGGGTGTGGTTGCGTGTCCGAAGACAGACTGCTTGGCACCGTACGTGGTTTCCCCCCGTCGACCTTGGACTTCAGGAGCCGCTGTGGAGAAGGGAGATGGGGTTAGCCTGGAGTGGGGTCTGGCTGGGTGAGCTCGAGGGCAGAACCGGCAGGGAACGGCAGATGCTTTCCGGGGAGGGGTGGGAGGCACACACGAGGGGTCACCGGCTGCGGCCCGACCAGCAGACTCCGGCCTGCTGCCTGACTTGGGAGTGCAGCCAACCACTCCCTTCCCGCACCCCCCGCCCTGTGCGTTCAAGGATGTCAGCCGCTGCCCGTGCCCCCAGCAGAGACTTGCTGCTCACAGAACTGAAAATATTGACATCCGATCCTTTCGAGAAGACATTTCATGACCTTTGCTTTGACTGTGGAGTTTAAGGCTAGAGAAGAAGAGCGAGCGGCCCCAGGGGCTAGCGGGTGGGGGAAAAGTGCAGGGAGGAGAGGGAGTTCTCAGAGGTCGGAACAGGCTGTGTGGTGGCGGTCGGGGGACAAGTGAACATCACTCAGTGCCTGGAAAGCACAGAGCGTAGTTTCTGCTGAGGACTCACGTCCGTGGGCCTAGGCAAACCAGGGGGACCACCCCCACACTCAGTGGGGGGTTACTAGCCATCCACCCACATGCCGTTTGGGTCCTCGAAGGTACAGGCCTGGGGTGGAGCCTCCAACAGAGGGAGACGAGACCCCCGTCAAAGCAGGGCTGCTGTGGGAGCGAGTACTGCTTTGTCTGGACGGGAGATGAGGGCCCCTGTTACGGCGTGAATTTTCTTTCCTAAGCCTGTCCTAGAGTTTCTGAGTGAATGAACCCCTTGCTTTCCCTGTGGAAATGGAAGACGAGTATTGGTTAATTTCTGAGCCAAATGCTTCTACTCATTTGGTTTTCTTCAGGATATTTTATGATAACCAGATACCAGATGGGCTTGTGTTTTTTCCCTTTGGCACCCATGGGTTTTAAGAATAAATGAAAATGCATCTTCAAAATATATTCTACCTGGAATAGCATACTGATAAACCTCTACTAGGAGATCATTGTCTCTTTTTGCTTTTGAAAATGTATTCTGTTCTAGTTACGTCTCATTCCAATTCATGCAACTCATCATGGGAGAGTTTATGCTGGCCTCGAACACCGGTTCTTTTGAGGGTGTGTGGAAACGAGCACATGCCTTGAGTAGGTCCACCAGTGGAGCGGGACACTGAGGTGTCGTGAGGCTCCTTGCGAGTGGCTTAGGGGATGGTCCGTGGTGGGCCACACAGCAGCCTGGCTGGTGACGGGTCACAGACGCTCCTGTGGGGGTGGAAAGGTGTTGTTGAAGTTTTGCTGGGGAGTCCCTGATGCGACAGTCCTGCGTCCACTGCCGGTGAGCATGCGGTGTTACTAAGTGACCTTTTCAGCTGCTTCAGCTTCATCTCCAGAGTCAAGAAAAACCGTGCTCCCGGCAGGGAGTGGGGGACTGTGTGATGGCATGTGCTGGGGTCCAGGGCCGTGCCCGGTGCCCGTAAACGCTGCCGCTGAACCCCCTCCCCCCGCAGCTGCCTGTTGTGACTGCCATTTCTCTCTGCTGCACGGGCCTGCTCTGAGCTGTCAACCTCTCAAGTTGTCACCGTGGTTGTGACACAGCTGCATTCAGGAGCCTGTTATTTTAGCATACAAAATGGTATTTCTGAATTGCCCACAGAGATGCTCTTACTCGAAGAATCGCGCACTAGAAACAGGAACTGCGCCGCTTCCTCCAGCTCCGCTGGCTCGTTGTGATCTCGCCGCCTCATCCCATTCTTAAATACCCCGAGAAATCCGCTCCTCTCCGGTCCTCCCACCAGGCTGCCTTCATCTGTTTGTAACTTTTTTGGTCTTGTCTCCCATTAATTGTCATTCCAATCTGTTCTCTGTTCTATTTGTGATGGCCTGTGTTGGCAGAGAAATTGCCTGAGTGATGGAGCATAATTTCCTCTCCCGCAGCCCAGCCCAGCTGGAGAGCCGCTCGCCCGCGGGCACGGGGCGGGATTTGCTCCTGGCGCAGCAGGCTTGCTCGGCTCCTGCCTTCCACCTTGTGCGGCTTCTCCTCTCGGCCCCATCCTTGTCTGGGCTGATGGCTTGTCTCTGACCTTCCAGAGGCTCCCGTCTGTTTCCACTCATACTTACCCGTTAATCTTTCTCATTCTCGGTTGGTTGGAGGGCAGGATAGTCTAGAAAGAAGTTGTAGAGAGACTTTTGTGGTCTTTTTCTGAGCTTGATGATTATAGGTTTTTGAGGTTTCTTTGAAGTTTTGAGGTCTGTATCCAAAAAGGAGGCAAATTTCAGATGTAATTTTCAGCCTTTTTTGGGCTAGGTGCACATCCTAGATCCGCCAGCCCGAAGACATTGCAGATTTGTATTTTCCTGGATTCCCATGAAGTGGTCCCCAGTTTTGAGCAAGAAAATAGAGGTTCAAAGGGTTGTGTGAGGTGCTCACTTTCTCTCAACATCGTGGGAAGGTGGCCCCATGAAGGCCCCTTACCTATGTCCTCATAGCATATCATTCCAAGGAAAGTACCTCCCATTTGCAACTTCTCCCCCGAGAATTCGTAGAAGAAATCTCATACAAAGATTGTGTGTGACCCTTCTGGTGGCTTCTGTCTGGATCAGCTATGGCTGATGGGATGTTTCCATTTCTGGACGTTCCTGGATGAGAGCTACCCCTGGTCCAGTCAGGACCACCTCCGTGGGGAAGGAACAAGGAGAAGGGGAGATTTTGGCTCTACGACACCCTCCCCTTGCAGGCCAGGGCTCTGGACACTTGCAGGAACGGAGACGTTAGCATTGTGTTGGTGTGAACAAGGACTGGTATTTTCAAGGCAAAAAATAACTCGTGTCCTTTGGGAGCCTGTGGCATTTGTGTAACTTGCTGACGACGGGAGCTTTCCCTAGGGAAGAGCAGGGTACGCCGTGTCCCAGGCGGTGTGTAAATGCGCAACTCAGAGTGACACTTCTGGGCACCTGGCCTTTGCCTGGCAGAGGCTGACCCAGGGGCTGAGTGACCGTGGCCTTGAGCACGGTGTTCACTCACAGGCCCCGTCTGACCTGGTGTCTAGCACAGGTTGCTGACAAGTGTGGGTTTTGGCTTTGCAGTGTCTGTGTTCATAATGCCAGCCCCCTTGCAGACCTGCAAGCCCCGTAGTGTGGTGGGGAGCTTTTCTAGATGGTACCCATGGTGCTGGGGGAGTGGACAGCGGGGAGGGGAAGCTCCTTCAGTGGTAACAGCTGTGGGCGGGGACTTTGCATGACGGGATTTCAAGAGCCAGGGGTTGGTGGTCGCATGTGACTTTGGCGTGATAGTTTTTGGCAAACGTGGTGTGTAAACTGAGTGTCACATTGGGCTCTGTGATTTGTTACCTCATTGCCTTAATATTTGCTGAGAGTTTATGACTTGCTGGAGCCTGTGCGAGCCACGGTGGGGGATACAGTAGTGAGAGGAGAATTCTGTCTTCAAGGAGTTGATACTCCAGTAGGGAGTCCAAGACCTGCGTGCAAGTTGCTCTAATACTGAGAGCTGTGTCTGTTGAACAGGCGCCAGGGCCCAGGCACTGGGACAAACATTTCCTACGTAGGAACTCATTCTCCGAGGTAGTCGTGCTGCTTATGTGTTCTGGTCGTTCCCATTTTAGGGATGAGGAATTGAAAGCTTAGAGAGGCTAAGTAACTTGGTAAATTTACTCGGCCACATGGTATAGGAACTCCTGGCCCGTCTGATGTCCACCCATGGCCCTGCCATGCCGCTGTCCTCTTGGATAGAGGACTCCATGCAGTGAGCACGGGCCGTAGGGTAGATGAGGTGTTGGGCGCCGAGGAAGAGTTCTCGCTTTCAGCCGCAGGGCCTGGGGGGTGCCCCGCGGAAGAGGCAGCAGCTGCTCTGACCATCTGGGACATCACAAAGATGGTTGTCGGGGGAAGAGAAGTGGAAACACACAAGATGAAGAAACAGAGCAGTACAGGGGTTGTCAAGGGGTCTATTTTGGCAGGACACAAGATAATAAAACTATTGTTAAATAAGTCACCAGTTCAGACTTTTTAAAAAAAACTAATTGGGAACTATTTCCATAGTAGACACCTCAGACCTGTTCATTTAAAGACTTGTTTGGAAATGGAACAGTGTTCCAGAAAGTAGATGGTCAATAATCTGAAGCCTCAGATTGTTCCTTATTTGAAAAACAGTTAAAATCCTTTTGAAAAAGAAAAAAAAAAAAGAATTGTGTTTTTAAACCTTTTTACCACAATTGGAAACAGAGTCTGGAGGTGGGTGGGGGATGGGTGAACTAGGTAAAGGGGGCCAGGGTCATTGTATCTTGGGCCCCGAGGACCGTAGAGGATTGCTGACCCCCATACTGTGCACTGGGAACAATGACACTGTATGTTCGCTAATCTGGAGTTAAAATAAGAAGTAAAAAGTTGAGTGATTTATTTGTAAAAGAAGATTTTATTTATTTATTTGAGAGAGTGAGAATGAGAGACAGTGAGCATGAGAGGGGGAAGGTCAGAGGGAGAAGCAGATCCCCGCTGAGCAGGGAGCCTGACGCAGGACTCAATCCCAGGACTCAGGATCCTGACCTAAGCCGAAGGCAGACACTCACCTGAGCCTCCCAGACGCCCGGTTAAAGTGATTTTGAAAACGAAATGAAGCAAACACACATTTTGAGTTGTTATAAGGGAGCCCTCTTCAGCCTGTCGCCTGAATCAAGCTGGAGCCTGTGCCCATCTTTACCCCCAAAGAGAACACTGTCCTGGTGTTTAGGAATCACTAGGTAGAATGGTTCATTCGTGCCCATTTATTGAAATTTAAGTTTCTCTTAACGTGCACGTATTCCCATTCTTTCCTTTCCCTTGTAAGTTATCTGTTGAAGAACCTGGGACTTCTGACCCAAGGAGCTTTCCGCAGCGTGGGCCTTGTTGCTCACACACTTGTGGGTGGGGTTTAACCTGGTCTTCTGTCTCCTCTCCGTCCCCTCCCCCGAAAATGGGCAGCTACATCCAGCAGCTTGACCCGGCTCATCTCTGGTCCTCCTGGCTCGGTCGGGGGCGGACTTGTGCTCTTGCATCAGGAGACCTGGAGCGTCCGGCTCTTTCTCTCCTGCGACGTTAGACCTGCTCATGCTCGCTGCGAGGTCCGCGTTCTCGGCCGGGCCAGTTTGCCCCGACCCTTCCGGGACACTTGGCAGTTTGTGGCGATCACAGCTGGGGGAGGTTGCTCCTGGCGTCCTGGGGCTCGAGCAGAGATGCTGCTAATCCTCCTCATGCACGGCACGGCCCCCAGCACAAGGAATGTCCAGCCCCACGTCTCCGCAGCGTGAGGTTGAAAACCCTGGGCCGTGGTTTCCTTCGATTCCTTTTATGAAGATGTGTGTTGCCTTACCTGGTCATCGAGCTGCGCAGTTCACATGCGAAATGCGGTTTAAATGCTTGATTCTTGTATTTACCAGTTTCGAGAAGGAGCAGATTCCTGCCCTCCACAGGGAGCCGTTTGCTTTACTTCTTGAAGACGTTACTATGAAAGCGCGGATTAAAGGGGTTTGTGCTGCATCTGTTGACCATGGACTTGAACCTGCTTGAAGAACGTCGATCAGTTCGTTACCGTCACTCTTCAGGCCCGGCCTGTTCCCTCCTCAGCCAGTGGGAGCCTCTCGAATTGGGTGCGGCGGCTTTTGATGCCAACCCCACGGTCGTGGTTTCCTTGCCTTCTGGTGTAAGGAGACGTTCCAAGCTCCTCCGTCTGTTTCTGGCCGCTGACTTGGCACCCTCAGTTTTCCTGGTTTCTTCTCGCTAAAAGAGCGCGTGGTCACTCGGGACCACGGTCTGGACGTCCGGGGTGCTCATTAGACTCTGCTGGTCATTGTTTCTGTCGTTTTTGGGACCAAACTAGTTACCCATCTGCGTGTGCAATTGTCTGCTCTCCTTTTGTTCAAAACCAGTGCCGGAAGGCAAGTTCAGGAATACAGATTTTTTTTTATTTAATTTTTATTTATTTATTTTTTCAGCGTAACAGTATTCATTGATTTTGCACCACACCCAGTGCTCCATGCAATACGTGCCCTCCCTATTACCCACCACCTGGTTCCTCAACATCCCCCCCCCCCCCCGCCCCTTCAAAACCCTCAGGTTGTTTTTCAGAGTTCATGGTCTCTCATGGTTCATCTCCCCTTCCAGTTTCCCTCAACTCCCTTCTCCTCTCCATCTAGGAATACAGATTTTAAAATACCCTCTGCTACACCTGTGCTAACGTCTTCAAATTTGACTCTTTTTAGATGGAATCAGCGTGAGTGGCTTTCCGCTGTGCAGTCCCTTCCGACAGGTCGTTAGGCCTCGAGTGGAGAGCAAGTCTGTGAACCCGCCCGAAGGCGGCAAGCCGGGGGACCCGAGCCACGTGAAGGTGAGTCCGTCTGCTTGGCGGCGTGGTGTCCTTGGTTTCTGCCATGCCTTTGAGGCGAAGTGCTGGGTGTTTTTCGGAAAGAAAAGGGAACGTGTTTGATACCAGAATCGTGTTTGTGGAGATCGGTTTTCTCAGTATTTTCCGTTCTGTGGAATGTTCTGGAAGCATTTACACTGAAGCTTGTGTGTTGCCAGCTCTCTAGTCCGTGAAATACTGGGGGTTTGGGGGCTGAGTCAAGGAGTGCAAAGATTAAAGTGGAAAATTTCCTACCTTTTCCCTGTTCCCTGAAAAATGTGTCTATGGTCTAATCATTCTCCGTTCAGGTTTTCATCCCATAAACTTAAGCCTTTCGGAGCTCCTCCCACTAACAGGTTTCTCAGCCCCGAGGAAGACAAATGAGGATACGACATCCGTGCAGAGACACCTCGGGCTTCTGGGGCTGTAGGGACTGCTGTTTCCAAGGAGCCCTGGGAGAGGTCTGAACCGGACTTGAAGCTCTGGGGGCAACTTCAGCATCTGGGAAGCTCTGCTTGTCTGCAGCTGCCCGGGGTAGGGCGTAGCGAGAGGCCCGGAGCCCTTCACAGCTACGGTGGGGTGTGGGCAGCAAGGTCCCTGGACGGCTTGTCAAGTAAACACGTGTTCAGGCCCAGCCTTGCGAGGTCCGTGCCGACATGTAGGGGGGACCTTGACTGGTGAGACCCGTCGGGGGAGCTCAGCCATGCTAGTTGGGAGTCTGGTGCGGGGACGGGGGAGCACGGATGCTGCGTGAAGGTCGGGGTGGGAGGGAAACCGGCTGCTTTTCCTTGACTGAGTTCCTGTCCGCGGACAGCAGTGACGAGGAGGTAGGTTTTAGGGGAGTCTTGTCCCCTGAGGGCCCTGCAGGGGAGAGGAGGCGGGGGTAGCTGGGAGCTGTTCGCAGCAGGAGTGCTCCCACTGTAGCTTGATGGCTGGGTGTCGGGGCCCCTGGGAGCCGACGGGCCTGGGATGCGGGAAGACGCATCCCCCCAGAGGAAGGAAGGCGGGGAGGCGTGAAGCAGCACTCGAGTGTGGAGCCGCAAAGCCCCAGATTTGAGGCACGGAGTGGAGAGATGCTGGTGTCCTGGGCCCTTGGGTGTGCCGTCCCCGTAGCCTCCTGACGGCTGACCCTGGATGGTCAGTGCTGCTCCCGCCCAGGCCCCTCCGCACTCTGACTTCCCTCTGCCGTTGGGCTCCGCCGCGGTGTGGCTTTCCCCATGGGCAGTCCTGGAGTTGGAGGCAGAACTTTGAAATCCAGGAGGTCATTACTCACAGTCACTGGGTGGTGGTGGCTGGGGCGTCACCTGTGTTTTCTTGGGGAGCGTTGTAGGCTGCGTGCGCTGTATTTCTTGGATGTAGATGAGTGAAACTGTCCTGAAATGCACTCCCTGCGGCGGCGTCGCCGTCTGCTGGGGACGCCCCATGTGTCAGGCACTCGCATACGATGTGTCCTTCTAGGTGGTCTCCTCTGAGAGGACTGTGACTCTCAGGTCATGGGACTCAGTTTGTCCCCCACCTCGTCGCTCTCCGTTGCACTGTGGCACCTTCTTCCCCTGCGCCCGCTGCAGCGCCTGCTTGCAGAACTGTCGTTCCAGTGTGGCTGACACGCGGGTGCGCGACTCCCAGGGGCGCAGTGCGGCGGCTCCGTCTGGGCCCCTCCTGACAAGTGCGCTCTCTGTCCCCGCCCCACCGCCCTCTGCTAACTACCCGTGTGTTCTCTGTGCCCAAGAGTCTGTTTCTTCGTCTGCCTCTTTTTCACTTTGCTCTTTTGTTTCTTAAATTCCACATGTGAGTGAAACCACAGGTATTTCTTTTTCTGACTTATTTCACTCAGCATTACACTCTCTAGTCCCGTCCACGTTGTTGCCGATGGCACGATTTCATTCTTTTTTATGGTGAGTAATATTCCTCTATGTGTGTGCGCGTGCACGCGTGTGCATGCGTGTGTGTGTACGTACACACACACGCATCTTCTTTATCCGTCCGTCTTCTGAGGGACACACGGCTGCTTCTGTAGTTCGGCTGCTGTGGCGCTGCTGCAGTGAGCATCCGGGGACATGTATCCCTTTGAATTCGTGTTTTTGTAGTTTTTGGATACATGCCCAGTGCAAGTTGCTGGGTCGCAGGCTGGCCTATTTTGAACTTTTTGAGGACGCTCCACACTGTTTTCCGCAGTGGCTGCACCAGTCTGCACCACAGCAGTGCACGAGGGCTCCCCTTTCTCCACATCCTCGCCCACACCTGTCGCTCCTTGCGTTGTTGATTGTCGCCGTCCTGACTGGCGTGAGGTGGTGTCTCGTGGCAGTTTTGATTCACATTTCTCTGATCATGAGTGAGTTTGAGCATCTTTTCATGTGTCTGTTGGCCATTTGGATACCGTCTTTGGAGGAACGTCTGTTCACGTCTCCTACATTGGACTCTGTACTTGGGGGTGTGGCGTTACAGAAGTTCTCCGTGTACCTTGGGTATCCCAGTTCGTGCCTCCAGCCGGCTCTGCTGTTCGGTCTCGGCACTTTCCGTTACCCGTCACCCACGTGAAAACTTCTGTCCGCTTTCCTCAGTGAACCTGGGGAAACTAGTTTCGTATCAAGTTTCTTATCAAGAAAACCGGAGTTTGGGCAGTGTGTCCTGCAGGCCAGGAGCGGTGCTGGGTACTGAACAGCCCCACGTGTGCGCCGTCCGGGCAGACAGCCTTCTAGTAGGTAAGTAGGGCAATAGGTTTACGGAGCTTATGTCGCTCGCCCAAGGTCACAGGGTTAGCAGGCGGTGGGTTAAGGGTCTGAATCCATGTTGCTTCTACTCACCTTATCCTGGGCTTGGACCCTGAGTAGGACGGGCTCCCGTGTGTGGAGTCCGAGGAGGGCACTGAGGTGACAGGCCCTTGACACGGGCTCGCGGGAGCCGCTCTGTCGTCGGAGGCCTGGTGGTGCTGGGAGCCTGCGGGATGGGGCAATGTTTCCTGGCTGTGGAGGCGAATCTTTGTGGTTCGGTCGTACTCCGAGGGAGCGGCGCAGGAGGGGTGCTGTGGGCGTCGTTGCCGGGGCTTTCTGGCTCTGCTGGGCTTGTTCCCCGGTTCTGCTCCCAGAAGCAGGAATAACGTGACCTGATTGGAAACGTGCTAAACCTGGGGGTTATCGCAGAAGAACGGTGTAGCCATGGAAACCAGTCGTTCCGGGAGCCCTTCCAGACGTGGGAGATGATGCCACGTGGTTCTCGAGGTTTCCCAGAAACGTCGTTTCCCCTGTTTTGCC